>NW_028261385.1:42273807-42605474 GCF_051295495.1 Thamnophis sirtalis | reverse complement strand
GTCTCATTAATTCTCTAATGATAGCTCAAGTGTGTGAAAGTTTCAAATTATCCTACAATACAGAGTATATATTGTCCTTTAATTTTTAACTAGTTCATTCTGAAAGTAATTGATAGTAAGAAAAACTACTACAAACAAAAGCAATTAAACAATATTATGTCTGATATTTAGAAATTTATACCTGAAAACATGAACTCAAGGGTGCATCTATTGAAGCTGAAAACATGATAAAAGGTATGGACAACGAAAAGAGTTTTCAACAAATTCATTCACACAAAGCCTAATGAAATGCAGTTCTATAAATTTAATAAATATACTATTGTTGCTTCTTTTCTTATTTTTTTCTATTATTTCTTCAGTAAACTTCATTTGTTTTTATTTATTATTTCCCTTCACTGCATTAAATAGAAATGCAAGATTCTAAAACACTTTTGAGTTTGAGTCCAAATTTCAACTAAATGTAAGATTCACATACTGTAAGTCAGGTATTTTTTTTAAAATGGGCATTTGTAATACTAAAATTTGGTTCTGATGACATTTTTGTATAAATCTCTTATGTAGGTATTTTGGCTTGGTTTTGTGTCTATTCCATACATAATATTGTGCTATTAGAGCTGGATGCCCATCTGTTGCAGGAGGGTATGCTAAGCAAGTCATCTTTCTGTACAATCTTTTTGGAATCTGCTGTATATTTGTAAACCCACTATTCAATCTGATCTGAATAGAACACTGGGATGTGTGCCAAGTGAAATGTGACTCTGTGGAGTAGAAAGCAGTATTCTCCTTCCATTTATAAAAAAAGTTTGCCCATATACAGATTGTGCAGTTTAATAAATGCACATAAACAGAGTTTTAACTTCTTTTGTGACCTATCATTCACTGTACATGCTTTGGAAATGCTGTTGATTCTATAGTCTTGCAAGCTTTCCAGGAATTTTTTTATGGTTAATCACCACTAGCAAGCTTGTATTAAATAAATATGAATTAAAGAGTATGATGTATTCTAGTTCTTAAGGATAAATTATATAAAACATAAACTCTCCTGCTTTTTTTCTTTTATATACTATATCTAATGCATGTATATCCTGTATTACAGGGGCTTTCTAGCATTTCCCCCTTTTTGGCATATTTGCTCTCAGTCTTGTGCTGGGTCATTTGCCTTCCATTAAAAAAAAATCATGTCCTTGGCACAGATCCAACCACTTTCTTCTAACTAACTACTTCACTCTGCCACAGCCATTATTTTAAACAAGGGAAGTACAATACCCCATTATAATCAGGAAGGTTTTTTTTTTAATCACATTAAAAATATTAAGTAAACAAGGTATTTATCACAATTATGTTTCTCTAGTTGCTTCAACATGCTTAATCTAGATCAGTTGAATGTCTAGTCCTACGAGAAAGTAATACTATATATGCAGATAGTCTTAAATTATAATTTCAGGCAATTAAATTCAGGATATAAAGATGAAAGCTCACTTTACCCTATTCAGAAACTAATGAGCAAGCTATCGATCATATATACACAGTCACTTATTTCCACGTATTGTTGCATTCCCTTTACATATAAACTTGATATACAAAAATATAAATAAGCATAACAAATGTCTTCCATGTAGATTGTCTAACTAGATATCAGAATAACAAGTGAATATTTTAGATGTTACCTTAATACAGATTTTATACTTAATTTTATACCTCCAAATGCATTATTTAAAAATCCTCAAGGCTATTACCTCCCATGACCACTGGTGTATTCTATTTGATAACTAAAGGAAAAATATACATGTGTCAAAAACCAAACAATAACCTGGCTAAATGCAAATGAAGATCTTAATAAGATAACATAGGATCCACTTCCATTTTTTTCTGTACAAGATTTATGCAACTGTCTTAGTAAATAGCAGAGTTTGGATGATCTTGTGTGGGCTCAATAGTTAAATAGAATTGGGGGGGAAGATTTTTAAGAAGGAACTAGGAAATGAAGTGAAGAAGCCACATTAGGAAAATACCATGACAAATCACTTCAGTACACTTCCATATCTACTTAATCCAAGGAGATTAAGTAGATATGTCCATAGTCCCACCAGGAGTCACATTTTTCTTGAATGACATATTACCTTATCTAATGGGGTCAAGTAAGAGTTCTATTTGGGGCAGTTTCCATCATATCATAAAGAGTATGATTTTCCAAATGAATTGTAACCTTAGTCCTTTGGAAGTTTGAAATATAAAGCTTTTTGATCTTTCATTCAGATCATGTTGAACAATGGCATCTCTTGTTTTGGAGTAAGACACAATATAAGGATTTGACATTAATTTCATACTTTGCCTCATTCCAATGCTGTAACTCTAATTTTCATTTTAGTCAAAATGGGAAAGAATAGTTAACTTAGAAGTTTTCTGTTTAATTGTAGTTTACATGAATGGAAGAACAGAATGATTATAAGGAAAATGTACTTATAGGTATAAGCTGATTAAGCCAAAAATGACAGCCTATGGTAGTTGCCTTTTAAGATCATACCCGTTTTAAAGAAATGTGACCATGACTCTTGACTATATAATTTATTCCTCAAAATCATGCATTTATATGGTTTAATACTGTTCTTTATATATTTAGTTTCATGTCATTGTGACATTACCAAGTTATTTCTGCTCCACAGCAGAAACAACTATATCTAGTAAAACTTCCCAAGGTCGTTGGCCTGTGTCTTTCTTTCTTTGCACCCAAGTATCATTTTTCTTAGTTTCTTGTCAGCTCATGTGATATCCTTCACATCCAGCTTTTATTAGCAGGAAATACTGCTATAGCTTTAGTGTCATGTGTACTATAAAGACAGGATTTTCAGGAGATTTGACAACTCTTATATTTTCTGAAGTATTCTCAATGTAACAGAGAAACAGTTTATTACTGTTAAGTAGTGGCTGTCTCACCAGCTTGAATAATGAAGTCCTTGAGGTCAATATTTTATACAATGATCCATTTAAGAAAGCATTCCTCTATCACCAAGCACTAAAACAATGGATGTCATAACATAGATCTATTATCAATCTTAAATCTCACGATAATCAATCCAATTCTTTGGTTGCAGAAGTGTCATCTGTTACTGTGCTAAAGCCAAGAATTTTCTATTTCCACAATTGTTTAGAAAAGAAGACAATACAATTATTTCCTGAGGCCAGTTCTGCTGCATGTGAGCAAAGAAGATTTAAGCTTGCCTGAAGAGGGCTTTTGTCTGGAAGTGATTTACATATATTCCATGGAAGCTGTATTTTCACAACACTGGTTTGGAGACATTACAAAATCTATCTGGTGCTGTGTATTTATATGGTTATAACAAGAGACAAAAAGAAAAAAATACTTGTCTGGTGAGTAAAAGAAATGAAAATACCATGGGTTTCCGAAGCATCTTTCATTTTCTTCACTTGTCATAAAAATGCAATAAAACGAGATGGGTCACCAGTCACTGCCTGCCACCCCATTCTCAGAGGCTTCCAGCACATTTAAAAGCTGCCAGTATTTTGACAGAAATAAAGCAAATTAGGAAGCATTTTTATTTTTTTATTTTTTCCTATGGAAGTTTATGCTTTGTGTATACTAAATCCCAATTTTGGAACATATTCCATGTTGTCTTGTTATAGTTGGACATATTTTCATCTTTCATCTTTCCTTCACTTTGATGAGAGCTAATCATTCTAAGTCCCATCAGGGGGTGCTATAGTACTATTGCTTAATGCTTTTTTTGGCCTGGACTGCCCTTGAAATTAACGATGGAGAAGTTAGGATTGAATAGTTGTAACATTGTCCTCAAGTGTGTTGTCCTTTCTTTTTGAGGCTGAACTGGTGTAACCCAAAAAGGTATCATAAAATTGAGAAATAATAAAGTCTGCCGCAAGTAGCAAAAGGATTGCCAAGAAGGTCAAGGCAGTTAACTTGAAGGTTAAGTTGTGCAGGTCGGTAACTGGAAGGAGTCAGAAGCAGAACAGAAGAAATTCTTGCAGTGCAGGGCACTTGGAATAGTAGAGATTACAGAAGAGGTAAAGAACTACTTGATAGAAACAATGGAGTCACCAAGAAATTGGAACTGGAGTCATGGAGAATAGTGGGATAGTCTGCAGAGGTGGGTTTCCCATAATTTTACCACCAGTTTGCTGCACATCGAAACTGTGAGCGTGTGCACATTTGCTTTGTGAACATGCACGTGGCTTGCACATATGTGCATGGGTTAGAAAATGTGGCTAAATGGGACAACATAGAGCCACGTAGGACAGGCAGGTGGGTGGGGACAGGGGCAGGCCCACCTGGGCCCATCCGCAGGTCGCCACTACTGTTTCACCTGAACTGGTCCGAACCGGCTGAATACCACCACTGGTAGTCTCTCTTTAAAAGTAGGAAGCGAATACATTTTTAGTTTGGGAAGGTACAAAAAGTTGTAGAACTATCAATGAAATATTAAGATATAATATATATATTGTTTATGGGATGTGAATCTATTGTTGTTTGTTCTTGGTTGATTTACTTCAATCTCTCTTTTATAGACATACCACACTGAAAATGTATCTCAGATATAGCTTTGATTTTTCAAAAATAATCTCCATGGCCAATTTTTCTATAGGTTGAATAATAGATATAATCCTAATTTTGTGGTCCCCAAAAGCAGCAAGGAATGCATTTCAATTTTCCATTGTTCTCTATAGAGAACACTAAAAACATTCACATTCTGTTCCCCAGAATACAAAACATTTGAAAGGGTTGTTTCCAGTAGAACAGTTTTGTTCCAATTTCACACACACACACACACACACACACACACACACACACACACACACACACACACACGTGTCCCTCATATATTCTTTCAATATTGCATTTAGCATCTTTATTTTAATCTTCAGGAAAAGAAGAACAAAGTTTATGGAGAACCATGAAATAAGGAAAAATAAGGCTTAGAAAGGAAGCCCAAGGACTCTATTTAAAGGATGCAAAGCTCTCTCTTTATTAATTGTATAGGAAAATGCATCTACTCGTGGAACTACTTAGATGATCTTCCTGGAGCAATTGTTTTACTTATTATGATGGGTGGTGCTCAGAATTTCAGAAATATCATATTTTTCATAAGTTTTTTCAGCCAAATCTATTACTGTATATACTCGAGTATAAGCCTAGTTTTTCAGCCCACTTTTTGGGCTGAAAAAAGCTGCCTCGGCTTATACTCGAGTCAGTGAAAAATTTGCCCGAAATGGAGGAGAAAAAGGGGCGGGGCCATGCCGCTGGGTGACACTCGTGAATGGCCCAGTGCCCCTGTGAGTTTCCCCTCCCTCTGTGTCAGTTTGCCGCGCAGCGCGCACCGCACCATCCCCCCTCCTCACGTTCTAATGTAATGCAGGGCTGTCTTACGATTCCCCTTCCTCCCCCTCCTGCCGCTCTGCAATGATGTCCCACCTCCTCCTTGTTATGGCAAGCAGCCACATAGCGATGTCCCACCTCCTCTGGTACAGTGATCCAATGATAGGAATCACTGTGCCGTGTGTCATAGGAGGCGGGACATCACTCCCGCGGCTGCACGGGACATCATCATCACAGCGGGACATCAGCATCATGAGGTGAGTGAAGTATTTCATTGAATACACCGCTAGTTTACTGTTTTTCTTTGAAATAAATATTCAAAAACATTATTGGTATCTATTTTTATTTTTGAAATTTACCGGTAGCTGCTGCATTTCCCACCCTAGGCTTATACTCGAGTCAATAACTTTTCCAGTTTTTTGTGGTAAAATTAGGTGCCTCGGCTTATATTCGGGTCGGCCTATACTCGAGTATATACGGTATCCTAAACATTAATTGCAAGTAAATTTTGCATTCCATTCTGATCTGAAAATTGACCTCAATAGCACAAGAAGAAAAGAATAGGATTTGAATTACAGAGATGTAAAAGTAATATCACATGCCTTTAAAGTGGAAATCATTAATGGTAAGTATGGGAAAAGAAATGGGAAGTATGGGAAAAGACTATAAATGCTCTAAAAGTGATCAGTAGCAACTGTATTCACATATGTGATACATTAGCCTAATTTAAAAATAACAGAATTACAGAGTTCAAAGGAACCTTAGAGGTCTTCTACTCCAATCTACTGCTCAAGCAGAAAACACTATACCATTTTAGACAATTGGGTGTCCAATCTCTTCTTAAAAATCTCTAGGAATGGAAAACCCACAACTACTGGGAGCAAGCTGTTCCACTAGTTAATTGTTCTCATGCCAGGAAAATCTTCCTTAGTTCTAGGTTGGTTCTCTCTATGATTAGTTTCCATACATTGCTTCTTGTCCTGCCTTAGGTGTTCTGGAGAATAGGTTGAACCCCTCTTCTTTTGTCACTCCTAGTCCTTCTTTTCACTAGACATACCCAATGCCTGCAACCATTACTAACATGTTTTAGCCTGCACAATCATCTTTGTTGCTCTTCTCTGCATTCTTTTTAGAATCTCAAAATTGGATGCAATATTCCAAGGGTGGTCTTACCAAGGCATTATAAAATGGTATTAACATTATATGTGATCTTGATACTATCCCTTTGTTAATATAGCCTAAGAGTGTGTTGTGGATTTGCTACTTGTCTTTGTATGCATATTCTGTTAAAAGCTGTTTGATATTAACAAATATAGAAGGATAATAAATAGTTATAATTACATCTTCCTGGGGCCAGAAAGTAATTGTGAGTTGTGCCTGATGGAAGTAGTGGGATGGTACCACTGAAGTTTGCAACCGATATCAATGAGACTCACTCTTATCCCAGATTGACAGTAACCATTTGAGGCCCTCATCCATATAAGAATGGCTTTGTCCTGCAATGTTTGCTAACTGAATGTTAATTTAATACCTGAAAATTGTTGAATGAAATGTTCTTTCCTTATTTAATGATAATCATCATTTAATGCTTCCAACAAGCATTAAAGTTGCAGTAATCTTGTCTTATTTGTGTCAGGTCATTGAAATCTAATCTTGCTTCTGCCAAGTACTTATTAGATGCATTTAGATAAAGTATAATTACTCATCTTCTGCAACTACCCATCTGTGATGTATCAATAACACATGAGTTTTCATTTTATTAAAATAATAAATATCATTATATCAAACTTAATTCAGGGCAAGATATTTAAGTTATGCAATTGTGGAATATATGTGATCAGGAAAAATGTAGATAACCAACTGGAGGCAGAAGACAGCCAACGATAACATAAAATAGACTTCCCCCCAATAATGCTTCTTGATGTGTTGGACTACAAATCCCAGAATTCTATGCTGGCTACAGTTTTAAAAGATGCCACAGTCATAATTCTGGGAAAGCTGGTGAAGAATATATTGAGGATAATTAAGTCAGGAAGAAGTACTTGATTGCAATAACTGAATTAAGGGTTCATCAGAAATCAACCTTGAATCACACTCTATTAGTTAATTAAATTCAGCTTGTTTAAAATTTAATCCAATTTATTTGTACTATAACAAATGTAATTAATAAATTCATTGGAACATCTTGCCAATGAACAGCAAACTTTAGAAGTTCTTTTAAAATGCTCTTTGTAATGAGTACCAAGGGCAAATGGTAAATGATGCAATTGATTTTAAATTGTTCTGCCAGGGAAAAAAAAAACCACTGACCTTTGCTCTTAGACTACAGACTGTAGGAAGAAGTCACCAAACAGAGATTTAAAGGCATCCTCAAAAATTGCCTATGTGGTTTGCTTTGTCTTCATTTCCATGTGTGACTCTTGGGTTTCTATTTATAAACTTGCAAGCTTATATCAATTTTCTAATCCTGTAAGATATTGTGGGAAACAATACTTTTTGAAAAGTGAGATACATATTTAATTTGAGGACACAGAGAGAAAATGGGATTTGAAATTCTGGAGATCTTTATCAAAGAAATCTATGCCAGCAAGCTAGAAAGATGCATATGCAGAAGAAAGGTTTTTTTTGCAAAAACTTCTACAGATGCAAAGCTCAGGACAATTATTCAGACTTTAGACATGGTTTTCCTCAGATCTTTATTTTTTTTTTTTATGTTTATCAAATGGCCCATCATTGATCTTGCTTTCATGTAGATGTTATTTTTAAAACAATGTATTATAGAACAATCCTGACTAGAGAGATAAGTGATAATATGTGTGCAGAGTAGGGAGTATGTATCTTCTCTTGGCCTTTTTGGCCAATCATATTTAAGGCTGGCATGGCTATCTATGTGCATAAACATGAACACATTTTATGAATTCTTTTCAGCAATGGTATTACCTATCACTTCTTAATCTCCACTATTTCCACTATTTACATATAAATTATGGTACTTTTAAACTTTTGTTATAAGATTACTTGTTAATGGACTTGTTTCATTAGTAATAAGCAGGTTAAATTTTTTTACTAAAGTGCAATTAAAATTTGAAGTTATGTATATATGTAAATAATACTGCATAAAATTATTGTCATAAAGAACTACAAGTCCTGTTTTAGCTCCATACAATATAAACAGGGTTATACAGTGTAATCAAACTCAGATTACAATGTACTGAATATTGAATAATAGAAGCCAGTATGATTTACAAGATCTGTAAATCTAATGCAATTTGATAATCAAATAAAATACTTGTTTCTTTCCTTCCTTCCTCCCTCCCTCCCTCCCTTTCTTCCTTTCTTTTTTTCTTTTCTTTTTTTCTTTCTCTTCTTAACAACAGGATTTGATTCCCAGTACTATTATATGTATGTATCTATGTATGTATGTATGTATGTATGTGTGTGTGTGTGTGTGTATATGTGTATGTGTATGTATGCGTGTTTGTGTGTATGTGTGTATATGTGTATGTTTGTGTATGTATGTGTATATATATGTATATATGTGTGTGTGTGCGTATGCGTATGCATATACATATATACACACACACACACATATATACATACATACAGCATTTGTGCTGATAAATAAATAAAGGGAGACTAGTATAGATCTATTTCAAGATATTTAGCACTCATCAGCTAGCCATACCCTTACTCGGTTTTGAAACCTGGCTGTTTTATATCCTGGGCAGAAGGATGCTCCCTCCCATATTTGGCCACACCACGCACTTTGACATAACACATCACACACACACAGACACACACGTTTTTTAGATAAATAAAGTGACTGTAATATCTGTCTTTGCTTATGATTTTCTTGATATCTTTTTGAAATGTTAGCAGAAAATGATAAGTGGGTAGAACTAACCCTCATTCAGGAAATCAATTAGCTATGATGAACACTTTAGCAATATGAAGAATCATGTGAATTTAATGAACTGTAGTTAATGTGCATTATTGATTAACCAAAAATCTTTCTTCTTCAACAACATTCTTCTCATCAGACGTGTGTCTTTGTTGATTTGATTTGTTCCTCTAATGCAGTTGGGAAATGTAATTAATATAAATAATAATAACAACAGTAATCTATTTTGGGATAGGGTAGTGGGTGCTAATATAATATGTAATTCATCATTTTCAATCATTATTAAAAATAATCCCAAACTTCCAACAAATTTACATGCTGATGGAATTAATTGGCTTATTTTCTTATCACTCAGTGGTAATGACAACAATGTCTACCATTTCTCAGTGACAAATAAATAAATAAATAAATAAATAAATAAATAACTGTGACAGGCAGACCTAGTACACACTGGAGTTCATAACTCGAGGTTTCTAGTTGCTACAAAATTATTTTTAACATAAAAATTAAAACTGTTATCAAACACATTGCAAATCTAACCATTATGTTTCATTAATTGAAATATTTTAATTGCATTAACTGAAAATGAAGTTGAATTATATTAGATTATCCCCATCCAAAACCGGTCCAAGATATTTTATTTACAAGTCAATGCTAATGAAGTTATTTTGCCATTTTGACAGTCACTGAATAACTATCATTTGCTTCCTTTTTACACCTCTAGAAATCTGGTAGAGAAGACTACCTCATTAAGAAAGACTGGTGTAGTAATTACAGAATATGCAGTGATGCTTTTAAAAAGGCAGCACACTTTAAAAAGTAAGGTGATTAAAGCTGTTTAGCAGCAATTTATAGATCAAAATCTATCTATATACTACTAAAATGCTCATCTTTGTAACCTCTAATGGAGTAAAACTGTGCATCATATGGCAATAATATTTTAACCAAGAGACCTCAGATGAGCTAATATATAGAATGTGTCAAAAATCTGAGACCCCTGAATCCTGTGTGACTAAAATTTGGCAAACTTTAAATTTTATGACATACAAATTATCATAAAGCATTTATGATATAGAATAGGTCATAAAACATTTCCTGTGGTCAACTTTTGATGTTTGACAATTCATCATGGGCTACTTTTAAGACATTGTATGTATGTATGTATGTATGTATGTATGTATGTATGTATGTATGCATGTATGTATGTAGTGTCACACCCCCTGGTATGCCCAAATATGGGAGGAGGCCTACAGCTTCCTTTCTCTGTCTATCGGCTCGTCACAAGAGACCATCCAGACAGAAAGCCAACATTTTTACTGTTGCCTTTGTTACATTTGTGTTGCATTTGTGCTGATAAATAAATAAAGGGAGACTAGTATAGATCTATTTCAAGCTATTTAGCTCTCATCAGCTAGCCATACCCTTACTGGGATTAGAACCAGTGCTGTATTACATCTTAGGCAGTTGTGTTAACCACTAAGCCACAAGGTTCTTCTCCTTTATCAGCTGAGCCAGGAAAATAGGTATGTATTTAGTGTCACAACCCCTGGTATGCCCAAATGTCCCACCTTATGGCTTAGTGGTTAACACAACTGCCCATCAGCGAATAGATCCAGCAAAGAATCATTCCCAGAGAGAAATCATCCAGATGCCCCAAGATACACAAAGAAGGAACTCCACTTAGACCCATAGTCAGCTCCATAGGCTCACCTCTACAAAATCTAGCCAAATTTCTCGCCAAACAACTACAGCCCTATACAGATTCCATCACCTCACATGTAAAAAACTCTTTCCAGTTCATAGAGATCATAAAGAAACAAAACTTAGGTTCACGAGTAGGTCGCCCAGCGACCTACTTGTGAACTTCGATGTCGTAGCCCTCTTCACCCAAGTGCCAATCAAAGAAGCCTTGACAGCTATCTAAAACAAATATAACCCCCCCCCAAAGACATCCTTGATCTGACCAACCACTGCCTATCCAACACATACTTCATTTATAATGGACAAAAATACAAACAGATAGAAAGAGCACCCATGAGATCACCCCTCACACCTGTCATTGCCAACCTCTACATGGAAAACTTTGAAACCCAAGCTCTATAAAAATATGATCACAAACCGAAACTCTGGCTCAGATATGTAGGCGACACTTTTATAATCTGGCCACATTGGAAAGAACAACTGGACTACTTCCTTACACACCTCAACAGCCTACACCCCAAAATACAGTTCACCATGGAAACAGAAGTAAACAACCAACTTCCCTTCCTGGATGTCTTAATCTACAGGAAATCTAATGGCTCCCTAGGACACACCATCTACCAGAAGAAAACACACACTAAGCGCTATCTGCACGCACTCTCACACCACCACCCAGCCCAGATCAACTCCGTAGCCAAGACACTCATCTCCAGAACAAAACGCTTAGCTGATGAACAACACCTAAAAACTGAACTACACACTCTCACTAACGTACTGACATCCAATGGATTCCAAAGAAATAAGATTACCAACCTAATCCAAAAAGAAACCCCCACTAAAATCCAGGACAGAGAACAAGAAAACGGAAAAGCCCTCCTCCCATACATAAAAGGCACCACAGACAGAATCAGCAAAATCGTCCACAAACACAACATCAAGACAGCATTCTGTTGAATAGCCGTGTAAGTCCTCACACTTACGAATGACAGCTCGGCAGCAGCCAGGCGCGTCTTAGCCAATCAGACGTGCCTGCCGGTTGCCGGGCTGTCATACGCGAGGCGATTGGTTAAACAGTTTGACAGCCGAGTATAAAAGGCTGCACAACTCCAGAGGCTATCCGGTCTACTTACTGTTACTGTTGCAAACCGTTCTTGCTTGAATAAATGGTTACTGTTACCTCAGACGTCTCCGTTCCTTCCTACAACCTATCTAACACATTCTGCACAAACTGAAAAATATCCACCATCCTAAGAAACCCCAAAGACAAAATTGAGTTAGAAAATCAAGGGTTAGGGTTAGGGTGCTGAGTGCTTCGGAAGGTGCGGATTTGCCCTCCGCCATTATGTCATCGCAGTAGGGTCACGTTTTCCTTACCACTTCGGACGGTGCGGATTAGCCTCCGCACTTATGTTGGCATGGATAAGGGCTTCGCGGTTTTGTGGTGGAACCCAACCAAGGACCAGAAGCCAGACCGCAACTGCACCATTAGCCACTTTAAACCTCTCCAATCCTTACATGAAACACAAACCCCCAACCAATCAGAACACACCTCCACCCAATTGGAACACAGCCAAACTCCCATCCAATCAGCTCAACCCCCCCACTGGCAGTTAAAAGGAAGAAACAGCCGAGATCTCACATTGCTCCTGGAAGCACGAAGCCGAGCAAACAAGTCTGAAAATGACGAATGAGACTTCGTCAAAATGTCGCCAAGACACTTCCAATTTTATGCGGGAGAAAACCCGAATAACCAAAGACCTACATATATATATATATATATATATATATATATATATATATATATATATATATATATATATATATATATATATATATATATATATATATATATATATATATATATATATATATATATATATATATGAACAACCCTCCCTGTATTTTTTGTGTCATGTTATAGTGATAGAATGGTGGAGTTAGAGAAAGCACAAGGAGTCAGAATGAAAGTTCTTTGAGATATACATATCCTGATGTGACACAATACATTTTTCTTTCTGAGGTAACAGAGAAAATGACAACCATTTTATTCATACAAAACTCCATGTAAATTATATCTGATGTTAAACTGATGGTTAAAAGACATCCCTTATGAAATCTGGGTCAGCATAGGGGCACAGAATACAGTTAGTTGAATATACTCAGTCAGGGCTTTCAAATTAGAACTAACGAGAATTTATAAATATAAACTGAAAGAAATGCTAAAAAAATAATATCTAAATTAAGTTTTATTGGGCACTATTTGATGGTCAAAATAATGTATCTGTAATGGATGAACATACTACAAGGGTAGGTAAACATAGGTTGATTGATGCTGAGGAATAGTGCAGACCAGCCTGCAGCAAATTGACCCCCTGATTCTTAAGTAGTGTCCAACATAGTATAAATTAATCATGATCAAAAGATGATTGCCTTTACTGACCAGTTGAAATAACCACTGTATTTAACAGGAGTTATGTATTTTTTATGCCATAAAATTCTGAAATTATACTGGAAAATAGTATAATTAGGGAACAATTGACCTAGTGATTTTTTAAAAAAAAAACTGATTTCTTGAGAAAGACAGTTCTCAATGGAGTCATAGTAATCAGACCTCTATGAGTTAGAACTTTTTTTTTTCATTTCTTTTCAGTGACTGAGCAAATAAAGTCACCATCCTGAGTTTTATTCATGTGTGAAAGATCATAGTAAAATTACATGAGCAAATTATAAAAAATTATTGCTATTATGACTAGATGTAGCCTGGAAAACTGCCCTACATGGTTTTCTACCAGTTTTTATTCAAATTGTTGAAAGAGAATTTGCTTTACATTTTCAAAGGAGGGTAGACTTTTGAAGAAACTCTGTAGGAGGAATGGTTTGACCCTGCACTTAATTATTTACGAAGTAGATAAAAGCTATGTGCAAATACTTTGCCTTTCATTGTAGAGTTATTTCTCCAGCAATTTTCAGTCTTCTTGCCTTGTCACAGGAAGACCTTTTCCCATTGAACTTTTTGAATAGTAAGGCTATTTAATCCTACCTTGATAAAATATTGGAAAATTTCATCTTCTCCTAGAGAAATTGTCCACCCAATTTATCTGCTTCCAAATTTGTTAGAGAATTTCAAAAGGTCATTTATAACCAGCTCTTCCACTGCATCAATACCTAAATCTTGATCTTATTGTATTTAAATAGAAGTGAATTCCATAATTAATTATCAATTTCATAATCCATTATCCATTTTGAATATATGACATTTGGAACCAGTGTTCCCACGAGTTTAACCAACTGACTTCATACATAAATATATATTAACTGATATTATTATGCCTAAGAAAATGATAACACATAGGTTTAATTGGTATTCTAAAAAAACTTTATATTACTTCTTAAAGAAAAAAGAAACAGAAAAACAAATAGCATAAATGAAATAATCTTGGACATTTTTGACAAGTTCCTGTTCTGTTAACTAAAATAGAGAGATACAATGTCTATCTGACACTGTCAGGAGTAAAATTATAGATATAGATAGAAAGCAAGTAGCAAGTGTTGAATAAGTGGCTCTTGTTTTCATTACTGAATGAATAAGAATAGCATATTGAGAAAGTTCTACAAATCTTAAATCAAGCTTTTGAACATGGTAGAAAGCTATTTTACTGAGTCCAAATTGTCCTAAGCCAGCATAACTTGTGATGTCACAAGTTGCTATATAGCAACATATAGAGATATTAGAACAATGATTAATTTGTTGTTTTTAGAATTTAGTAAATTCTAAAAAATATGTCTTTTATTTTTTTTTAAATTGCATAGCGCTCAAGATCCTCCATCTTATCTCATCATTATGAGTTGATAAATTATAATAGATCTAACAATTTTGCAAGATTAATTTCTTTAGTATTCCTATCCAAGCACTTTACATAGCTTAGCCAAGTTAAATCATTTCAGAATTATTTCCATCTTTAATATAACATATAAACGGTACAATTCAATTGAAAACTGAAATATTTTAGGAAGAAAAATAGCAATAAAAACATATAATAATGTGGTTGCATACAGATGCACACCTTTAAACTAATACTTTGTTGAAACACCTTTTGATTTTATGACAGCATTCAGTCTTTAGGGATGGGAGCCTATCAGCATGGCACAATCTTGCCTTGGGAATCTTTGCTTGCTCATCCTTACAAAAGCGCTCCAAATCTGTCAGATTGTGGGGGCATCTCCTGTGCACAGCCCTCTTCTGGTCAATCCACAGATTTTTCAATTGGATAAAGTTTAGACTCTGGCAGGGACATTCCAAAAGTTTGATCTTCTTCTGTTGAAGTCATTCTTTTGTTGATTTGGAGATATGCTTTGGGTCATTGTCATGTTGAAAGGTGAAATTCCTTTTTATCTTTAGCATTTTAGTAGAAGCCTGAACATTTTTGTGCCAGAGTTGACTAATATTTGCAGTTGTTCTTAATTCCATCTACCTTGATTGACGTTCCAGTTGAAGAAAAGCAGTCCCAAAACAAAATCTGCCATCAGCAAGGTTCACTGTTGGCATGGTGTTCTTTTGATGATGCACAGTGCTGTCTCATCAGACCACAACACATTTTCTCATATGTTTTCGTCAAACCTGATGTAGATTTTTGCAAAATGTAGCCAAGCTTAGGTGCTTTTCTTTGTAAGAAAAGGCTTCTGTCTTGTTACATTACTCAACTGCCCAGACCTATGAGGAAAACGGAAGATTGTTGTCACAGGCAGTTCACAATTAGTACTTGCCAGAAATTCCTACAATTTCTTTACTGTTGTCATAGGCCTCTTAGCAACATCTTGGACTAATTTCCATCCTGTTTTTTCATCACTTTTGGTGGAACCTCTAACTCTTGGTAATGTCATTGTTGTGCCATATTTCCACCACTTGTTCATTGTGTTCCATGATATATCGAATGCATTTGGATTTTTTTTTGTAGCCTCCTCCTGACTGATATCTTCCAACAATAAAATGTGATGCTCAGTAAGCTCTTTGCAGACCATGGTTTTTGCTATAAGAGGCAATTGGATAAATGTCAGAAAAATCCTACTAGAATATGTGGGCTTAATTAGAGTCACTTTAATTAATGGCAGATATGTACTGATCACTATGTAACATCAGCTTGAATGTTATTGGTTACTTCTGAACATGGCAGTTGCCTACCTAAAAGAGAGGGTGAACTCTAAAAGATTTCAGTTTATTTTTCAATTGAATTGTACAGCTTATATATTATAATAAAGGTGGAAAGAATTCTGAAGTGATTTATCTTGGTCTGATTTGTTTACATCTGAAAAACCTGTCATTTTAACATAGATATGTAGTCTTTCTATAACCACTATAGGTACAACTAAGCTAGAAATATGGAATCTAAAATTGCACCCTCTCACACATGACTAATCCCATTTATAAAAAGATGTTTATGGAAACCAAAACCTTATTTGCATAAACTACCTGCTAATGTAAATGAAATACATAGTTGCTACCTCACTAGACTGCAATAACAAATGGACTGAAAATATATTGCGTTTCAACTAGTTGATAGGGAGAAAAATATCTAAAGTTTCCATTTAGCTATGAATGATGTGTTAAGTAGATATAGATTCCAAATCAATGAACAAACTAAGTATTTAGGGTAAATTTTTCAAAAAATGCAACTGATTGCTAGAAAAATATGGAAAGTGTGAGTGGAAACTAAACAAAACCACACCTGCTCCACTCAATGAAAAATGAATACTTATTCTGCTGAAGCAATGTCTTTTGGATTAAGTCTTCTTTACCAGCTTAGTTTTCTAAGTTTGTCTGTGATCACACAATTGCAAAATCCTTGGATGTGTTGAGCACAAAATAACATTTAATTTAAAGTGACTCAGCACACAGAATTGCTCTTAAAAAAGAAATGTGACAGACGTTCTTTGGTTCAGTCTCTGTCAAGCTGTGTATCAACTATGGAGTCTTAAATGTTAACATCCAATTAATGTCAGAAATATTATTGGCTCAAGACCAAATTACATTGACCATCTCTGATTGGCTTTTCCAGCTTTACATTTTGGTTTTGGTTTTATATCGATTTTTTTTAGTAATGGAGAAAATATTGGGTTTTTTCCTCTATTCTATTTTTCTAATTAAAATCAGCCTTTCTCATCTGTTCTCCTTCCCCTAGCTGTGACACTGCATAGCTAAAGCAGCTTGCAAAGGCTATCCTTGATCAGAAAACATTCCAAAATTGCTAGCAATCTCACTTAGGCCTCATTCTGTAAAGGAAAAAGAAAAAGAAAACACATCTTAACCAAATATAGTTTCCCTCTCCTTCTCTATTATGCTGCCCTTAATGTAATTTCTGTCATTTATTATACACACATTATAATAAGGCATTCTCTCCTGGTACTTACAGGAACTAAACTGATCATAGATAAATCTGAATTGGTGCAGAAACATAAAATCATGAAAAATGATATGGATAGAATTGGAAGAACTACTTTCACACAGCAATACGTCTATCCCTGCTGATCTTGGAATGCTCAAAACAGACAGAAAACAAACCACATAGTGCTATTGCCAGTTAACTAATGGGAGAGTGCACAATTTGTCATTGCTCAATATTCACTGTTTCTACATTGGAAACAGAATGGATGAGCAAAATGGCTGTGCATTCATCAACATGCAGAATCAGCTGGAGTAGTTTATGAACCAGCTGCTTCACAAATCCAGAACAATTCAAGATTATTGGTAATATATTCAGGATGCTTTGTACATGCTCCCACACATTTAAAAAAAATCTTTCAGAAGATCTGCACAAGCTTACAAAATGGTTGCTACAGATTTGGTCCATGTCTTGGTTTCTAGAATGGTAAGAGACTACCTTTCATGATTATTTTTGTTTTTAATGAAAACTGGGACTTGTGACTCAATCAGAAAGGTTAAATCCCCACTTCTATTCCTTCTGGATGCCCATGAAAAATGGTAAACATCTACCCAGTGAAATCCAAGCAGCCCATGGAAAACAGGAAAAGCATCTACAGTATCATACATGGGGGAGTGTGCATGTTTGTCACATGTTATTTCTCCCTTTAGCAAAACTGTATTTCACAGAACATAAATGTCTACCTTAATGCTGTATTAGGAAAAATTGTAGTGTACATAAAGTTCAAAATGAATTATAGCCCAAACAAAATGAGCATTTTTAATGCACTGCTATAAACAAAATAGTTTTTATGTAGGTACCTGTTTACAAAGCAATGACCTTACTGTGCTAATTATAAAAATGCACTTTTTGACGTTCAGGTTTCAAATAATACTTATGCAGTCTGCAAACTATTGAGAATTAGCTATTTTACTTTAAGTCAGTATTAAAGTTATGCTTTTTAGATATTTCTTCTTGTATGAATCAATATCTGTAAATAATAAATGAGATCCCAACATATAAAGTATTTTTTGTAAGGAGTCCTTTTATTTGTAAGCTACTCAGAGTCAGTGAGATGGGCCTCATATAAATTTAGTCAGTCAGTCAATCAACTAACAAACAGGTTGAATTAAGCACAAACCAGGAATGAGTTAACTCTGCAATAGATCATTGATTCAATAATGCAGGCAAGTGCCACAGAATAGAACATCTTTAACAAACTATAATAGAAAATTAATAGTTTTCAAATCAGGATACCCTAAAGGTCACATAATCGCTTAGGTGAGAATATACCTCTAAAGTGAAATATATCAAAAACCTTAAAAATAAAGAATAAAAGAGAGCCAGAGTATTTGATATAATAATGATATTTACATTTATATAATATAAATTTATTTTGGTTTCTAAAAATTCAGGCAATAAAGGTAACATTTTTATTATCAAAGGTGTCCCTTACAGAACTTTTTCAGTAAGCCACACTGCAGTAACCTCTATATCAAATTATATGTCAACATATTGCAAGCAATAATATAATAACACTAAAAAAAGATAACTTTCTTCCAGTGATTTAACTTTAATATGGGAGGGTCCTATTACACTTATGGTAATAAGGTAAGTTCTAACTTCCTTTCATATCTATGTGTGAGGAGAACATGCATTCAACATTGCTTCTTTTTGCATTAATGGTACAGGAGTTACAGAAGAAGACATTTATCTGTAAATAAATATCTGTAAATATCTGAAAACCACTAGACATGTTGTATTTCTTAATTTGTATGTCTGGAAACCTAAACATAGTGGAGAATAACATCTACCATACATTACAGAATTTATTTCTAAATAAACATGTATAGATTTTTTTCCGTACCATCAGTGATTAGACAGAAAATATTCCTTTCTAACCATCTCTGACCTAGTGGGGTTTCTCTATCAGTAGACTTGTGACTACTGTTAGGAAACAATAATCTGACCTCATCTGCTCAAGCAGAGTACCTGAATGGTGATGTGAAAAATAAATCAAAGATAAATTACTTATTTATATTTACATTCCGTTCTATGCTGTATGAGCCAGTGGCACACGTAACTAATAAGCATCCTTAGAGACAAGTACTGCATCCACACAAATGTAAAGAAATAAAATGTCAGAAAACTTCTGATCAACATAGCCCCAAAGTCTACCTATCAATTATTCATTTATTCCGTTTTTATATGAGCCAAAGAACCTTTTGGACAGACAAGGGCCCAGGAAAAAAAACGTGAAAATGTTTGATATCACAGATTGAATAGCATTTGAAGGAGACAGGAAAGAATCAGCAGAACAGCTAAGCCTTAGAAAGTGTGATGCCTCCATTGCATTATACATACAGAAGGCAAATTAAGTCTTATCCCTGAAATCAATTGTTTAAGCTCTTTAACAGTCTACAAACAATTAATAGAAATCCCATCTTTTATTTACAATAAGCCTTTGTTAACAAGTTAAAAATACTACATATTGTCTGAAACTCAATGTTGAATGCCAGAATGTAGATAGGGCTTAATGTTGAATGCCAGAATGTAAATAGGGCTTAATTTTTTAAAAAAATGAAAATATGGTTACTGCAAGCTGAGACTTACCTCCCAATCAGCAAGAATCCCATATGGAGAGAGGGAGGGACAGAAAGAGGGAGAGGGAGAGAAAGAGAGAGATGGGGGGTGGGGGTAGAGATACTTATTACATTCCTCAAAGTCTTCTTATCTTAAGCAATGTCCAGGAATGTCATCAGTCAGCTAAGCACCAGATGCAAAAATAAAAGAAAAATGCAAAGAATTAAATCCTCTATTATTCTTGTGCTTTTCCTCTGATTGTTTCTCACAGCAACTTGTGCCATACACAAAATGGCACCTCTCCTTCAATGCAGAGAAGTCTGGGTTTATATACCAAGCATGTGTATCTGAGAAAAAACACAAAACACTAGTTCCTTATCATGTGCTTGTTAGCTTGTCCAATCTATGGCAATCACTTTGGTCCCAGGGGTTGAAAGATACAAGATGCAGGGGAAAAAGGGGAAGCAAAAGCTGAAGAAAGATCAATACTGCACTGTGAAACAAGAAGTGTGGGCTATTTACTTTTCATTGATCTGATGATGCAGGAGAAACACCTCAGACTGGTATTAAATTGAGGGAATACATCTTCTGGGGGAATGGGTGTGCGTGTGTGTGTTTCATCTCACGATCAAGTGCGCCAAATAGAAATTAAAACAAACGAAACTAATCACAAGCATACAATAAAACTATTAATCTACATTACAAAACATCACAGAAACATAATTAAATATCAGCTTCACAATAAAGCTAATACTGCCAGCTTTATTGACTCCAGTTGCATTTGGACCTAACATGAGGGCAAATTTGGTGAAGTACTGACAGGAATGTACAGAAAATCAAGCATTTGAGTCATCTAGGATTGAAATACTCAGCTGCATAATAAGTGCTTGGAAAATAATTAGATTTTACCTTACAATTTAGTCTTGTGAAGATTTCAAATATACCTTTCCACAGAGATGTCTTCAACTATTGTTACTTAATAAATGAGTAATTTACTAGGGGTCATGTAGCATATTACTTTAAGGCATCATTCTGTATTTTTTTGACAGACTACAAATAATTAACATTTCAAGTTTCTTTTAGAGCAAAGAAGTAGCAATAAAAACTACAATAATCTCCCTCTTTCATTGAATGGATACACATCATGATGGAAGCTAGAGTCAGTAATATTTAGAATAGTAATCCTTTATATATCTTATTCTCTAATGCACATGTTGTTTTTTGAGATAGTTTTGTTCTTTTGAGAATCAGATCATAATGACATATTTATATTTCTATGGTTTATTCAATATATAATTTTTTTGAACTGTTTATTTTATGAAATGAAGTAACTATATCAAAGACATTATATGTTTTCTACATTTGAAGAATGAATAGAAAGTGCTGGATAACCTTGACTGGTTGTACTGTATAAAAGAAAAAAAAAAGATTGTTTTCTTTTATCCTGCAGACCAATCTGCACCTGTCAACAGTCAATCACTTTGTAAAACTATTTAAAGTATGAGATAAAACATCTTTTTATCATAAGTCTTTTTAAAAGGAGGGGGGGATGACAATTTGAGCCTAGTCATTTCTGCCTCAGGTAAGAATTTGAATGGTTCATCTGGCTACCCATGAAATTCTTAGGAGTCTTCCAGAACTCTAAAGTTCAAAACTCATCGGATCTTTGTAGGTATAGGCACATCATGGCATCTTTTCCAAGATTTCATTGTTAGTTAGTCTACCACATGCTTGTTTATGGCATATTTGTTGCCTGCTGGTTCCTTTATTGCTGATAAAGATAAAGGTTCCCCTCGCACATATGTGCTATTCGTTCCTGACTCTAGGGGGTAGTGCTCATCTCCATTTCAAAGACAAATAGCCAGCGCTGTTCAAAGACATCTCCATGGTCATGTGGCTGGCATGACTAAATGCCGAAGGAGTATGGAACATTGTTACCTTCCCACCAAGATAGTCCCTATTTTTCTTCTTGCATTTTTACGTGCTTTCAAACTGCGAAGTTGGCAGAAGCCAGGACAAGTAATGGGAGCTCCCTCTGTTACACGACACTAGCGATTCAAACCGCCAAACTGCCGACCTTTCTGATTGACAAGCTAAGTGTCTGAGCCACTGAGCCACTGCGGCCCTATTATTGTTGATAATTGATCTTAAAAGGAAGAAAAAAATCCATCACTTCAATTATCGTTGTCAGTTCATTAATTGCCGTTGAGAAAAGAATTGGTTGCTGTACTTATTGTCATTAATCTGGTCTACCTTATACTTAATTGTTTTTTTCACTGTACCATTTTAATACTTCAAAATCATTTGCATTTTTAACTATCAGGATGATGATGATGATGATGATGATGATGATGATGATGATGATGATGATGATGATGATGATGATGTGTTCAGCCAAGTCTGACTCTTGGAATTTCTGTGGGCCAGGTCTCTCCACCTCTTCTTATCTTGTTCTAGTTCTTTGGGTTTTTCTGTGATCTGGTTGGTGTTAGCTTTGATATTGTCTAGCCATTATGTTCTTTGACAGCCTGGTTTCCTTTTACTGCTGAATATTCCAAATGTAATTGCTTTCTCCAGTAAATTCTCCTGCGTGACATGGCCAAAGTAAGTGAGATTCAGTTTTGTGACTTTGCCTTCTAAGTGACATATCCAGTGTTACCTGCTCCAGTACTTGAGTGTTAGTCACCCTTGCTGTCCAAGGAATACGCAGAAGCCTTCTCCAGCACAACTCAAATGAATAGATTTTCTTCCTTTTTTGCTTTTTTAAGGTCCAACTTTCACAATCATAGGTAGCTATGGGGAACACAATAGAGTGAACTAGCCTACATTTGGTTACCAGTCTGATGTCCTTGCTTTTTCATATTCGGCTCATGTTCATCATTGCAGTGTGACCCATGCAATCTGACATTTTATTTCTGTGCTGCATTCACTGCTTTGAGCTATCTATGTTCCAAGAAAGTGAATTTTTTCACACATTCTGTTTCTTCACCATCAATTACTATTTTGATGTTTCCCTTTCTTGAAGTGGTCATGAGCTTGGTGTTTTTGATGTTAAGGAAGATACCAAAATTTTCACTTTCTTATTCCAGGCCTCCTTTGGTTTCTGAGAGGAACATGGTATCATTGGGATATTGAAGATTGTTGATGTTTCTTCTATCAATTTTTAGCCCAATTTTTGATGCTGCACGATCTGGTTTCCTCATGATCCTTTTGGGATACAGGTTGAATAAGAAAGACAGAATACATCCTTGTCACATTCCTTTCTCTATCTTAAACTAATCAGTGTCTCCATGTGGTGTTTACACAGTGTTTTCCTGATTTGTGTACAGCATTTGCACCAACTTGAGCAAATGTACTTTCAAGTCTTGTGGGTTCTCATGATCAATACAATCAAAAGCTTTATTTCGGTCAATGAAGTATATGTAAATGATCTTTTGATATTCACGAGTTTTTTTCCATGATCCAGTGGAGATTTACAATAAGGTCGCAAGTGCTACGATCTCTTTGGAAGCTGGCTTGGACATCTGGTAATTCCCTTTCGATGGTTGGTGTTAGATTGCTATATAATTTTAATCAGAACCTTGCTGATATGAGGAATGAGAGCAATTGTGGGATAATTGGAGCAGTCTTTAGAGTCATCCTTTTTCCGTAGTGGAATGAATTCTAAGTGTTTCCAATGTGACCTCGTATTGGTTTCCCAGATTTTCGGGCACATGTCTCTACTGACTCTGCAGGGATAGTGTCAACATCTGGAATCTTATAGTTTGGCAAAAGGTTCATCAGTCATAAGATCTCTTCTTCAGATTCCAATTCTACTTCTGTTTCCTTATCCTGAGGCCGAGCCCTTCAATATAACACAAATGATTGATCATTTCTCCTCCAAATTTTAAAACCATATTTATCTCCTTCTAATCCAGGTTTCCTTAATAAATATTCATTGTATAAATAAGAGAATACATAACATTTTTCACTCCTTTGATAACCTGAAGACAGTATGTTGCAGCCTGTCCCATCTAGTCTAGGCTAATTCTTCCAACTGCCAGAGTCTCATTCTCACAGGCTCAAGGTTCCTCAGCCTTCCATCCTTCTGAGGTCAGTAAAATGAGAACCTTGGTTGTTGAGGGCAATATCTGAGTTTGTAAACTGCTTAGAGAGGGCTGTAAAGCACTGTGAAGCAGTGTATAAGTCTAAATGCTATTGCTGTTATTGATATTTGCAATTATCTGGAGTACAATAATGTCTCTTGTTTATTGATCCCTGTTAAAGACAGCTTGAGCATATGGCATTTTCCTTTCCACATAGGGTTTTATGTTGCTAGCTCATGGAGTTAACAGTAATAGTTTGTATACTTTGTTAAATCTCTATATTGATATAGAGACTGAGGACCACTGTGTTGTTTTCCAGATTTTCTGACATAATTTCTTGTGGGACTATAGTGACTCTTCTGTTGTTTTCCATATTTATTTAGATGTTCTATCAATTCCTGTAGTATTTCTGACTTGGTAATGATCAGCTTATAATCTAATTTCATGTTCTAAAAGTAGATATTCTTGTTAGCAGGGAACATCTTCTAAGTTATCTTGGATATTGACAGCTCTCTGTACAGAATTTCAATATATTCCTTCCATCTCTGTTTGACCTTCTCTGAATCAGTTGCTATCTGCCTATTGGCATCCTTTAGCATGTCAATTTGAGTCTGACAATTCTTCTAAAGACTTTCCTTGGTTTTCTGTATTTTTTCCTGTCTTTAAAGATGTTGCTATAATACAGATTTCTGAGTTTCTTTAAATGCCTTCATGAGATCTTTGCCTTCTTGACTTTGGCTTCTTTTCTTAGAAATTTCCACTATTTGTTGACAAATTTAATTTGCTTTCTTCTATTTTTTTTCATCTTTGGCCATCCCTAACATTAAAGTTATAGTTTTGTGTAGTGTGTGTGTGTGTGTGTGTGCGTGCGCGCTCATTCACTAAAAGACTGAAGGCAGAAATCTTGTATTAAGGTTATCTGAGGGACCGTTTCTTGTTGGTCACATCTACCCAACCCATTAGAGTAGGGAGGCAGGAAATGTTGCCAGTGCCATCCCTGAGAGAGATACATCTGGTGGGATCCAGAAGAAGAGCCTTCTCTGTAGCGGTTTCCTCTTTCTGGAACATCATTCCTCAAGAGACTAGAATGGCCCCCACTCTAATATTCTTCCACAAGGTGCTGAAGACCTTGTTCTGCCAGTGGGCCTGGGAACCCACAGTGGGATGGAACCCATTAAATGGCTCATTTGATCTGCCACCGGGGCAGGGAGTGGGAGGTGGTGATTTTGTTATATTGTACTATATTAATTTATTTGATTCCTTTTGTTAGTTTTTATTGTTTTAAATGTGGTTTTATATTCTGTAAGCCGCCTTGAGTTGCCATGGTGAATAAGCGGCAATATAAATTCAATAAATAAATAAATAAATAAATAAATAAATAAATAAATAAATAAATAAATAAATAAATAAATAAATAAATAAATAAATAAATAAAATAATACACTTGAGCTAGAATCAAATTAAGGAAAGTCTGATTTGATCTGATTTGGACTATTTGATGAAGTTCTGAAGCAGGTTAAAATTAATCTTGTGACTAATATATATACAAAACTATTTTAGATGTGATACATCTAAAGTGATCCCCCATTTAGTTGAATAAGCAAAAAATTACAAGACAATGACTAAATATTAAATCTAAAGAAATGCCACAAAATCAAAACAACTTTAATTTCAAATTCAGAATTAAATGTTGTTTATGGGATTGTATATAATCTCATATGCAATTCAGAAGAATTTTATGACACCTATGGCATCATATTGTAACATTGCACAAGTTTGACTTGATTTAATCTCATTGATGAATGCAGTGAAATCATTTCCTGCATCAATAGAAAGTCTAAATACTTAATATGGTCTGACTCTTATTGAATGAATCAATGCATCATTATCTGCAGCTACATAGAAGATAATTCTGGAAAAGGAATTAGTGCAGAGAGAAAGCCTCATAGAATTCAGCAGATCAGAGTCCTATGATAACAAGGTATCTAAAACTGTGGAATAGATATACTGAAGTACCTACGTCTCTGAAATCAAAGATATTTAAATGTGACCTTTCACAGCCCAGCTCAGGGTGTTCTATAGGTCAGAATTCTTGCTTATAAAGATAACCATACTTGTGTAGATGATGATGATGATGATAATGATGATGATGCATTCTGTTTTTAAATATTTAGGTCAGTTATACATTTTACAACTGATTTTTATGCACGATAAAAGTTTCAACTTCCTTATCATAAACCTTTGCTACTTTTTTACAAGTACTAAGCTTTTCTGGCATCCTTCCTCCTGATTTGATTTGCCATGTTTGGTTTTCTTTTTATTCTTGTAAGTCTTCTTGTGTTATTATCACTGTACGGGCATATTTTTTCTTTGCCAAGAGTAATTGTTTATTGCAGCATAGAAATATGCTTAATTAATTAAGAGAGAGTGGATTTTCCCATCTCCAGAGGAAAGAGATCTCAGTATCTCATTCTTAATGGATTGGAATCTTCTGATTCCAAGCTTCTGATATTCAAGAAACAAACGTTTCAGGGACCACCAGTACTTCTGAAATGGTATTCTCAGGACAGGTGAAGAACCTGGTAAGTCTTTAAAAGAAAGAAGATCCTGATGTCCAAATTCTAAAACTTGTTACTGAAACCTTGCTTAGCAACTCGGAGTCAGTCAACTCGCATTTTGAAGAAAAAGAAGCATCAGCATTATTTTACTCAATTTAACATGCATTGAAATTTTATCTGTTTGCAAAATAGAACACTCAGAAGCCATTTCTCAATCAGCTATGATGCTCTTTTGAATTCACCATATGCTACAGGAAAATTAGGGGTTATGAGTATAAAGCCTTAGCAACTGCAATAAAGTATTGCTTCTGTTATTTCTGTATAAGGAAGTGGACTCAAAATATTCTACTGGCTATATAATGCTACCTCAAAGTATAGAAAACAAGAGGTTGTGAATTTTTGAAGTACTTTTATTTCCTCTTCCCATCTTCTTAAATAACTTAAAGAAGAAACAAAATGTCAGTACTTGAAGTATTTTCAATTAGGAAAAAAAATCAAAGGAGCTAAAATATTAGAAAGTAAACAAGTAAACAACAAATAATGCAGTTATGTTGAAGAACATATTCCTTGTCTCAACTTTATAATATAAAGGAAAAAAGAAGATGCAAATATTTAAAAGCAATTAGATAACCAAGTACAATCCATTTTCTACCCAAACTTGATTTCAAAATGTAAGTGAATGTAAGATAAAACTTTCAGTTTATTAATGAGAGTTTATTGTATGCATAGTATCTGGCAATAATGATCACATTAGCCTAATAAAATAAAACAAACTCAAACAAAATTATTAAATAGTAAGAGCCAATATGCACAACAGCCTTCAAGGAGATATTTCAATTTTTTTCACACAGGCTAAACTATATCCTGTATGATTTTTACAGAATCGTTCTCCAATTTACAGTATGGCAGTACTATTTTGCTTATTGTTACAATATCTGAATGTTTATTCTGATTCGCTAAATGGTTTTAAATGCTATGTTTACCCAAGATATTATTGTTGAATGGCAAATGTTACACCCATAGGTGGTGGCGGTGGAGGAGGAGGAAGAGAAAGAAGAAGGGGAGAAGGAGGAGGAAGGAGAGAAATTGTATAGTTAGTCTAGACAGGCTTTTAGTCTGATCCATCGTGGCTTCTATCACTATTCTTATGTTATTAGTCAAATGCTGGAGCTAAAATAAGATCAAGTATGCAAATCTTAATTCAGAAGGTTATTGGTTTCATAACAATGATTTATAATGAGGAAAAATAAGAAGAGACCTAAACTTAAGAAGAGAAGAAATACAATGTTTGGTATATAACCGGGTGAAGCCACCCATCTGCAATTTTTTGTGTCAATTTCAATACACCCCCTAGGACTTCCTGCAGCAGCCAAATTATAGCTTTCATGAAAATGATAAATGAGAATCGTTGTTCCCTATGTAGCTGTCATGCAGAAACAACTGTAATCCTTATGGCTATCATTTCTATAGTCATCATGCCCTGAAAAGCAAATTCAGTTATGTGATGAACTCTGAATGGCAAATATAATACCTGATGGAAAATCAGCTTATTACTAAAAACAAAGCTTTAAAAAAAGACTTTCATACAATTCTTGGTAATTTGAAAAAAAGGATACTGGCCAAAGAAAAGAAAAAAAAGGACTACTAGCATTCCAAATATAATACTGTCATGCCATATTGTGTACATTTTTGGAATTAAAAGTGACTAACTATAATTTTGGGTAGTTAGAAGATCCCACCAAAAAAACAGATAACATTACCAGTTTTTATTTGTACATTTCTTTCCATCCTGTTTGTTCTTGGGCCCATCCTGTATCAATTAATAAATTGTTTTATGCTTTAAACCTTTTTTTAAAAAAACCATTTTTTTAATCTTTTGTACCAGATTTATGTCATAAAAAGTAATTATACTCAGTTTGAAGAGGTTAATATTATATGATTTGGCTGACAAGTAATGGTAACAAAAAGAAAATATAAGAATACAACTTCAGATTTTGAAGAAATAAGCATTCTATTCTGAGACAGAATATTACATATATATTGGATAAATTATCTTTCTGTCTATCCTATGTGAGGATCTTTAAATCTAAATGGATTCACTGATTTTAGTCGGTACAATATTATTGGTTTTTATTATCTCAAATTCTTCCTGCTATATGAATACATACAAAATAAGTTCTTTTCAACAATAGAATTGGATGTCAGGCCTGGAAGCCATCTTGGGCATTGGAATTTCAGGCCTGCCACATTTAGTGCTGTGGGAAACTGGGAGGGGGGATTGTATGAAGCTGGGAGTCAAGGCCACTATGCCCTGCACTTAGAGGGTGTGACTGGGAAGCATCTTCAGTTGGGATGGTGCATTGATTGGACCATGTTCTAGACATGTGGGTTCTGGGGCAGGGACTTGGGTTTTCTTTTGGGTGGGGAAAACCTGGAAGCCTTCAAATTCGGATTTCCCAAATGTGCACATATGACATCTTTAATAAAATAGAACTTTGAGGAATGCCTAGCCTCAGAGTCTTCTTTTGTTGTATTACTTGGAACCCTGACATTGGAAATATCAATCACCTGAGATATATTACAAAGAAATCCAAAGTGGGATGTGGCATGTGCTGCTGTGATGAACCAGAATACACACAAAACATTATCAACCTTTTCAGAACCTTTCTCCCCGCTCCCCCCGATGGCACTTATATCTCCTTCTAACATGATGGTGAAAGGATTCTGAAAATTATTGTCATTGATTTGTGAGTTCTAACATGCATAGATATCCTAAATATTGCAGCCATTGGCCAGCACCATACTGGCAAACATATACTTATGTGATCAAAATAGCATATTAAAGTGTTCAATTAATATTATGGTCCCAAAGGAACTGTAGCCATTTTTCCTAACAAATTCCCTGCCTAACAAATTTTAGCCTGAATTTACTCTTAAACTTTAAAATATCAAATGTGTTTCTACATTGGTTTACTAAAAATACTTAGAATAAATAAACTCAAGACTGCTTCCATGCATATTTAAGGAGTTTCAAGTTCATGATGAGGATATTGCTGATGACCTGGAAAAAACAAAGCAAAACACTTTTACAGGACATCCCTAAACATCAGAAGTTAGACATTCAATTTCCTGCTTTTTCTGTAGCCAATTCTATCAGTCATATACATTCTAATCTTCATGGATATGTTTATAAATTGCAGGGATCAGAGACGTTCAATTAGAATTTCAAAGCAAACATGATAGTTTGGCCTGCATTTTAATTTGGTATGAGTGCATTTTAAAAGAAATAAGCTATTTCTTGAAAACTATCTTAGACGAGAGGGGGAGAAAATTGAAAGAAACACTTGCAGAGGAGTAGCTATATTCATTTGTTGCAGTAAGGGAAAAAAAACCCTTTTGACATCTTAAAAAGCTAAAAATTCATCACTTCATAGAATAATCCATGTATGGTTATACATGGATTACAGCAGTAACTCTGTTAATGTATAACTGTCATAAGAATACTTATTGTTCTGAATAAAAAATAGAATTCTGAAAGAAAGTATCTAAATTAATAGCCATAAGGTCATGATCCTCCATAAGCAGATCAGTGAGTAGTCTTATTAAACCATATTTGGAATAATTAATTTCTAAGATTAGTTAAATTGGAGATTATCATGCAGTATGTTATTGTTTATCAGTTCATTATGTTATCTGAAGAGCCGTGGTTAGAGAGTGTAGGACAGTGATGGCGAACCTTTTCAACACCGAGTGCCCAAATCAGAATGTTGTGTGTATGCAACTACATGTGTGTGCACCAAAGCTCCAAAGACCAGCTGGCTGGTGTGCATGCGTGCACCAGCCAGCTGGTGTTTGGCTTTCCATCACACACATGAGCACTGGCCAGCTAGTCTTTACACATGCCAGAGCACCGGAAACCTGAAGATCAGCTGACTGAGGTGCACATGCTTGTTTTTTGGCCATTTTGGGGGCTTTCAGGCTGTTTTCCAGGCCAAACATTTTTGGGCCTGTTTCTTGGCCATTTCTTGGCCCGTTTCCTGGCACTCCGGTGTCCATGAAGTTCAGCTGGCAGCACATGCATGCCTGTTTTTTGGATGTTTTTGGCCATTTTTCAGGATGTTTTCCAGGCCATTTTCTGGTGCTCTGCACCTGTGAAGACCAACTGGCCAGTGTGCCTGGTCATGCTAGAAACCAGAAGAGCAGTTGGCGCGCATATCCACCACTGCGCATGTCCACTGAAAGAGCTCTGCGTGCCCCCCCGGCATACGTGCCATAGGTTTGCCATCATGGGTGCAGGAAGTACAAAATAGTGAGATAATAAATCAAGAAATTATTTAATGCTAATGATTGGTAGATAAGTATATATAAAGCAGTCATTGAAACAACAATCTTTATAGATATACTCATAAATAAGTCTAGATTTTATCTCACCATTTAAAAATATTAAGACTTTCCATAGCTTGGTTGAATAATATTTCTAGGATACTTTTCTGTTCAAATGTAGTATTTTGCCACATTTGGGATAGTTCTATTTGTTATGCTGACTGATTCATAAATAAATAACCACAACAAAAACCAAACTTGTAAGTCAAGAACTACCTGTAATTTGTTTAGCAAAGATTATTGCCCTATCCTGCAGATATAGATACCAACACTTTCATGGTTACTAAACTCAGAAACATGCACAGCATAATATGTATATTTCTCATTGGTCTGATATACATGTTCTACCATATATAGTTAAATATTATGATTTTTGCAAATGCAAAAGCACCTTCTTCCTAATATCATCTTATTAAAAGTATTGCATGATTCTAGAATATCCTGACACACATTTTAAAGTATTACCTTGGCTGTGTATTGAAACACACCTGGTGGAAAGGAAGAAGTTGCAAATGAGCAGCACACTTAACTCTTAACTCTGAAAATAATGGTCATTGGTTCACCAGTGGACATATATATGTGCAGCAGTTGTTAGGCAAGCTATCTGTAGACCTGGACAGACAAAGAAAAAATATGGAAGATTTGTCATATTCTAAAACAGCAGGCAAGGCTGGAAGGTTAGGGAACAAACAGATCATTCAAAAAAAATCTAAGAGAAAAAGAGAAAGGAATATGGAGGAAACAGTTCTAAATTATTAGGTGGTTATATTTAATCACTATCATATTGTACTGTTAAGGGGAAAAAACAAAAGCTAAGGAACTTTTGTTTGACACAGAAATGGTAAAAAGTTTTATTCTGTCAAGGAAAGAAATGGCTCTAAAATTCTCAATTAATTTGTGATTACTAGTATTTCATTTTCTTTTAAAAACGTTCTCATTTTTTTGTCATGATTAAAGACCTTTTATGAATTAAATATATACTTCCGAACAATTACCAGACTCATTGTTAACCTAAGACCATCAGACAATGTGTCTTTTCTAATAGCCATGCCAGGTAAAATAAAGGAGTTATGAAGAGTTAGCAAGCAGACACAGAGCTCTATAAGAATTCAGTGAAAAGAAGAAATACAATTATCATGGACCAGGATAAAATTTTTGTGTAGTGGTAACTGAATGAAAAAGACATTTCTGTCCTGAATTCATTGTTATAGACAAAATATGCACAATAAATTTGTTTCAGTTGTACTTTATTATGGACATGATAATTTGAAGGTAACATTTTATGTTTACTGCAATTTCTCAAATCACATTTGATGTTAGACATGACCAGTGATCATTATTTTAATAGCATTTTAATTGTGTTAATTTTAACTAGGATTTATTATATTTTAATTATAGGATACCATTGGTGGACAAGGTGAGTTTTGTACTCTTATATCTTGTAGTTAGTCTTTAACTTATGACTGATAGCTTAACAACTGCTTGAAATTACACAGGCCTGGAAAGGTGCTTTGTAGCCCCTAAAGCATTTCTGTCTGTCATAAAATGTCATGCCAAACACATCCATAGTCACAGGACCTTATTTGTGATTATTTGATTTTATAGCTGGCTGCAGCATCCCATGGTCACCTGACCATGATTTACAATATTTTTGCGAGTTTCCAGCAAAAATATCTATTCAGAAGAATAGTGTCAAGAATGAAACGTTGACAGGATTTCATGCCTGGAATGGAGATTTTACAGTATCCTTCCCCTGCTGTACCCACCAAGCCATGCCCACAGAACCAGTAGTAAAATAAGTCCACTGAAACTTATATGTTCCCAAATATCGGTATCCCAAGAAAAAAATATTGAAAGGAAAACTATACAGAAAAAAACCATAAAGATTAAAAGAAAATCAGAACACCAATACAGGCACTAAAATTCCACTGTATATATGTATGTATGATGCACACAGACACACACACACACACACACACACACACACACACACACACACACACACACACACACACACTTTTTGTAAGCCACAAAGGATTGGCAGCTTGCCCAAAAAGTTCTTGAAAATGGAATCTCTATGGACAAGAAGTCATCGAAGAGAGAAAAACCCACTAAATCCATTTTGTCTGATTTCTTCATAGTCCACTCAAGGACATGTTTTTTATAAATAACAGTGAAAGCTTGTGTAGTTAGCACAGCTGTGGCTTGCTCATCAAGATAATGACAGATTGCTTTTAAACTTGCCCAGTGCTGGATTGAGATGAATGGCCTATTTGGCTTCTTACTCAGCAGTCCTCTGTTCTCCCTTTCTTCCTTGGTTTATCACTACGTCCTATTCACATCCATAAGGGAGATTAGTGTTCTTTGGGAAATGGAAACTGTTAATACACATCCATCAACGGAGAGCAGAATGAACAGAGATAAACACTACAAGAACATTTCATTTTTCATCAAATTCAGAGAGAAAATTATCTGCTTTTCATTCAATCAATCAGGACTAAAAATATCCCAGGATTGCAACTGTTCCTGCTTGTGCCTTAACACAATTCATAAGTCTTATTTCATTAGAATAATGTGTTTATAAGGCAGTTGAAATGTCAAAGCACTGCTGGATTTAGTATAAACTTAAATTCCATTACCTGGCAGGCATTAATTGCTTATGAAGCGTAGGGATTCTTCCCAAGGGCCTTATATGTTTCCTTTTGTCATTTTGCTAACTATTCTGTCTAGACGAACTTAAAGCCCTTAATCCACCATAGGGATCAATAAACTGTACAATAATTCAGTCCTAATAATTAGCTTTCACTTAAACACAAATGGTCATTTCATTGTGAACTGCAGTACAAAATGATAATGAAATAATTAAAAAGACAGATGAAAGAGTGACTTAATAGGAAAGAGGCCTCACTGTTCAATTAGAGGCATTACCATTCAACCTTTTTATTACTGCCACAACCTTTCAGGGTTTTTTTTTATATAAAAAAAATAATTCTTCAAGCTATGCTCATTTAACCCATGACAGTATCCCTATTAAATCTGCAGTCTTATGCTGCTTGCCTTAATGACAAGGATGATGTGAACCAGTCAACTAGTTACAGCCATTAGCGGGGTGTGCATTTCTTTTCCTGGGGGTCTGCAAATTATATATAAGCATCAATGTCATACTGCTTCCAACACAGAGCAGTTTAGCAGAAATATATTTTGAGAGTGGAATCCCTTGCAATGGCATCAGCATGTTACCTTTCTGAGCACTGTATTATAGTATGTTTAAAAATAAATCTGAAGACGTTTCAACCTTTTGGGGGCTACCAAAACTCCTAAAGTATTGAAATTCTCTGCGTTTGCTGAGACAGCAATTTAGTTACAGTAAGTTCAAAAAGGTACAAAACTTCATTAACCTTTTAATACTGCCTCACAGATGGAGGATGATAGATACATTTGAAGCCTCATGATCAAAGCACAGCCCTAATAGCAAAATCTTTCACTTTACCTTTACCATGTTCTGCTTTCATTTTAATGTCTACTATATCTTAATTTTGATGTAGCCAGACATGTCCACAGCTTTGCCAGCAGCTAGAAAATACAGAACTGGGTTCAGGAGTCTATAACTGCCACATCAGCATGAATTCATTCAGCTTTCCTCTTTGCACTGCAACAGTTCTTTCAGATTACTATTCCTGAGCATGATGTCTCAATGGCTTAGTTTAATCATAGGTTTCTTGCTATAATGTGTCTCTGGATCTAATTAAAAATGTTCAAGTCTCTACTCCATCCCAACTTAAAAAAAACCTGTGATGGAAGAATACTTCCAAAGAATATCAGATTTTAGTACAACTTTTGCCAACTCAGGAAGCCATCACTAGACACACACACACACACACACACACACACACACACACACACACACACACACACAGACGGGGGGGAGAAAGAGAGAGAGAGAGGCATAAACACATACACCCGTGTGTGTGTTTGTGTGTTTTTGTAGATTTTCACGGGTGTAAGTATGCTGGTCTTGTTGTATTCGGGTCTTTTCTGTGGAAGACCTTGGATGAAGTGTATTATCTAGATCCCTTTCGATTGGGATTTAGAGTGGGTATGGGTCAGAAACAGCATTAGTTTTACTTTTGGATGATCTTTGTCTAGTGGGAGATAAAGATTGTTGTCCATCCATTCTTACCCTTCTTGATCATTCTGCATCTTTTGATGCCATTGAGCATGGTATCTTTCTGGATTGACTTAGAGGAATGGTTGCATCCCTTTTCTTCAGGGATGATTCTAATTGCTGGTGATTGGTGAGAAGAGATCCTATTTCATCCCCTATTATGTGGGGTACCACAGGATTTGGTACTCTGTCCATTCCTTTTCAATATCTACATGAGGCTGCTAGTGAACACATCCTTCACCATATGATGAGCTATTGTGGTAGAATCTGCAGCTGAGGGTTGGAGCTAAAGGAGTGGCTAGCTTGGAATCACTGCAGGGAAGGAAGTGATGGAGACCACCTCCTCCTCACAATCCCTGAAGTTCTTGTCTGTTGTTCCCAACAATGGACAGTCCTTCAGGCCCCTAGAATGGACCATATTTCACCACTATCCTGTAAGCAGCACTGGCTGCCAGTTTGCTTCTGGGTGTAATTCAAGGCATTAGTTATTATTGAGCCATGGTAATGTAATGGTTATAGTGCAGTATTGGAGGCTACTTCTGCTGACTGCTGGCTCCCTGCAATTTGGCAGTTCAAATCTCATCAGGCTCAAGGTTGACTCAGCCTTCCATCCTTCCGAGGTGGATAAAATGAGGACCCAGATTGTTGGGGATAATAGGCTGATTCTGTAAATCACTTAGAGAGAACTGTAAAGCACTGTAAAGCGGTATCTAAGTCTAAATACTATTGCTTTTGCTATTTCTAAGTGCTATCATTTTTAAAGCCTCACTTTGCATGGATCCAAGTTACTTGAAGAACTGTTTCATCCCAATGGGACAGCCTGCCCCACCCATGCCAGCAGAGGAGACATGATGAGGATCCCATCAGTCAAAGAATTCTGGCTGGCAGGATCCAAAAGAAGAGCCTTCTCTGCTGTGGTACTTGTCCTTTGGAACATCTTGCCCCCCTGGATGAGATCTGCCCCATAACCTCCTAACCTTCCATAAGAACCTAAAGACCTGACTCTGTCAATTGGCCTGAGGCCCCAATGGAGGAGTATGGCTCTGGAGGTAGTTGATGGATCAATAGCAGATCCCATTGCCTCCCTGTATGTTCTGCTTTCTCCCTCCCCATTTTTTAGTCTTAACCTAAGTCATAATCCAGCTCCTCACACACACAAAACCAACTAACATCAGAGGAATTTCACGTCAAAAATCTACATTAGTATGGGACATTGTATAGAAAGGTACTGTATATTACCAAATATTGGGTTATGAAATGTTTCTGAATTTATACTGTGTATGTGTAAAAAAAATTCCTTTTCACCCCTATGGACAGTGTATTACTTTGGTATATGCCACACTTGATGGCCACCTGTTCTGATCCCGCCCCCTTCTGACTTGCAAATCACCCAGATACAGGCTTAGCTGTTTGCCACTCTTTAATCATGGATTTATTGATTCCTTTGGCTGAAGGCCCAGAGAAGACTCACATGCAAGAATTAGTTGGCAGCAACCCAAAATCCAACAGGCACAGATACAAGACAGAGTATTCCAATACTGTTTCAAACAGTTGTGTCCTGCAAATGACCCCTCCCAACTTCTTCACTTATATACTCTCTTGGGAGGGGCCAAGCCATAACCACCTGGGCTTAATTATCATCTTTGAGTCTGTCTCTGCAGCTGCTGCTTCCGTTTCTCCACACTTCTTTGTCTTGAGTCAGGAACAGACTGCCTTGAATCCTCCCCACTGCTCCATGCCTCAGGCACCTCCTGGTGGCCAACCAGCCTCTCTGGTCCCTGCTCTAAGTCTGAACCCTGCCCAGGGTCCTCCACATCTTCCCTGGCAGACTCATATGGTTCCTCGCTATCCGAGTCCATCAGCAGCTCAACCAGATCCTTCTGGGCCACAACAGCCACCTATGTAAGATGTCCTAAACTTATTTACAGTGTTGTCTTCCATAGTCTCATTGAATTATTGAGGAAGATCCCTAATGCTTTGCTGACTTTGTATAGAATCAGGCATTCACAGAGCCATGTGTGTGGCATGGATCCATAGGCATAGATTTCCATGTCGTACATGAACAACCAGACCCACATGTACACAGTTCAAGCTAATTACTTTATTATCTTCCACCTATAATACAGAATTGTCCCAGTTTGGCAATCTATTCTTGGGAACAAACATATAAGAGTCAAAGGAATTTGGAGAAAGGATTGGTTCTATTCCTGTGCAGTGACGCCAGGCTAACTATATGCTTCAGCATCCTTCCTGTCAGGCTGGATACTTCTAACATTCTTGTAGTTAATTCAGGCTATGTCCAGATTGGTCTGCTAAACCCTGAGTCTTGAGTGATTATCTATAAGCAACTGATGTTTTGAACTTCTGGAGTTGCTCTCACCTTGGCCTTATGAGCGGTGTACTCATGTTTTGAACCCATATCATCCTGTATCTTGGCAGCTATGATTTTTGATAAGACTTTTGTGGGAGATTATTAGTTGGCAGAGGGATGGTGCTGTTCCTTTGTGGGAATCTTTCATGATAACACTGTCTTTCCTTGAAAGGAAGGCAGTCTGGGTGAGAGCCTGTTGGTAGCAGTTGGTCCATCTGTGTCAAGCACAAAGAATCAGGATCATTTGTAATATTGTAGTGTAGAAGATTTATTCACTCCTATACGCAAGGATCTAGTCAACTAAAATTCACCATTAAAGTGGTGCTAGATAAGGGTCTATGGAATTCAAGAGGGGCTGGACTTGGATCTCTTGTGGCAATGCAAGGACTCTAAATGGATGATGCATTTAACTGCACCTGTGAACTGTGATTGGTCTTCTCCCAGATCTGTGCTGCTAGGTGAATTTCTTTAGCCAGTAAGTATGGATCATATCTGAGCCAGGTGCTATGCAGCTCTTTACATTGTTGACCTACTGTTGATGCCTGCTAATGTGATGATTACTGATTTCTGTTCTGGGAGATTGCTGTGGTCTGTTCTCCAGTCCTGCAACTACTTTGAATTGGTGCTATGTGTCTTCTCTTTCTCCCATATGTTCTTCCAATACTGTTCAGTTTCTGCTGTTGGTGCTTCTGCTGTCACTGTGTGATTTCACTGCGGATGGGAATAGACCTTGAATGGTTCTTTGGAGAACAAGGCATTTATCTTTTGGCTTCTGTTTCTCTAGTATAGATCCTTAGATTGGTAGCAATTGCTAAGAATCTTTGTTTCTAGGGCTTCAGATGGAGTCAGGCCCTTGTATTTTTTTCAGTAGCAGTGTCTTATTCCTAATCTTCAGATGATTCTGCAGTTCAACCAGCTAACTAAACCTCTCGATATTAGCCTCTAACCTCATTTTGGCTTTTATTGGGGGAAGGGGCCGTATGTTCTTTTTGTTTATGTAGCCAAGCATATAATAACCCATGATGCTGAAACTACTGCCATGTTAATACAATTGACATTATATTTTATGATTCACACACTGGTATCCAGAACTGAATATGATAAATGGATTCAGAAGAACAATTATTTGTATTTCTATTTTAGAAATTAGAAGAAATGTCTTACACAGTAATATGTAGCAAGAATCTAGCCAAGTACAGCAAACAATAGGAATATTTTCTGTATTATAAAATAGCTCGAAATCACAAAGTAATGCTTGTGAACTTTCAAGAACTATTTGAAGGCAGATTCTGTGTTTCATTGTCAGTTCATGTTTGACTTTATGCCATTTATATGTCTAAATGCAAAATGTTATTTTAAAGTCATTGCCAAGGTAATGGGTGTTTCCAGCTTTTACAGAAATGCGAGGAAATGCAAGGGCTCTAACCATCTTAGCCACTGACATTTACAACTATGGGTTTTGCTTTTAATACGGGGCAATGAGCAACATACTTAAGGCATCAGACAATGCTTTATAGCATACACTAAAGGTGAATCACTTTTTACTAGATATATTAGCTGGAGGATCTGAAATCTCATGGGGAAATTTAACTAGTTTTAACCCAAGCAGTGCTGTTGCTTCCGTTATTACCTTTCAAATTCTCAGCAGGATACAGAATTTCTGAACATCCTATTCAGAGATATTGAGGTCTTTTTTCCCCAATTGGTTTCTACTACTTTGGGTAACAGTAGAGTACTCATTAACAAACTAATTGATTTTTATTAATTATCTGTGGTATATTTTTCCACTGATTATTTCCCCCTAGTATCTAAGCTTATTAACTGCAACTACATATTCTCAGTATATAATTAGTCCTGAAGGAACTTGAAGTGGACCAGAGATCCTGTTTGATTGTTGTATCAAAATTTATTTGAAGAATAATCAGATATATATATTTTTTTACAAAGAAGGGCTTGAAAAAATCCTTCTGAAAGTTTCTCATTATGATACAGAGACGAGAGAGACGAAGTGCTACCAGCCACAGAATCAAGAAGCCACTGGAATGCTTTGATATGGCCACTAAAATAATCATATATCAGTGGCAAACTGAATTGACAGTTCAATCATTGAATACTATAGTATTTTTCAAAATAAATTTCTTATGACACTGATATTATAAGAGTGTGTGTGTGTGCGCGCGCACATAATTTGACAAAAATGTATATAGGAAGTATTTTCCATACATTTTTTATCAGGAACAAACTCAGCTGCTGGTTGAAAAAAAGGGATTTTCATGTGTCTTCCAAGGGATTAATGTGATAGCTATCACAATATATGAGTTGCCTGTGTTATAAAAATTCTGACAATTATGAAAGAATTTATGGGGGGGAGTGCATGGAAGCAAGGTTTCAAATAGAGATAAAAGAAAATATTTGTTCAGAATTATCAGAGCTCATATTTGTACAAGATGGTTTGACATTTAATATTTGCATAGATTTTATTATTTTATTATTAATGTTAATATATGGGGCAGACCACGTAGAAAATTGATCCTGATTTTTTATGTTTTTAGAAACCTCTACATCAGTTCTTCAGCTCTAAACCTTTCCAGTTTTTAACTTGGAATATTAAGTTGTCTGAGAAAAGTGGAGCAGAAAGTTGCAAATGGAGTTCAATAGGAGAAAAATGAACTGACTTAAAAGAGTACATGCTCAGCTGTGAAAGCTGAATATGAAAAGTTTGTCCTGAGACTACTGATTATCCTGTGTGAATAACTGCTTCCTGCTAAGTAAGGAGTAATCTATTTCTGTTAAGTAAGCAGATACTGAAGTTACCAGATTCCAAGCAGAAACCCTAAAATATTTAATAAAACATTTGAAGTGTAGTGGCACTAATGAGAGCCTCAGAGTAGAACAAGAAGATTTATCAAAATTCAACTGATGAGTATACGGAAAAAATAAACATAAAGATTAATGGGTAAATACCATACAGTCATGAACTGTGATGTTTGAGCACAGTTTATGTTCCTGCCTGAAAATATTCTGTTTTTTATATTCAGCAAGGATAAGCTTGGTATGGTACCTGAAGAAAAAAAGCAGAAAATGGAATGATTGGCAATATCTCTAAAGATGAGAGAATGAAGATCAAGACAGCAGTACTTTGAGGAAAAGGCAAAGGAGGAGGAGGAAGAGGAGGAGGAACCTTGCTGTAAGACTGGGATAGTGTTCAATAAATTTTATAAATAAATAAAGTAACTTAATGTAAACATAGATGTTGGGGACTGAATTACCTGGAAGATAGACAGCTGACCTAGATAGTTTACACTTCATGAGAACCTTGTAGACATGTGTTTGATGTAAGGAGTCTAATGAAGTGGGCTTTAACTGAATCCCATAGAGAGAGGTCATAAAAGCCTTGAATGAAGCAAGTCAGACATAAGCTTTCATGAGGAGGAGGAAGAAATAAAAGTGTTGTTGTGTTGGGCTCATTTAGCGAATATAAAAATTGCATCATAGGTTGCTGATCTCCTATGGATTTTTAGAATCCCCTTACAAATGCAAAAATGAACAAAGTAGAGTTTCTGAAAATCTGTATATCCCTGGTGAGAGTTGTTCTCAGCCTTTGAATTGGCCTTCTGAAATAGAGCTATAGACTGGAGAATGTAATTGCATATGATTCAGAGAATGCCAAGGTCTCCATGCTTAACCCTGAGCTACATATATTTTCTTTTATGGGAGCTCCATATCAAAATACTAAGAATATTTTTAATTTAATGTGATGGATAGACAGCATCACTAATCTGAATTAGACAATAAAATACTTTGGTCTGTGTCTCTTATCTTTGGTTATTATGTTTAAGACAATGACTTAGTCTGTATGTCTTTCTATAACACATGCATGACAGATTCTACACTTACATTCCTTATATAGGAAATGTCAGTGTAAATGTAAAAGACATTGTAAAAGACAATGTAAAGTGAAAAATATAAGCTTTCAAAATTATCTATCCAGGAAAACATTTGTGTTATTTTTTTCCTACAACTTGTAGTAAAGGATGATGTTATGTTATTGTGGATAACAACTTTTTTCATACATGAATGTGCCTGCATACATGTACAAAGGACACACATAACCTGCTAATTAATAACACAGTGAAATGCACCAAAAGAGAAATCTAGAAAGCTGTCTTGGCATTCCTAACATTGATATTAAGATGGCAGTCTGTTAGTGCATGTTCATGAGCTGCAAAAATCATGGGAGCTGATTTAATACTTGTATATTTTTATTTGCAGCCTTGCATGTATGAATTAACTGACAGTTCAGTGGTTTAGTAAAATAGTGGTTTAATAAAACAGCAATTATTTCAATCTATAACCTTAATATTGGGATGAGCAATAACAGTTGAGGTAGAAAGTGTTTAAATGCTGCTGAGTTCTTAAATGATTTGACATGTTACTTGTGGTTAGTTAATATCTTGACTGTAACATATTACAAATAGTCTTCAACTTAAAACCACAACTGAGGCCAAAATTCCTGTGGTTAAGTGAGACATTTGTTAGGTGAGTTTTGCCCCATTTTATGACCTTTTTCCTACAGTTGTTAAGTGAATCACTGCAGTTGATAAGTTAGTAACCAGGTTGTTAAGTGAATCTGGTTTCCCCATCAAATTTGCTGGTAAGAAAGTTATCATGTGACCTTTGGACATAGCAATGGTCATAAATATTAACCAGTTGCCAAGCTTCTGAATTTTAATCAGATCCTCATGGGGATGCTGCAAAAATTGTGAAAAACAGTCATAAGTCACATTTTTCACTGCAGTTGTAACTTTGAACAATCACTAAACAAACTATAATTTGAGGACTATCTGTATTTCTTATCTAGTACAATTATATCTTGTGTCCCATTTAAAAGCTCCAGGGAGTGTCCTCTCCTTTTATTCCTACACCTATAAGTTTCTGAGGTAAACTGGAGAGAACCAAAGTATGACTGCTACAAAATCCTATATTGAGATCTATGATCAAATGGAGATTTGAACCTGCATCTTCCTAATACAAATTTAATACCTTATCACTATATTATAAAGACTCATTGCTGTCCATAAGTGCTATCATGGAAATCCAGTGAGCCGCTATATTTAATACAGGTGATGTTCATAATATTAGTGCCATACTCGAATTCCTGTAAATTTGGCCATATTCAAATGCCTATAAATTTTATGGGTTAAATGAAAGGAACAATATATACTTGTAGATCTTTTTAGAAACTGTGATGTTTGCATATGTGAATGAGACATGGAAACTAAGCATGCTAGCATTTCAATACAACCAGCATTCTTCTTTTCAAACTGATCTGCGGTTCTAATTAGTCAATCGTGGATTCTTTCAAAGAGAGAAGAGATTGTGTCCTACATGAATGAGGTATATGATTAATAGCTGTTTGTCTATATTAAAAATGCACAGACTTCTTGTACTTGTTCCCAGTAACTTATGATAAAGATTCTGGTGAAATCCATTAGAAGCTTATTCTTCTTGCTGAAGTAGCAGCAGGCTAACACATGCAGAGGTACCACACATATGTATGCACATGCACCACAACAAGGGAGGAGAGAAGGAAAAGAAGGGGAAAATATTATCCATTTTTCCACCTGGATGCCTCTTAATCTGCCAAAAGGCAAGTTCATTGTATAAAAAGCAATAGGAATAATCTTTTAATACATAACACAAAACTGTACAGTACCTTATGTGTCATGTATTTGGAGCCTTGGCAATATAAAAGCTTTCACAGTTCTGTGCTTACATTTCTACACTATGGATGAACACAGAGCCCATATGTTCTTTCTGCTCTTGTGGTAAAGAAAGGAAAATGGTCTATTCAAGCCATAATTTTCTCTGCCTTAGGGCAAAAAGAAAAAAGAAAAAAAGAAAGAAAAAGAAAAGAACAGGTTTTAATGCTGTGCTACAAGGAAGTGCACTGAATATTCAAAGCACCATATGAATGTTCAAAAAGTGACCATTATCTGCACATTCAGCTTCAGATGTCTAGATCATTATAAATCCAGTTCAGTACTCATGGTTTTCACAAATTATTTGCTCTGACATTTTTTTTTTACCATTTCCTAATCAAAAATAAGAAAAGCTATGCTTTATGCATTTTTTCTAATAAGAAAGCTTGTGTTCAATTATCATTGATTACGATTTTCAAAAAAAATATTATGTATAATACATGCTTTCTTGAATGAATCTTTTCCAAATACATAACCAGGTTTCAGTTTATAAGAATTTTTAAAAAAATAATTAAAGTTTTTGGCCAATGAATGACAGAGCCTAATAGATTCTGTTCAACCCTACCATTTTGGCCCAAGTCCATTTGGTAGATTGCTTCATTTTGGCCCTGTGAGAAGCTGTGGTAGGTTATTTTTTATTTATTACATAGTATTCATCATCAACTGATGTTGCTGAAAATAAAACTAAAATTTTCTGCATTTTTTAAACAAAATTTAGCTTTTAAAAAGTTCAGTAAAAGTAATAACGCAGTCTGGAGAACAAGATCAAAAGCTGAAAAATTGTTTTTCTGAATAGGAGAAGTTTGGAAAACTGTGTGGGGGAGCAGAAAAAGGTAAGCATGGCAATTATTCAAGGCATACCTCTTAAAGTATGTGCATACAATCGTCAACTAACAACAATTGTTCAAATGTACAATGGCACTGAAAAAATGACTTACAACTGTTTTCACACTTATGACTATCACAGCATAACCATGGTCAAGAGATCAAAATTTGGACACTGGGCAATTGACTCATATTTATTATGGGGGCAGTGTCCCAGGGTCATGTGATCACCTTTTATGATCTTCTGGCAAAAAAAATTAAAAGGGAAGACTGATTCACTTAACAATTGTGTTACTAACTTAACAACTGCAGTGATTCATTTAACAGCTGTAGCAAAAAAAGGTTGTAAAATGAGCAAAATGGGCAAAATTCACTTAACAACTATCTTGCTTAGCAACATAAATTTTGGGCTCAATTGCGGTCATAAGTCGAGGATTTACCAGTATTTGATTTGGAAATATGTTACCCTGGCCAAGTATTCAATATGCTTTTCACTGAGATATAAATTACAACTCCTTCAAATCTAAATGGCAATCTGTCATTGCCATTTTTGAACACCAATAAACCAGTTTGATCCGCAGACCGACAGACAGCATTAGAAATCTGGAAAATGCCCCTCAGTAGTGGGAGAGTAAGGAGAGAGGTTTTTTTTAAAGGAAAGCTTACCCCAAAAAAGAAATGGCAATTGTAATTTACAAATGCCTGCAACTATTATAGAAATGAATTTTAAGAATAAAGCTATTTTCCATTATAACTATTATTTATAATATCTTTATCTATACTTTTCTTGGAAGTTCACTACATTTTCATAGTTTAGTTCTATTAATCCATTTTTTATTGTTGACCTATATTTCTGTTGTATTAAATCTGTCTGTCTGTCTATCTATCTATCTATCTATCTATCTATCTATCTATCTATCTATCTATCTATCTATCTATCTATCTATCTACAGTATCTAAAGAGTTGTACATCTTTTTTCAACCTGTCTGTTATGTTTTTTTTTTTAGTTTCTGCTTTATATTTCAGTCAAAGTATTTACTTTTTCTCCAAATTTTCTGCATGCTTCTTCCTGGCTAGGCTTTTTGATTCTTCTCTTCAAATATTTGCTCCATCTGAGGGAAATATTTAGAAGGACTTTGCCTCAAATAAATTCTGAGACAAGAAAGAAAATCCTTTTTTGCCTCAATTATCTCAGGGATTGTCTCTTGCTTCTTCTGATCAATGCTGTTAATCATTTTATTTTCTTCTTTATTTTGACTCCTGGACTTTGGCTCTGTTTATTCTCTCTATTTGTCATGAGACTATGTTACTTTGCTTCAGAGGTGGTATTCAGCATTTTTGACCAGTTCTGGAGAACCAGTAGTGGAAATTTTGAGTAGTTCGTAAAACCGATATATACCATCTCTGATTGGCCCTGGCCCCATTATTCTCTCCCTCTGCCACACTCACCAAGCCACACCATGTTCACCAAGCCATGCACACAGAACCGATAATAAAAAAAATTGAATCCCACCACTGCCTTACTTCTTTCTTGCCTCTTGCCCAATAGCAATAGCACTTATATGCCACTTTTACAGAGTCAGAATTTTGCCCCCAACAATCTGGGCTCTTATTTTACTTATGGGAGCTAACATTGACATGGGAGATTGCTGCAACATTACAATAACTCTTTCTGCTGGCCTAAGCATTTCCTTCACATCATTTTTTGGTAGAGTAAGAAGATGCAGAGTTTCCTTTCATTTCCTTTTTTTGAGGGAAAATGTTTGTGTATATAGTCTTTACTTATCTGAACCTTCAAGGGACGCTTTGTGGAATGACCAAAACACTCCTTCCAAATTCTTTGTTCCTGGAAAAAAGACACTGTATTATGCTCTCCATGGCTTCTTTAGGGTTCCCTCCATGTCAATGAACATGTATGTACATATGCAGGTGGTATTTATCCAAGGGCTGTTGCCAAATTATAGTGACAGGACAATTTCCCATTTTGTGGACAAAGGTGTTCAGCCGAGTACTCCAAATACTTAGTATTATTGGATAGGTCCCAGTTGGGGCAAATGACAACAAATGAAAAGTTAAACCTGGAATATCTCCATGAAAGAGCCAAATCAAGTAAATGGTGTCTACATTTTTCTCTTATGTAACAAAAATGTAGGCTATAGCTTTATACTGAAATGACCTTAACCTGTTACAACACTGTCTTATCTCTTTCTTTTTGAAAATGGATATTGCCTTAATTATTTGCATCTGTGAACTCCGATGAACATACTTAAGGATATATCCATATATTCATAAATCATCTGCAGGCAATAAGTGGTCCAACATAGATAATTAGAGAATTTACGGAAGGCTTGCTCCCTCTGTTTATCTGCTTATGACATTTGCGGTGCAGCCCTAACAGCAGGATAATTACTAGATTTATTCATCAAACAAAATCACGCCTTTGGGGAATGCTCAGTGACTTCAGTTTTAAGACTAATAAAGACGTTTTTCACCCAAACTCAAGTACTAATTTGCTCAGTCACTAGCTGCAATAATCTTTTATAGAGCTACTCAAAGAAGAGGTTTGGCACCAGAGGGCAGATAATTAAAGGTGCAGTATCCCCATACAAAAAGTTCTGAACAATTCCCTGACCATATTAAAATTTAATTGTTGAATGTTAATTGAAAAAATAAAAAACCAGAAGTCATTGGTGTTCTCTCTGTTCTAGTAATTATTCTCCCTGATCAAAATTGTATCTTTAAGAACGGGAACACAATTGAAACTTCACAAACTCTTCTAAATTGGCCAATGAATTACTTGAATTGTGGTCCAAATAGAACAAAACAACAAACTAGGGTCACAGGGGAAGTCTACTGTACATTGTAATTTGCATCAAGCAGAAGAAAAGTTAGCTTGTTTGGAGTTAAGGAAGTTTCATAACCACACCGGAGGCTTTTCTGTACAAAATCCATTGGGAGGGAGGGGAGAGCACTAAGGAAACCTACTAGTGTATCTTGCGAAAATTGTTGTTTTCACTACAATTCACTAAGATTGTATTAAAAAATTATGCTAGTGAATTTAATTCAAAATTTAAAATAATTAATATAATAATTTAAGTGGGACTTCTTGCCAAACGTAGATAAGAAAAATAGTTTGGGAGCTTCACATATTTCCATATAATATATATTTCACATATAATATATAATTCAAGAGTTCAGTAAGGTATGGTTCTCTGGAAAAATTAATTTAAATTGACAAATTAAATTAAATCCTGGCCCCAACAGATACCTATAATCCTTTGTGAGGATGGTTTGAGTATGAGAATATTCACCAATAATATTAGTGTTTTATGAGCTGTGATTGACTATAGAAGAAATACAGGAGGGCATACGAAATTTTCCACACTTACTTAATTTAGTTTAAGATACAAACCTGTACCTTAGTAAAAGCCCTAAAAGCTAACAGATAATTCATAACTCAAAAAAGTATCTTATTTGCATGACTAGGCCAATCTGTCATTCTTCTGATGTTACTTCATTATAAGGGCCCAGCTTCATTTCTTTTTCCTTTAGATAATTTTTTCCCAATTCTCTAGCAGAAATTATGGTGCTTAAATACAAGAAAATCAATGCACAACATGAATAAAGCTCCACAGTTTTCTCTAGAGATGCTGCAGGGCAAGCAACTAACAAGTGGAAATTGGAAGCAGAAGACAAGCAGGATGCCTGCCTTGCTTTTCATCTGCATGCAATGGCCCTTTGGACCCTGCCTCTCTTCCCTCTCTTTTTCTCATTCCCCTCCCTCCCCCTCCAAGAAAGCATCTTTCACCATGTCAGAATTCTGCAGGCTCCTAAGATTCATTCTGTGCTGCAGTGAAATGATGAACTGCACAAAATGCATACTTTTAAACTCATATTTAATTGTTTAATGTCATGGCTCTTGGTAGAGCATTGTTGCTTGAAAAATAAATTGGGTAATTCAATTAAATGGCTACAGAAGATACATCATATCAGATGGAGAAAGGCACTAACCCCAGCTTGAACTTGACGTCCCACATCGCTTCACTTATTTGACAAATGGATTCTTGAAAATAATTGAAACACATGGCTGCCAGCATAGGTCAATAATACTTTTTTGCCATTCTGCCTCTTAACAGCTTCCATTTTTTCTTGCACTGTGCCATTCAGGGCAAAGATTGCATTTGCCTGGTAAATCATGCAAGCATTATTACTAAAATAGGACTAAATGCAATGAAAATGGACTACATAAAAGTAATGGCACTTAAGTAAAAGGAAGACCATCTTCTAGGGCAAATCCCAAATGTCAAAGTTAAATACTATATGACATTACTTCCATTACAGGGTCAGATTAGGCATGTAATAAAAGAAACTTAGTTATCTAAATACACATATTTTGGCAGACTTAGCCTAACTAACATTTACCAGACAGTAAATATAAAGATAATAACATTTGTTTTAGTACTGGAGGAAGAGAGAAAAATCGAGATTCAGCATTTTAAAAAAAATTGGAGAGTGAGAGGAATACAGATAGTCCTTGGGTTATGATATAGATAGTATGTGGGTTATGATGATATTTGGGATGGATATTGTCTATTTTAAGCCATGCAATTATAAAGTGCCATGTCACATGACTGCATCACTTAGAGATGCCAATCCCAGCAGTCCAAGTTTCTGTTATAACCCCGGATGTCTGAGTCTTTAAGATGGAAAAAGCGGGAGTGCCAGGTACAAAGTATGGGAGTGCTGTGGACTGTACGGTACTGCTGAGAGAGCTGATACAAGTCATATGTATGTTAGGGGAGGCTAGGGAGGGCTGGTGCAGTCTGCCTGTAGGTTGAGGTGTGCTGCAGGTGGAAGAAAAATAGGAGAGATTTATCAGACTGATTTGCAGTCCTTTATGTTGGCTTCACCATTGTCTTTGCTTGTCGGAAACTGGCAGGGAAGATTGCAAATATGGTCATATTACATGTTCCCTGACATGTTGTAATCATGAGCTAGATACCCAAGCGCCTAGATTGAGATCATGTGACTGCATGAGTGCTGTGGTCGTACATCTTTTTTTTTTACTGCTATCATAACTATAAATGATCACCAAACAAATAGATGGAAGTTGAGAACTACCTGTAAGCCTAGGTGTTGATAGACAAATCTAAATTTATAGTGTTATGGAACTGTTTGAAATGTTAGCTAAAGTACCCATTCACATAACATTGAAAGTTACTGTGATATATTTGTGGAATCTAATCTGTGTCAGTGAGAGTTGGGCAAACAAGTGGGTAAGAAAGACAGAAAGAAAAGCCTTAATTAGATCTAACATTTCTTTCAATATTATTTGTTAGTCTCTTCTGCGCTTAAAATGTAACAGTAAACTTTGAAAAAAAGTATGATCTTGTTCTTTTTATCTTTGGATTGTCTGGTATCAATAACTAGGAATTTTTCCTATTCTGATCTTCTAACTTTTGTGTGGTTTTCACTGCATTTTGATCCTATATATAATTAGGTTTTTACAATAATACAATACAATAGCAGAGTTTGAAGGGATCTTGGAGGTCTTCTAGTCCAACCCCCTGCCTAGGCAGGAAACCCTCTACCGTTTCAGACAAATGGCTATCCAACATCTTCTTAAAGACTTCCAGTGTTGGGACATTTACAACTTCTGGAGGCAAGCTGTTCCACTGATTAATTGTCCTAACTGTCAGGAAATTTCTCCTCAGTTCTAAGTTGCTTCTCTCCTTGATTAGTTTCCACCCATTGCTTCTTGTTCTGCCCTCAGGTACCTTGGAGAATAGTTTGACTCCCTCTTCTTTGTGGCAACCCATGAGATATTGGAACACTGCTATCATGTCTCCCCTAGTCCTTCTTTCTATTAAACCAGACATACCCAGTTCCTCATAACAATTCTTCATATGTTTTAGTTTCCAGTCCCCTAATCATCTTTGTTGCTCTTCTCTGCACTCTTTCTAGAGTCTCCACATCTTTTCTACATCATGGAGACCAAAACTGAATGCAGTATTCCAAGTGTGGCCTTACTTTTATTAGAAGAACATTTTTGCTGAAGAGGTTCAATACTGTATATGAAGTTGCTAATTTTTTTATGGAAGAAAAAAGAAAGAAAGATACAGGGGCAGCTAAAAGGCTTTCAGTGGGGAATTTATTCTGATGAGAAACTGTCATTAATGCACCTTAATAGAATGACACAAAGATTCTAAGCATCAAAGGGTTTTAGGACCTGTGTGTGGGTTCCTTGGAATACACACATGCAAAATGATGTTCAAGGTATCATGGCTAGAAAATTGACATTGCTACACAGCAACCATTTTCATTACATTTCATACGAGTCATAATGGAAGAATCATCTGTATTTTTATTTTTTTCCTTGCTAATTTATTTTGTGAACATAATAGTTAGTTTAATAATTGTAAATACATGGTAGATTACTACCAAAATCTCAATATATTGTTATCTTTTATCTTATATTTGTAATTTCAACATTGGAATGTAGTGTGATTTTTATAAGTATCTGATTCACAAATATTATTTTTGGTTTAATAGTAAATACGACAAAATTACCAGAAATTGTGGAAAAAAATAGGTCCAATGGGGTAAAATACTATGGTGAAAAAAAGCAGAATCTTACTGAAATAACATTACCTGAAGCAACCTAATAACCCTCCCATAACATGTACTGCTGTTAAAGGTAGTTGAAATGGAAACTGGGGAGTCAAGCCGAAGTGATAAAATAGTGATTGTAAAGCTATTTCTGCAGAGCACAAGCTGAGGTTTTTTATCAGAACATACATTGGATTTTGATTTTGAGAAAGTTGAAAAGAATGACTCATACTATTCTTATTTCATTCATTTGATAAAATTGGAATTGATAGTTCTGAAATGAGAGTCACTTTGGTGTGGTGGTTCAAGGCACTGGGATACAAAATGGAAAAGGCAAGATCTAATCCTGCCTTTGATAGGAAGCCAACTTTGGGCAGCAATTCTCTTTCTCAATCCTAGGAAGAAGACAGTAAAAATCACTTCCAAAAATGTTGCCAAGAAAACTACAGACACTCGCAGTAGTTGCCAGAAGTCAAGGTTAACTTTGAAGGTTCATACCAATGGTGGGTTGCAGGTGGTATGCCCCGGTACACATGTAGCAGAGCCAGCTTGGAGCACCAAATACCGTTCCGGTAAGGTGCTCTGGAGTGCCCATCCGCCCAAACTCTTTACCAGAGTTTAAAGGCTTTTGCTCTTCCGCGCAGGTGCATGGCACATACAGAGCCTGCGTGATGCTCCGTGGAGCAGCTGAAGTGTCGCGGAGCATCACAGAGGTGCTTGAAGACATGCGCATGCTGCACATGTGCATGAGGATGCCGCCGGCCCCGTTCCAACCATACCTGTTGGAACAGGAATGGAAACCCTCCACTGGCTCATACATACACACCAAATACAGCCAAGATAATTACAATCTGACATTGGTATTCCTTTTAGTTTTCAGCTTTCTCTTCAAAATTTCAAATTAAATAAACAATTATAACTCAGTTGATGATAACCAATTTCACAAAGGGTTAAGATAGCAATAGCAATAGCAATAGCAGTTAGACTTATATACCGTTTCATAGGGCTTTCAGCCCTCTCTAAGCGGTTTACAGAGTCAGCATATTGCCCCCAACAACAATCCAGGTCCTCATTTTATCCACCTCAGAAGGATGGAAGGCTGAGTCAACCCTGAGCCGGTGAGATTTGAACAGCCAAACTGCAGAACTGCAGTCAGCTGAAGTAGCCTGCAGTGTGGCATTTAACCACTGTGCCACCTCGGCTCATAAGGAAGATTAAAAAATCTGTGTAGTAATGTATGTTTTTGCAGGAAGACTATATTCCTGATAGCAAAAGACTTCACTGCTTTGAACTCTATATCAGCATATTACTTAGAAAAGGTCATGACTTAGATTTTCTTCTCCTTCCCTTATTCCTAGTTATTAACTATGATACAAGGCCTATAAAGTTTGCTGTTGAGTTTGTACAGGATGAAGTGTATGGGTATTTGCAGACTTTAGTAATAGCATTAGCATTTCTTTATTTTCAATCAATTCAGTTATCAAGAAACTTTAGATGCTGTACTTGCAATAATCTTCCAGCAAGCATTTTGTTTTGAACCTTTCAAAGTAAGTAAATAGAATTACATATATTAGACAATCTCGCATATGAATAAACATATATTGTGAAACTTCAAACAGATGCCGAAAGGGGGTAAATAAAGTAAATTGAGAAAAACAAGAGAGTGAAAATGAATTTAACACATTTCTTATTCTTAATCATCAGTTTAAATGGATTACTATTTCTGCTTTGATTCGATTATATGACATAACATAGTAAGAGGCATGTTTTTCTCTTTAAAAATTCTTGAATGAGGAAGAGATGGAACTACTGCTAGAGCTGGGAATAATCAGGAAAGGCAGAGCTCCCCAATATGGTGTAACTGTGATGGGAGAGTTGACAAACATAAAGTCTGTCTGAGACAGTAGGGTCTGCTCAAAATAAGTCAAAACAACATTGCATGCAAGTGAAAAAGGAGTAAGATTTCAATAGCACTGCTGCAACCACCGTCTTGACCCTTTTGCAAATATTGCTGCAGTCCATGTTTCCTTCTCCAAGGATTTAGTGAAACTGGATGCTTGAAGATGTAGGAAACTAGATGTAGTAAACAACTAAGATCCCGTAAAGTTAACATCACTTTAGTATCTTATCAATCAATTACAACTGGATCAAGAGAAGTAGCCCTTGGTGCAGGATTTAAATATACACCTGGCTTCTTATCAATATTAACTGAAACAGTTATCTAATGATCATATAAAAATGATAAAATACAGTAAATAAATATATTTATAGATTATAGAAATCAAGGAGACACAGGGAGGAAACTCAGATTTGTTCAAAATGATCTCTCCATTTACCTAAAAGTAAACCTATATTTTTTAATTCTGTTAAGTTTGATGAAATATATCTATAAACTCTCAATAACATGAGAAGTTGCTTTGTTGTATGTATCAGTTTATATAATTCAAATGGTTAAGAAGAATTTAGCAAATTTAACTGACTTTGATATTCTCTTCTATAGACATTTATACTTTATAATTCAGAGTTAGATTGATGTGAATCTGATTAATTTTAGTCAGCTTATGAGATTTTATCATCATTATTTTACATTAGTATATTTTATAGTTTGAATTTTATCTTTCAGATAGTTTACTGTTAACACTACATCTTTATTCACAGAATTTAAAAATGTAGTGTTTTACAGTACACTGTTAAAAATGATTTTACAGATTTGTAATTTTGTATTATCTTATGCTGGTCTATGACCAAAACAAAAATTATTATTGGTTTTCCTGAATTTCTTCAGTAACAAGAAAAACTTTTTTTAAGGAATTCTAAGAGGCTGGTTCCTTTTGAAAGAATCAAGTGGGTGGCATATCTTCAAGGTTCACAGATGAAAAATGCTGGAACTAGAAAGAATTGGTTACTTTCCTATAACTGCAATTCTACAGTTGGAGGGAAATGATACTTTTTATATTACACAGAAAATGATCTTCCATTTCAAGTTGTTTTCCCATAATGCTTTCTAATGCTCTCCACTAGTTCTGCTGGTGCTTAGATGGTGGCCAATTGCATCTTAGAAGCTAATGATAATTGGGAAAGTGCTGTGTTTCCTATAAAGTGAGATAAGCTCTTCTCATCCCTTGTTTTGAAAGTCAGAGCTTTCTGGACTTTTCATTGCTCAGGCATTTCTATATTTTATCTGATTAGGACCTGAAGGCCAAATCTAGTGCTATTCCCATGCTTCCATTTGTCACCTATGGGATGGTTACTTTCTACTTTTTGCATCAAACTCCTTGAACAAAATAATAAATTTAACAGTATTTACAGGATAAAAATCCCTGCAACAATCATAAGAACAATGTCATAAGGGGGAAAAAAACTATTTGAGAAATTATGGTGTAAAGCGAAAAATTCTCCAAAAGTGATTGTATTTTCTTCTTTCTTGTAAAATGTTTTTCTTTGTAAAAACATGGACAAATTCATTCAATTTCTAAAAAACAGAAAATATTAGCAATCTATTACCACAAACATCTAAAATAAATATCTGAAAGTAATTAGGGAAAATTTCAACATTACATTTCAGGTTTGATTTTTTTTTTTTTTTTGCCCCTAACTCCAGAAAAAGTCTGGTATGTTAAACAAAGAACGTTTCTTTGTCTGATTTGGAATTTTTTTTTTCCAAATTATGGTGGAAAATAAGTAATTGGTAAATATCAAAAGTTCATCTCAATACTTTGTTATATATCCTTTGTTGGCTATGACAGAAGTCAAAAGTTGTCTGTAAGTCTTCACAAGGTTGGCACACACTGTTGCTGGTATGTTGGCCCATTCCTCCATGCAAATCTCCTCTAGAGCAGTGATGTTTTGGGGCTGTCGCTGGGCAACACAGACTTTCAACTCCCTCCAAAGGTTTTCTATGGGGTTGAGATCTGGCAACTGGCTAGGCCACTCCAGGACCTTGAAATGCTTCTTACAAAGCCACTCTTTCATTGCCCAGGTGGTGTGTTTGGGATCATTGTCCTGCTGAAAGACCCAGCCACGTTTCATTTTCAATGCCTTGCTGATGGAAGGAGGTTTGCACTCAAAATTTCACGCTACATGGCCCCCTTCATTCTTTTCTGTACATGGATCAGTTCGTCCTGGTCCCTTTGCAGACAAATAGATCCAAAGCATGATGTTGCCATCCCCGTGCTTCACAGTATGATGTATGGTGTATGGTGTTCTTTGGATGCAACTCAGCATTCTCTGTCCTCCAAACACGACGAGTTGTGTTTCTATCAAACAGTTCTACTTTGGTTTCATGTGACCATAGGACATTCTCCCAATCCTCTTCTAGATCATTCAAATGCTCTCTAGCAAGCTTCAGACGGGCCCGGACATGTACTGGCTTAAGCAGGAGGACACGTCTGGCACTGCAGGGTCTGAGTCCCTGGCGGGGTAGTGTGTTACTGATATGTTGGTCCGAGCTCTCTAAAGGTCATTCACTAGGTCCCCCCATGTGGTTCTGGGATGTTTGCTCACCGTTCTTGTGATCATTTTGACCCCACGGGGTGAGATCTTGCGTGAAGCCCCAGATCGAGGGAGATTATCAGTGGTCTTGTATGTTTTCCATTTTCTAATTATTGCTCCCACAGTTGATTTCTTCACACCAAGCTGCTTGTCTCTTGCAGATTCAGTCTTCCCAGCCTGGTGCAGGTCTACAATTTTGTTTCTGGTGTCCTTCGACAGCTCTTTGGTCTTCACAATAGTGGAGTTTGGAGTGTGACTGTTTGAGGTTGTGGACAGGTGTCTTTTATACTGCTAACAAGTTCAAACAGGTGCCATTAATACAAGTAATGAGTGGAGGACAGAGGAGCCTCTTAAAGAAGAAGTTACAGGGCTGTGAGAGCCAGAAATCTTGCTTGTTTGTAGGTGACCAAATATTTATTTTCCACTATAATTGGCAAATAAATGTGATTGTCTGGATTTGTTTTCTCATTTTCTCTCATAGTTGAGGTCTACCTATGATGTCAATTACAGGCCTCTCTCATCTTTTTAAATGGGAGAACTTGCACAATTGGTGGCGGACTAAATACTTTTTTGCCCCACTGTGTGTGTGTGTGTATATGTATGTATGTATGTATGTATGTATGTATGTATGTATGTATGTATGTGATACATACATACATACATATATGCATATAAATACATACACACACACATAGAAACACACATCTATGTAAGAGGTATGCTATTATATAAAATCTAGGATGTCTTGCCAAGACATACATTCTGTGATGAAATATTTCATTTTCTGGAAGAATTTCATGATCTGGTCTTATTGATTAAAAAAAATAATTAAACAAACCTTCAGGACTTCTAAAGTAATTTGAATTTTTCCTAAATAATGATATGTTGCTTTATTACCTTAGCTTAATCCTGTAACTCTTCTGTGAGTAAAGAACAAAAATATAAAAACAAAAACCAGAAATCTACTACAAATTGTCAACTAGAGGGAGACTAGTTGCTGTAGAAACTTAGTTCCACATAATCAAATTGAAGGATAAACTCCAGTTTGTGGACTGTCAGTGTAGTTCTCAAAATGACATTTGCTGTTCTAACTATGCCTTGAGAAAGAAATGTAGCAAACATTTACTTACTAATATAGATTATCAGCTAGAGAAACTCCTTCTTCTATTGAAGAAAAAGGTTTTAAAATGTCTGGGTAGCAACTCAATATAAATACAGAAAAAATCATTCATACTAGCATTGTCATATTAATGATTCCAAGGGGATTTAAGAGCGAATGCATAGTCAATTCATTGATCCATGTAAGCATGCTCAAATTACTTAAGAACCACCATCCTTTGTGATATCAAAAACGGTAATTTTATTGAAGAAATGCACAATAGAAGATGATTGATTGTCTCCTCTTGTCATGGAAATGAATTATTACCAAAAGCATATATGAAACAAATAATGTTTTTTCATTGACCCTTGGTGATTTGCTCATGTTTGTGCCATGACTGTGGGGTACAACATAGACTGTTAACTTAGTAAATAAAAAAGCATTTGGCTACAACAGAATTATTCTATCTCAAGGAAAAGCAACTTCTGGGAAATTAGATACCTGGCCATTAAGCCACAATTTGATATGTATACTTTAATATATGCCAAGAGCCAAGCAACTTCAAGTTGCTATTATCATTGATTTAAGTTAGTAACAAAATTACACAGTTAAAAAAAAAGGGGGAACAAGAACAAGTAGATGAAATATGAATTTTTTGGGGAAAAGGAGCATTCTGGATAGTGTTATATCTGATTAGAGTTATGGAAATGTTCCTTAATAATACTGGAAGCTCAAGTAACACATTTTCCAATCAAGAAATTGCATTCATTTTATAATGAAAAAGACATGTATTTTTGTAGGTAATTGTCCTAGTGCCCCTAGTATTTCTGAGTTCATCTAAAAGAGTTAGAAACAATATTAAGTTAGTTTTTCTTCCTGAAGATATGCAGTGACTAACTTTTGAATTGATTGTTACTTTCCTTAGATTATTCTATTAGTTATGTTCCATGGAAGCTAAATATTTAGTGTTTGTCTGATTACATTAAAAATTTGCCATGCATTTCCATTAAGGTGTGGAATTTTTCTATCAGAATTCATTCTTGTACCACTTACACTGGGGGGAATGGATATGAAATACTGTATCACATTAGAATTGCCTCTGAATCTGGGAAAGGTGCTATTATATATCCTTCATTCTTTAAAGAAGAAAACAATTGTATCTGCATTCATATTTGAAAATAAAGTTCAGGAGCAGCCCATGACAAAACATGTATCCTTTAAAATCTTACATGCACCATTACAGAAATCATGAAGGATAGAATAACAACTGTACATATATATATAGTTTGACAATATAAATTAGTATGCAGTTCGAAGAAAGGAAGTTTTTGTTTTAAGTTGGTCTTGCAGGCTATATGCCTAAATTAGCTCTGTACTCAAAGCTGATAACAATTAAACAGAAACATAAGGTACAAAGTATTTCCATAAGCACTTCAGATTTAGATTAGCTCTATTAAATTTTAATTAAACCAAAAATATTTGTGCTTGTGAAAAACTAACAATATGTAACAGTGCTAATTTTCCTATTCTACCCCCTATTTTGAAGTGCCTCAACTGTATAAGCTCAGCAAGAGAACATTCCATTCTAGATACAGCTATCACCTGGTGTTTGCTAAATCACTGTGAAATTCTTGCAACAGCTGTTTGTTCCTGGGGAAACATTCACTTTGTATTGCTGCAATAAACTGATCATTGCCAATTAAATGCCCATTAATTGTGTAAGCAAGGATTACTGCCAGATGTTTACATTAGAAAGAAAAATATCCTTTGCAATTTATTTCCCACTTCTACCCAACCCTTTTCATGTAGATAATTCTGTGAAAGGATTTCATCTATTTAATAGGCCACAAATTTGAACAAACAAATTAATAAATGCATGCAATCTCTCTGGATTTTATTTACTGAAGTGATAATGAATATTCATAGTACAGATAATTACAAATGAAAAGTTTGGCAACAAGTAAATAGTTTTATATAAAGCAAATTCACTACTAATCTCTGTAGGGATACTGATATGTTCAGATTCCCTGATATTATTTGTATAGATACACACTCTTTTACTATTACAAAACAGCCAGGTATTATTGAAAGTTTTGTGATAGTATATGCACCCTGGAATTATGCAGAGATGATAAAATATGTTATATTTCTTTTAAAAGTTATATATAAGTGTACAATGCAACTACTGTTTTTTATTATTTTGTGCAAAGGAAATCAAGAAAAGCAAATTAAAGGCCCTTTCTAAGTCTGACACAGACTTGCTAAAAATATTATAGACTTTAAGATCTTATTCAATTTATGTTATGTTATGTATGTCAGAATATGAACAGTAATTTTCCATGAATGAATTGTAATGTGTGAAAACTACTCAAAATTTCCACTTCCGGTTCTCCAAAACTGGTCAGAACCTCCTGAATACCACTTCTGATGTGTAGTATCATAACTAAGTCTTTGAAGTTAATTGACTGTGAGAGCCAGTTAACACAGTAGTTAAGGTATCAGCAGAATGTGGGTTCTAGTCTCATCTCAGCTGTTCCGGTAAAGCTGCTTTTTGAAATTGTTTGATACTGATTTTGTCAATGCTGATAGTGTTCAAGTGGTGTTCCAGTTGTTTTGGGGTTGCACCCAAGTTACCTATTACTATTGCTATTACCTTTGCTTTCTTTTTCTACAGCCGTTCTACTTCTATTTGCAGATCTTTGAATTTTGTAATTTTCTTCAGTTCTTCTCTTCTGCTGTCTTCAGATAATCTGGTACAGTTGGAACGGCCCTGGCATAACCCATATGGACGCGCGTGACGCACACATGTGTCATACTTGCCTGAGACGCTTCCACAAGGCTCTGCGATGCTTCAGCTGCTCGGCAGAGCATTGCGCAGGCACCACATGCGGTGTGTGCGGAAGCACCAAAGGCTTAAAGGACAAGTAAGGAGCTCGGGCAGGCGGGTGTGCCCTCCGGAGCACAGTACCAGAACAGTAACCAGTGCTCCGGGCAGGCTCCGGTACGCCCGTACCAGGGCGTACCACCTGCAACCCAACACTGGTCCACATGCACTATTCAGACTTTTGTCTTTCTTACACTCAGTTCTTAAGTCTGGGGTGTTATATAGCAGATGCTTACCTGTTTGAATTTTAAAATTATCTTTGCTTCTTTATTTTTTATAACTTTCTTTACCAGTTCTTGCTTGCAGGTAAATGGTATTTCTTGGAGATATTCTAATGTACCATTGTTCTGTTTTGTCATGCTACTAGTCAGCCTGTGTGAACACCTTGCAGCAGATAACTACCAGTAAATAGCATGATATTAGGCTACCTACAGAACTGTCTTTGTCCCATCATATCAGCCCAACCCAGTTAAGCAGAGAAGGTACATTGCAGACGCTGTAAGTTAGAGAACTCTGACTGGCAAGGTCTAGGAAGATAATTTTCTCTGCCATTGCCCTGCCATTTTTAAATTTTATATCTAATGCTTTATATTTTAACATTTTTTGTACACCACCCAAAGTTCCTCTGAGGGATATCACATTTCAAAAATGTGATAGATAGATAGATAGATAGATAGATAGATAGATAGATAGATAGATAGATAGATAGATAGATAGATTATAGATTGATAGCCTGCTGTTTCTTCCATTTTTTTGCAGCAACAGCTTTGCTCTATGTTGTTGCCTTCTCTGAGTTCTGAGAGTGAATCTCCTTGAAAGATTTCTTTCCTAGTCAATTACCATTTGAGCAGCAACTGTGTCTTCCATTGTGCCATTGATCTTTGCACAAAGTTTCTAGTATTTCTACTGACTCCTATTATTTCTAGGCACTTGATTTTCCAATTATGCTGCAGCAAGTCATTAGTTGGTTCGTTTCTTGCAGTAAACTGATACCTATCTTTGATATTAGAGTATTGATATCTTTTAATACTTGTGGTAGCTATTTCTTTGCAACAAGATTCAATGCAGGCAATCTTACTCCATTATTTTGTGGTGTTCTGGATGTTTAATTGTTCTTTCTTTCCATTTTTCTTTCTTTGTTAGAAGACTTTGTTCTTTCTGAATTGACATTAATCTGCTAGGCTTTGTCATGTTGTTTCTTATTCTGGATGTGGTTCTTTCCAGAACTGGTGAATTCTTTTGAGATATCCTCTTTTTGTTGGAGTTGATCTGTAAGAACAAATCATTATTTCTTTTTTTTTTTCAATCTTTTTTTTTTATAAATTATTTTATTTTTTTGTTACATAAACAATACATACCCACAACAGTGGGAAAAAAACAAAGCAAAAAGGAACAAGAAACAAAACAGAGAAGAAGAAAAAAACCATCATCACATATAGCATGTCATTTGGTTACAGGTGTTTTAACTTTTATCATTCTTATACATTTATTATTTCATTTAATAGGTATAATTTAGTATCATTTCTTATTCCCTTACCTTTACTAGTTTATCCTAACTATATTTCCCCCCACAGACACACTTTGTATATACACAACAATTAAAAAAGAAAAACACACACTCACAGCAAAAGAAAAGAAAAGAAAACAAGTATATGTTATAAAAAAGTATATCAGCTGGTTACAACAAGTTTTTATGCATCTATTCCATTAGTTCATATTAATTCAAATATCTTAACTCAAATGTTTACTATATTAACATCATCATACCTCCACTTTTAATTGACCACAGTTATTTAAACATCCTTCATCCTTAACTATACCAAAGATTTAATCCATAACCACATGCTGGCATTTCATTTACTTATTTATAAAATCCTCCATTAACATCAAATCCACATATCCTGTTTTAGCTAAACATCCATAATATTTAATACCAAAAATTTCAGCCTCCATGTATATAATTTATTATCATTCTCCTTTCTTTATTTAATTATATCCTATATCATAGCATTTCCCCCCATTAGTTAAGATTTAACTGTATATAGATATAGTTTTATTTTATTTTTTATAATAATTATTATTGTGATTAATAACCTTTATATAGAGTCCAAAGATATTTCTAACCTCCCCTTCTCATATCCAATTATTATTTATCATATCAACTCAACATTATATACATTACTATCATTGTCAATTATTATTCAACTATACCTATTATAAATGAATTTAACTAGATTTAGCTACCGTATTTTCACGACCATAAGCCGCACTGAAAATCCTAAAATTTGATCCAAAATCGGCAGTGCGGCTTATAACCCGGTGCGCTTTATATGTGGAAAAAGATCTCCCAGCTGCTTTGCTCCTCACGACTGCAATAGATGTCCAGAAGCGGCCCCTGGGGCCAATGGGGACCGGACCCCCAGCTCGACAGCCCCTGTCGCCTCTGGACGTCCACCGCAGCTGTGAGGAGCCGAGGAGAGCGCGGAGAAGAGCGCGCGATGGCCCCCGGCGCTCCGGGAAGCGGAAGAGGCGCGCGGCCCGGCCTCTCCTCCCTGGACGCCGCAGCAGCAGCCCCAAGCGCACCGATCCCCGCGCCCTTCGCATCGGGGCATGCTCTTGCAGCACGCCCCGATGCGAAAAACACAGAGATCGGCGGCGACGTCCAGAAATCAAACCGCACGCCTCTCCCGCCTCCCGGAGCGCCAAGAACCATCGCGCGCTCCCCTCCACACTCTCCTTGGTTCCCCACAACCGCAACAGACGTCCAGAAGCGACAGGGGCCACCGAGCCGGAAATCCAATCCCCACCAGCCCCAAAAGCCGCTTCTGGACATCTGTTGCAGTCGCGAGGAGCGGCACGAGGGTTCTTGGCGCTCCGGGGGGCGCCGAGGGCGGCTGGGAGGGGCGCGCGGCTTGGTTTCTCCTCCCTGGACGCCGCAGCAGCAGCCCCAAACTCACCGATCCCAGTGCCTTTCGCATCGGGGCGCGCTGCAAGAGCATGCCCCGATGCGAAAAACACAGAGATCGGTGCGCCCGGGGCCGCCGCTGCGACGTCCAGGGAGGAGAAACCAAGCCGCGCACCCCTCCCAGCCGCCCTCGGCGCCCCCCGGAGCGCCAAGAACCCTCGTGCCGCTCCTCGCGACTGCAACAGATGTCCAGAAGCGTCGGGAAATGTGCGGCTTATAACCCGGTGTGCTTTATATGTGGAAAAAGTTTGAAAAATTAACGTTAATTGATACTGCGGCTTATAATCCGGTGCGGCTTTTGGTCGTGAAAATACGGTAGTTTTAAATTATACTCTTCCATCTATCAGCCTGTGTCTCTCCAGTAACAGAACAGCCTTAAATCTGTTGCCATTCGTAGGTCCAGTTCTCCAAACATCTTTATAAGCAAGTCCATACGAAGAAATCTTTGCACCTTTCTGTTTATGGTGCCTCTCATATAATGCTGCCGCCCTCTTTTTATTTTCTTTATCAGCTTGTCTTTAATTCTCAGTGGTGGTATTAAATGTTTTGCAGATGGTATTTCATAAAGTATGAATTCTTTAATGCTTCTTACTCCTCCTGCGCCCTGTCTTTTGAAGTAAATTATCTGTGTAGCTGCTTCCCCTTCAGACATTCCATCTTTTTCTTCCTCAGAAGTAAGCCAGTAGCCCCAAGTATCAGCAAACTGAGAATCTTTATCTCTAACATCCTTAGTTTGTATTTGAAGAACATTCTCAATTTTTTCCTTGTATTTTGTTGCTAAAACACCAAATAATCCAATTTTCTCTCAATTCTATCTTGAGTGGCAGATAATTTCTGTAATGCTGAAAAAAAATCATTTGAATAGACGCTTGAATAGACGCCATGTTTGTACGCAGTTAGTATTTTTTCTTGAGAGCTCTGAGGTATTTGCAAATCAAAGCATGCTGGGAGCTATGCAATCTTATCAGATCTTAGACCAATACAGCCAAGCAATAAAAGTGTCAAGTTGTAAACAACCAAATTATAGTGAATTGGTTTACAGCCCGTTTGCAGAGGATCAGAGGAGATGTTGGAGTAATCTATCCTTTGTCCGTGTGAATAACATTTAAAACATTTAAAAGGTAGGATAACCACCGTCCAAAAACCAATAAAAAGATCAAAATCGCCGCTAGGTTCTTCAGAGCCAAGGTGGCGCAGTGGTTAAATGCAGCACTGCAGGCTACTGCTAGATCAGCAGGTCAGCGGTTCAAATCTCACCGGCTCAGGGTTGACTCAGCCTTCCATCTTCCGAGGTGGGTAAAATGAGGACCCAGATTGTTGGGGGCAATATGCTGACTCTCTGTAAACCGCTTAGAGAGGCCTGAAAGGCCTATGAAGCGGTATATAAGTCTACTGCTATTGCTATTGCTGTTCTTTAATTTAAATTAGCTTGAATTTTTAGGTGGACTGTTTTTCTCTGAATAATAAAATAATAATCTTACCAGCTGGAAACACTTTCAACATTCTTTCAACATTCTATCTGCAGTTTCAGTTAGCCTTATGGCTAATCCGGAAGTCACTGGCAAAGGAGGTTATTTTCAGTTCCCCAGAGACTTTGCGAACGTCTCTGGGACCACTGGATCTCCTCCTACCTTTCACTGTCTCTCCGGGACAGCTTGGGTCCAAAAAGGGACCGTCCAAGTGCTTCAGAATAGAGGAGTTTCAGGAGTAGCTTGAAAGTCCATCTTCTCACTGCTAAGCCCCGCCTTCTTCCCCCTTTCAATCTTTGTGTATTTGCTATGGGTAAATCTATTCTTCCAGTAGACTTGAAGCTGCTGGTCATGGTTCTTTAGCTAACAACTGAATTTGTCACCAGATGTCCAGGAACTCAATCACCCTCCAGAGTTCTTGTTGCCCCAGGCAATGATCAACCCACTTTGGGGGTCTGTAAATTATTATATTATTTATGGAAGTGACACTCTATCTCTAACTCCTATGAGACCTATCCAATATCAAAACTCTGTCACAGATACGTAATATCTTCTTTAGAGCATACAAGCTCCACAGCCAAACCAAGATAGGTACTTGATTGTCCAATCATGTGGCAGGGAGTCAAATGCCTCCTTGTAATCAGTCCAAGATACATTATAATTGGTCTTCCTTTTCTTGCAGTTTTCCAAAATCATCTTGTCAATTAGGAGCTGAGCTTTGGTATCTGCTGTTTGAGCAGATTTCCACTTTCTGCTTAAGTGGAAAGAAATTGTTTTTAAATAAATAAGTGCCTCAACAACCACAATAGTTATCATTTATGGTTTGTCACACAGCCAGGCAAATATTTAGGCTAGATTTGGCATTTTTATCCAACTATAGAATCCTTCCCAAAGACCTGGTATAAGCAGATATTGTAGTTTGATGGCATTAAAGATATTATATTACTGTTATTATTTTAAAATATAGCTTTAAGAAGAAACATAAGATCTAGCAATAAATTTAACCTCAGATAATTTTTACAGGCAGTAAAATAAATCAAGGTTAGTATTTTGTATTTCTGGTTTCTGATTCTCAGGGTGAAAAAAAGAGGATAAAATGCAATTTCTTTATTCATCTACAAAAGAACTATGTGTTTTAATTCTATAGGTAATCCTTGATTTACAACAGTTCATTAAGTGACAAAGTTACAACAGTACTGAAAAAGTGACAGGACCATTTTTCACACTTACGACCATTGCAGCAGCCCCATGGTCACATGATCAAAATTCAGATGTTTAGCAACTGGTTCATATTTATGACAGTTGCGGTGTTGTGGGTTTGTGCGATCAGCTTTTGTGATCTTCTGACAAGCAAAGTCAGTGGGAAGCTAAATTCACTTAACACCCATGTTTCTAATTTAACAAATGCAATGATTCAATTAACAAATGTTTCACTTAACAACATAAATTTTGGGCTCAATTGTGATCGTAACTCAAGGACTACCTGTACTGTTTTTTAATAATGGAAATAAGAGCCAGATTTCTAAAGACCATTAATAATCAATTAGTCATATGCTTGGTCTTCCATTTCAGTTGCCTTTCCTATCTCATTTTCTCCCGAATTTGATTTATGTGTCCTTGTTTGTTTCCATGTTTTATGTTATGAATTATTTGTCTTGCCAATCATTTTCTGAGAGAACATCATCAGCTATTTTCTATATGTCCTGAAATGCCACATATTGGCCTACTATAGATGAAACACTACTAATTTTTCAATTCTATCCAGAAGGGATTTCCTTCTTTATGATGGAATTCTAGTGATGGAAAAGATAGTTAGTACATAGACATACAATCTGGACATCTAATGGTGCTCAACTAGATCTCAGTTAATTTGAATTGTTACAAATCTAAACTACTGTATATAGTCTTTTCCTGTCTTTTAGTTAGTATAATATTAAATTGCCTATATATTAGGAGTAAAATAATAGCAGTAGCAACAGCTAAATGCGGTTGCAGTCTTATCCTATAATTATGGGATAAATATTAACAGAAATTAAAATTCTCAGGAAATTGTTAAAGATCTCCAATTTCTTATTGGCAGATAATACAGGTAATTAACTTTTAGTGACTTTAATTCTCTATATTTTTCAGAAGGCTTAGCAACATGAAAATCACAATGACAGAAACATAAATCCAGCATCTGCTTTAAGATTAATTACATGTAACTAGAAATGTCAATACTAATGCTTTGACAGTCCTTTTCTTTTTAAACTTTATTGGCCGAAAATCATTTAAACATTGTATTTCATTACCATTAACTTTCTCTTTTTATATAGGAGATCTCAGAGGACTCAACTAAAAACAGTTATAGTAAAAGGAGAAGGATTGCATGCATATCAATACAACTGACAGCAAAATTGATGACAAGAGAATTAATTTTACCTGTTGCTGAATCTATGACTTTTCACTTATATGTCAATTACTTTTACTTCTGAATTATTAATCAGAAGTTCTTTCCATTCTGTTAAAAGTATTGCAAATGTTAATAGGTTTTCACTTATAAATAAAAACTTACCCAATACTCTCCATATTTAGTTGGTATAAATAAGGTCTATCCATTTTAATAATCACCCAGTGATATCTTGATTGCACAATATGGGTAGAGAATAACCTCAAAATACCCTTTCAACCCCTTTCAGCATATAATAAATTAAATAGATTAATAACACAGCATATTTGATTTCAAATGATGTCTGTATATGTGTTGCACAATCCACTTTTTCTTGAGTAGAGAAGAATGATAGGCATAGCTTCTGAGTGAGTTAACAAAGAAGGGTTAGTCAACTTGCAATTTGATTTGCACCTCAAATAAAAGAGAATATATTGCAGTGATACTACTGAACTCTTCTCTCTACATTTGATTCTGACCTTGAGAAGTCTGAAGTTTATCATCCATTCAGAGATGGGAAATCAATTTTTTTTCCTCTAGTTTCTTGTAAATGCTATTCCAGAAGTTGAAGCACTACAGTAGCATCAATGGAAATGAAATGTATTATGCTTGCTGAATGTTTTCTTCTGTAAAAATGACAAGATTCTTGAATTCCATCATCTTTTTCCACTTGACAATTGTAATAATCAGTATTTAAGATTATAGCATTACACATTTATTCAACAATAGGTTTCTGGATTGCAACAATTGAATCCTGCTTTAAAAGAAATACATCATTACTGCTAAATAATACATCAAAATGAAAACAGGGCAAAAATCATATGTTTAATTATAAAAACATAACAGATTTTAGGGATGTCTATAAAAATCAAAACAGTTTCAACTAATTATTCTTGCTTTAGGTAATTACATCATATTATTTAATTGAAAAGTAATAGAATATAAAATTTGGCCTGGTAGTCATGTTCCAATGGTTTGAACTCAGCAGGAGTACCGGAGCTTATTAAAGATATTCTTCATCTGTTGAAGCAGTACATTTTAACTAATACATATGTTTTATTTTGAATGTCTACTTCTTGTCACATGAAAATGTTATAATAGTAAAGAAACATACTTTAACAGCTGGATATTAAAATACAATGGGTACATTAGAAATGGGCAGATTGGAAAATGGCATATTAAAGATAGACCAATTAAAATCTACAATATGAAAATGAAAAGAACATGCAGATAAACTTGCTGCATGGCACTGATGATTCTAAAACTGGAGGATTGTAGCATTTAGAATCTTTCTCTTCATTAATTACTTTCTGACTAATTAAAGATGATACATTGATATTACTTCAGAAAAATGCTTGCTTCCTACTTAGTTTGAAAAAAGAACAAGAATTACAGCTAAAAGGCATCAAGGCAGAAAAATAATAAGAATAAAATAAAAATATAGAGATACAAAAATCAGACTTGGTTTAATTTTGCCTGAAGGATTTAAGGAATCATTATGCAATAATGTTGGACAATATGATTGTTTTTACTACCACTTTTATGTTTTTGGCTCATTAGGAAGGAAACTCAGAATTAACACTGAAGTAGGACTTTGGTTGGGGCAATGCAAAAGTTATGTGAATAAGTATGAATATGAAGAAAATTTGCTCAGTCCTTGTGCCTTGTTAGTGATTGAAATCAGTGGAGAGATTCAATTTTTTTTTACTACCGGTTCTGTGGGCTTGGCTTGGTGGGCATGGCAGGGGAAGGATATTGCAAAATCCCCATTCCCATCCAACTCCAGGGGAAGGATACTGCAAAATCCCCATTCTCTCCCCACTCCTGGGGGAAGGATACTGCAAAATCTCCATTCCCATCCCACTCTGGGGCCAGCCAGAGGTGGTATTTGCTGGTTCTCCAAACTACTCAAAATTTCCACTACTGGTTCTCCAGAACCTGTCAGAACTTGCTGAATGTCACCCATGATTCAAATCAAGCTATTACTTTAGTACTATTTTATAAGTATCTCACTTTGACTCCCATCCTGCATTCTACAGTATCAGATTTGTATGTAAATTCTTCAACATGGATCTTCCTGTTTTTCTTATAGAATTCTGTTTTATAAACACACAGACACACAACAGCAGCTTTAGCTATTTTATAAAAGCTAGTATTCATATTTGTCTTGAAAAGGGAAACATTAAAATTTAAGATTAAACTCTTATAATAAATCTGCCACTAATAGCTGTTCATAGCTTGGGTTAAGTTCACACTGCCTAGATTTTTCCACTCTGATGCTTTCTCTAACCCACACATTCTGTAGTGAGTTACAGGAACCAACAGAGCAGAAAAAAGGGAACTATTACCTTGATTACAACTGAGTTTTGGATGCTTGGCTTTTCTAATTAATATATTACCATCTTTGATGTTAACTAGTTCAAAACAAACCTCATAAATGTTCCAAAGGTATCATTGACCAAAGCTTAACAGAACCAAATCGCTAACTTTAATAATGAACTTTCTAAATGAACATGTGGTATCAGTGTATTCTTCCATGTATTGTTTCATTTGGTCTTTGTGTTTCTGATTATCATCTCTGGCAGGTGCGTCATCCATCTCTACTTCAGAACAGAAACTCAGAAGCTTAGAATGGAAAAAAAGGGGCTAATGTCAGATGGCACTATGTGCGATCTTGGTGCTCCAAAATCGCAGTTGATATTTTTGCCGCTGGATGGTCCATTCGGACCTAAACCATCCCGCAGAGACAGTGATTGAGAAGGGCACCTCCTGCTGATCTCAGGGACAGGCAATAGAAACGCAGCTAATGAAGCTGCTGAAGTTGGGACAGCTCCAGAACGGGGGAAAAGCAGAAAGAGAAAGGGTGTCGAATTAGTGAGGAAATTTTATTATTAGAAAAAGAGACTACCCTCAAAAAAATTAAATTAAATTAAAATTGAAGATAGAAGACTGTAAGCGGTGAAATTAATCTACATTAAACTTAGCGTGTTATCCTGTTTCTAATTTTTTTTTTCATGGATGGAATTTTTGCAAAGGCTCCCTATTTTTTTAACTGAATGGATTAATTTTTTCTTCTTCTTTTTTCACTTTTGCTTACACTTATGGATTAAAATTTTCCTTCTTTTTTTATAATGCTTGATTGGATTGATTGGATTGTTTTTGATCTCCATTTAAGGTTTTTTTTTCTTTCTTTATATTCTTGGAATATGAAGATAATAAGAAGGATTATAAAGAGGGTTGTAACAACAGGAGGAAAAGCAGTTATACTGCCACTTAGAGGCTGGAGGCTGGATACATTGTTTTTTCTTCTTTCTCTTTGATCACTTGAGATTCAAGGTTCTTTCAGTTTGTTTACTGGGAGTGATAGTAGGAAGAGCACAAGTTGTTTATACAAGTGCTTTTGGGGAGTTCTATCACTATCTATTGGAGGGAAGACAACATTTTGACTTGAAAGATAATAAATGAGCCTGTTTGAAATTTATTAAAATAGCCTTGAATCCTATAGTGGCAGTGCCTGCAAAATTGGAACAATGGCACAGCAGGAAAAAGAAACTGTAACATTGCAAATGATTATGTTTGAAATTCAAAATCTATTAGTTGTGACAGAGAGAATTGAAAAAAGATTGCAGAATATGGAATACAAAACAGAAAAATCTGATGGAAAAACTGAGGAAGTTTATCAAATGAAGAATGTGGAGGACAGAGTTCAAAAAATGAGCAAAGAGATAAGAAATCTTGGATACTGACAACAAAGTGAGCATGGTTGGTAATGGCGAGAGCAGAATATGGAAAGGGGAGATAGATGGATTGGAACTCTACTCCAGACTTCAACGCACAGAAGAAGAAAATAGACAAAAATTGATGGAGATAAGGAGAGAAATCTTGACAGAAGCACCAGTGATAACCAAAGATAAGTTGGTAGATAAGAGCAGATGCTGGGTTTCGAGCTTTTATGAGATACGAAAGGAACAACATGTTGCAACAAGAGGTTCACACAAGATTTATTAAGAAAGTAACTAGAATATTAATGCTACAAATGGCAAGAGATATAAGACTGCATTATTACTGGAAAGATACAGGTTGATGCAATGAAAATGTATACTAAAACTAAGCTAAATTTAGTTTACTAGTAGTATGAAGTGACAATAGCTATAGTTAAATAATGATTAATAATGATAACAATACATATAGATATATTAGTTTGATAGTATGAAATTTTATATAAACAACACATGGAAAACATGAAAGGAGGTTTAAAAGCTTTATCTAGAATATGTTATAAGATCTATTGTGATTGGATGATTTTAGGATGATTTAATAGAATGTTATCATATAATCCTATTCTAGATTTTGAATATTATATATAAAAGGATGTAAAAACAATTATAGTCAAATTAAGGTTGAGATATAATAATCGTGATATACATGAATATATGTGAATTTAAAATATGTGATTTGATATGAAAAGCAGGTGATGAGTATGGAAGAAATGCATGGAAATACCTGTAACCAACTGACACACTTTCCACAATTTGTAATGGAAAATGGCTTTTTTATTTTTATGTTTGTCTGTCTTTGTTCAAAAATAAATAAAATTGTTTTTAAAAAAAGAAGCTTAGAATGGATGTCCAGAGAAAGAAACAAATTTAGTCTATGTCTCCTCTGTAGTTCTATAAGGAGTACTGTGAAATGATTTGCTTTCTTAAATATGTCTTTCTAGTTCCTACTTTTATTGTGTGCAGCCTGTGCAGATTTTGTTTGTGAGAGGTGCAATGTGAAAGGTTCTATTTCTTCTTAGTCTCAGGATAGCATTTGTAAGATTGCCTTCTCCTGCATTAATCTGTCTACTGATTTAGGTTAATAAGGTCAGCTCTTTCCAGATCTGTCTATGTCAGGATGCCACCTGGCAGGAACACAAAGTTGGGCCTTTTCGAACACCACTTCCACATCCAATGTACTTCTTCTATTTAAGGTTGTTAAAATATTTGACAGTTAAAACTTGACTGATCCATCAAGCAGAGGAGGACAGGATGCTGTGATTAAAGACATACCCTTGTGGAGACATATTTTTGATGTATTTTCTTTGTTTAGTGTTCACATTATATTTGGTTTATATTATGGGGAAGTTTATTTAGAATTCTTGAATATTGGGTTTTATTTTATGGGTGGCTTTATTTAGTGCTTTATTTAAACTCTTAGGAATGATTGTTACATAAATAAAATGCATTAAAATACATTTAAAAAAATAAAAGGAGAAACAACTTACATTGAATGCTACAAGATAAAGCATGCTTAAATTCTGGCATATTACTAAACACAATAAAGATTTTAAATTTATTTAATGTATCTATTCTTGTAACAAAATACTTTATTTTTAAAATAAATAAACGACAAACTAAAAAAAAACAGAAAAGGAAGGGAAAAAAGAAAATATTTTACCAATGAATTCAGTAATATAATACAAACAATTCAATATATTATTATAATATACACAGAATCTCAGAACATACTGCTACATCCTTTGATTAGTAGGGAAAAAAAGTGTCATTTCCAAAACTCTAAATAAGGATAATGAAAATGAACCTCAAAGCATTGAATCCACTAACAAAATATATCAAAATATACAGTACAGCAACTATATACGTCATTATAGCTATAATTAACAAAAACAGGAAAAGTAAAAGTGGAAATTTTGTTTTGAAGAATGGAGAATGAAAGAGTATGACTGGAGACTTTATAGCAATGAAAAAAATTTGAGCCTTGATGTGTCAGAATGAGTTGTAAAGGATCAAGAAAAAAAGAAGAAAATATCAGCCAGAAGGGTATACCTGATTTCTACCAGTAGGAAAGCACAACTCTTGCATTTCTTATTGACTATCACAATCTATAGATACAAGTCAAACAGCAGACAATTTTCAAAAGTAATTTGGCCAATCACTCCATCATTAAGCAAAATGGCTGCTAAGTGAAACTCTAACAAGAGCCGAGGTGGCGCAGTGGTTAAATGCAGCACTGCAGGCTACTTCAGCTGACTGCAGTTCTGCAGTTCGGCTGTTCAAATCTCACCGGCTCAGGGTTGACTCAGCCTTCCATCCTTCCGAGGTGGGTAAAATGAGGACCCGGATTGTTGTTGGGAGCAATATGATGACTCTGTAAACTGCTTAGAGAGGGCTGAAAGCCCTATGAAGCGGTATATAAGTCTAACTGCTATTGCTATTGCTAACTGTGCCTATGATCTTACTTCAGCTCTCCTTGGCTTTACAGATCTGCAAAGATTGTAAATGCAAGGATCGGTCATAAGTTACTGTTTCATGAGCATGGTAACTGAATGGTTGCTATACAAAGCAGTCATTAAATGAGGACTATAACTGCAACTGTTTAATTAAATCTTTCCACTTATTGGTAAGTTTCCTAAATAAACTATGCATTATTCACATATATACACAAAGTCTTTCACCTCCATGCTTTTTTCTTTATGCATATTTATATATATGAGAAATATTACACAGAAAAAAAATATTTGATTTTACTAAAAAATACCGCTGTCACATAGTCAGCAAATATCTGGGTTTTTAGTGTGCCATAATATATTTTTAACTTTTTGAAATATTTTGCAATCAAGGCAATATTTCTTTTCTCCACCCAAAAGAATGGGATAACTTACAAATGTAACAGAGAAATCATCTAGAAAATAACATGAGTCAATCAGACTTTCTCCTACACTTGAAGTTCTTGATGAGAACATTTAACATTGACAAATTAAAAATAATTTTGTACTGTCCAAATACCACAGAGCTATCGCCACAAAATGAGCAAAACTTTACAGGTGATGGATAGTTGGTTTACATGGTACTTATTATACAACTGCAAGTTAAATTAATAATATCACGATCTATCTCCAGTGTCAGGTATAAATGACTTTTCACATCAATAACTTGTTTACAATGATGTTCCTCCAGCATTTAAGATGGTATATTGATTTCATAGTTTGTACAGAAAAAGCAAGCATACAGAGAAATGGGGGGAGGGGAGAAAGAGAGAGGGGGGAGCGGGGGAATGAGAGAAAGAGAGAGAGAGAGAGAGAGAGAGAGAGAGAGAGAGAGAGAGAGAGAGAAAACATTCATATATTTTGTCATAAAATGAGGTTTCATATAGCTTAAAAATTGCAGGCTTGTACTGAGACATAAAATGGAAGGCTTTGTAATTTATAGGAAGACATACAGTAATTATTATTCCATGATCATAATATCAGATTTGATCAGATTGACTTTCACTCTACCATAAGCAGCCAACAGCCATTCATACAAAATAAAGTTTGTATCAAAGGCTGTAAATTTGGCAGTGAAGTGCCCATATTAATCAGTATATCAATATTTTAGCCATAAAAATGGCAAACATGTTTCTGCATATAAATTTCACTTCTTAGCCATGAAGGCTTACAGTGAATTTGCTTTTAGGATTCTCAGGAATGTGTTTGTCTGCTAATTTCATTGTGGTGCTATACCTTGCTTGTATCTGGATTGGTACACTGAAATGCTGATTGATGTACCAAAATATTCAGAAAAAAATGAAATGGGTTGGGCAGCTAAATTAACTCTGCCTGTTAGATACAATTCTAAACCCCACTTCGATTTATTAACATTTTTTTCTAGGATTAGATCCTTTGTTATACTTCAAGTTTGGAACTAAAAGAATAACCTCGTACATCAGGGGGTGAAATAACAATGTCAGAGGGGAAAAGGGCTTGTTTGTGTATTTCTCACATTTCATTTCAATAAAATTATACTTGACTTTTTTTTCAAAATCAGATAAGGAAAAAGAATAATAACATAAGCCACAGTATAATCAAGTATTTTAAATCCTCATCTTCACTGTCGTCATCTTTCCTAACTCCTCAGGATGGATTCCTCTAACATCCCTCTAATATACACATTCTGGATAAAAAATTAAGATTGAGATAGCACATCCATAAAGGGTATTTTGCAATTAGGTCCTGATTAAATCTGACAGCTATTATGAGGGACCTTTATATGGGAAGTCTGAGCAGCTCTCCCTCAACATTCCTGCCTGGTACCTGACTATGTGGGTTTCCCCCTTAGCTCCCAAAAAGAGGACATAAAGGAGAATGGGATATCTCTGATGACTGTGGGACATCTGCATGGAATAGTTTATAATTCCTCAGGAGAGTTACTACAGCTGCAGGCTATTGGTGGTCAATTACAGGGGAGTCAGTCAAGAGATTGGGGCTGTCATACCTGCACACAGTCTTCACAACAATGTTAGACTAAAAGGAGATTGGAATAAGTGATTTCTTGGATTATACAGCATATCTTGGTTAAAAGCTACCAACAACCCAATTACAATATAATATTCAGATAGACTTTTTCTGACACCAAGCATTGGCGTACAAAAACTATTAACTAGGCTTCCTCCAAATTCCATCTGCCGGCCAATGTCGGCTGGTGACTCCTCGGGGGAGCGCCTTCTCTGTCACTGCTCCGGCCCTCTGGAATGATCTCCCCGTTGAGATCCGGACCCTTACTACCCTTCCGGCCTTACGCAAAGCAACTAAGACCTGGCTGTTCCGGCAGCCCTGGGGCTGTTGAACTATCCAGCCCCATTCGAGGCTGTTGTTGTTGTTGAATTTTAAATTGCTGTTTTTTATTTTATTTTTGTATTTCCTCCCCTTTTTATTGTTAGCCACCGTGAGTCTCTTGGGAATAGGGTGGCATACAAACCAAATCAAATCAAATCAAATTAACACCAACATTTAGTGACTAGCCTAAGAAAACAGGAAAGAGCATTTCCAATCTCTCTATTAATGGTTAATTATGAAGTAAGGCAAATTCCTTCTTTTGTTCATAATTGTAAAATCCAGGGTCTCATTTTTATGTCTGGCACATGCCACTAGGAACTCTTCAATGAGAAAGAAATTATAGCTTTTGGTGGTGTAGAGAAACATCCAGTCTCTCATGTAACTGAACAGTATCCTCAGGTGGGAGAAGTGTATTATTATGTCCTTTTCAGATACATGTGGAGTTTGGGGGTGTTTTGGTGGGGAGAATACAAAATAAAAATGAAATAAGAATAATTCTCTTTTTCTAATTCTGCAGGTTATATTCTCAGTGAAGTACATGCAGAACAAGGGCATTTATTTAAAAAATGCCATGTAAACTGCCAAGGATTTTGTAAAAGTAAAAAATTCAGTAACAGTCCCATTTTTTTCAACTGGATACAAATTATTTTTATAAATTTTCTCAGTTATTCTTTAAAAAGGTTCTCGCACTTTAACTCTTTAATCTGAAATGGAAAATTAAATGCTACAGTATGCTAAACTGTCATTATTAGAAAAATAAAATACAAATTAAAATCAATTATACAGCTTGGTTCTCTTAAAAAAATAATGCTTCCTTCAAATGCTAAAAGAAGTGCACTCACTTTTTGTTATTTTCTGTGATGAAAATAGTAGTTCAATGTCTACCCCCACCCAACATTAAGATACAAAAGCAACTATTATGGAAGAATAAACTGAAACGTCTGTTTTCTACAATAGGAAAAAAATTCAGTACTCTTTGTATTGAAATGTTGATTGTTATCAATACAAAGTCATAAATTACTAAATCTAGTAAATTATGCAGCCATTTTACACCAAAGAAATTGCTTGTTGAAATAAATTGACACACAATTATCTGTAAAATAAATTACTTCTACTCAAGTTTCATGTTGTCATTTGCAATTATTGTGCCTTTTCCATGGCCTATTTTTATACTTGTATTTTTCCCTCAACATCTGAAAAAAATAATTGCAAAACTATTTCTTTGCAGGAAAGTACTGACATTTTAATGCTAATTACAACTAAACTGTTGAATTCAATATTGAATTGAACCTTAATGCCACACACATACATATAAACCCCATGGAAAGAGTAAGAATGGATAAAAAACAGTGGTGATATAACTTTCCTCATTTCAGTTGACATCAATTTTGGGCCTATTAGGAAAGGAAACTCCTAAAACCTAGGAGGAAGGATGATAAAGTTGATCCTTTCCCATCCCTAGAAAGTTGTGTTTCCATTCTACTTTATTTATTATCTGACTTTTGACTTGATGCTTACTACTATTTCTTTTTCAGACCTCTTCACGGGAAAGAAGGTCAGCCTTGCCTTTCCAACAGCAGGTAACCATCTTCCAGGTACCATCTGCTTTATTTAATTAGAAACCACTATAAGACAATTAATTCAAATCTTCAGATTGACAGGCAGGGTTATAGTAACACTTTAATTATCTGGAAAGTCCACTATTAATCAACATAATTCTACTTTATCTGAAAGAGCACCATGTCTTTCTCAAGCATGACCTGTGTAAGAGACTGATAAAAATTTGAAAGAATGCTCCATTTGTTGGTATAAGTTATAAATCAGGTTAGGCTGAAAAATAAAAGTCTTACTTATGAGGACCTCTTACAAAAATAGACTGTTAAGTATCTTCTTTTATTTCTGATCATTCAAAAATTTATTTAATAAAAAGTTAGGATTTCTGATTGAAGTTTTTTGGAAAGAAGTAAATCCCATTTTTTTGAATGTTTTGACAACTACAAAGGCTATTGGAAATTTATCCAGAAGACTCTTTACAAGAAAAAATATATATGATAAAATGCTAAGTAACTGTTCGATTAAAGTGCTGTTGCTTTAAAGCTTTGTCAAATAAATATCTTAGGTCATCAACCATTTTGATATTGTATCAAAATGTGATGGGAGGTTTTTGGAGGGGGAGAACTGGATATGTATTTTGCTTCACAGCATGCAAAAGTGCTGTGCTTCATGCTTTTTATTGTTCACAGTAAAGTTATGTATAAGTATTTACTGCAGGTATATACAACACAAACTCCATATTTACCCATGCCAGGACTCTCTATGTCTCTATCCCAGAAAGTAGTATTCACCACCACCACTACCACCACCACCACCACCACCACCACCCATAGGAATTCTCCTTCTTACCTCTTTCACTCCATGTCCCTTTCCTGGATTTCTGGGCTTATCAAGGCAAAGGAATCAGCTGGATTTACTATAATGAACCTATCACAATTTGACCTTCTCCTGAACTAATCAGCTGAACACTTATTACCTCTCTGTTGCTGGAAGGATTTCGTACCAGGACTTTACCAATAATAGACAATCTCTTCCCTCCCATTTTGGGCCTTGCATGAAAATGTCATCTGTCCAGTCTTCCCCTTCTCCAGGATAGTCATCTATGGATTTTTCTGATGAGGAACTAGCAACTGCTTCACACATTCACACAACTCTACTCTCCAACTCTTCTCTCTAGCTATTTTCACAGTCTTTTTTTCTCCTCCTCTTCTTTCTCTCCAGTTTTTAGTTATACTGGCAGTATGTCCCCCAGCAACTAAGGACGTGGGTTTTTTTTTACAGCAAATGAGGGAATGGTACTAAGATAACTTCTTGATATAAAGTTTTTTTTCTTGACACCTAACCTAATTCAGTAACAGAAAACAAGAATCATAGTGGAAATATGAAAAAAAATATGGAAAAGAAAAGAAGATAGAGAGTTAGTTTGATCTAGTGGTTAAGCCACCACACTAGAAACTAGAAGACTATGTTTTAGGCATGAAAGCTGGGTGAGTGACTTTGACCAATCAACTCACCTCACAGGGTTACTGGGTGGTGGTGGTGGTGGAAGAAGAGGTATTAAGTTGAGTTATTTCTAAAAATAATAAAGGTAGGATAAAAACTAGTTTAAAAATTATATACCATATAATACTTTTGTGCACTTGACAGGCTTGGGGAACAGCCAAATCCCAAATCAGCCAGAGATACAGAGGTTCAAATAAATGGGCTTTCTCTTATGCATGACTTCAGGGATTACAACCAAATCTTGATAGCATTTGCTTCATTGATAACCTGTTCTAGGTATGCTGTAAATATTGTTGCATGTATTGATCCTACATTATCTGTCAGAGAAAGTGACAAAAGGGGGTATGATTTGCAATATTTTAAGTGGACTAACTATTTATCAAGCCTCCAAAGAGAAACAATATGGATGAAGTTGTTATGGCTGATTGTTTCAAAAGACATAGGGTTACAGAAGGAGAAGATTTTATAACAGACTGATACATAGTGCTGAAAACCAAGCTTATTACGCACTGCCCTCTTCTGTTGCATAAGGCATTTCAGCAGGAAAACATTACATTTCCATAAATTTGCCACATCTGGTGTGCCAGGTTGGGTTTTTCATAAAAGTATGCAAAAATGTGACAAATGTTGATTGAGTGGCTAAAATGAGTGACAATTTCTTTAGAAGTGCCTACACCCAGTAGTTTGCAGAAGCTTGAAAAGATCCAAAAGGTGTCAGTCAAAGACAGTAGTGGCTCATGTTAATTTTAGATTCATCAGGAGATATAACATTTGCATGTTGTACATCCAGTCACTTCAACGTGAGAACAAAGTTTAAAAACTACCAGGAAGCCAAATTATAAAATGTTCCCTTTTAACACCCTGTCCATGTTAAACAGACCAGCATAGATTAATAAAGTAAGTATGGTGTGTGTGTAATTAAAAAGTCTTTGAAAAGGTAAATAAAAACACATTTTCATTTTAAAATATTTTGCAGATCTATTTTCTCCATAGTAATGCCACCAGCAAGTTGCTTAACTGCTTTTAAGTTGCTTACTAATTTCATCTAGCATTCTCACATGATATAATGTTTATAGTATTTTGGAAAGCCATCAAAAAATGCCTCTTCTATTATGGCACTTCTACCTTGAAAATAAAACTTCAGAACATGAAAAGAATGGTGAGGGAACTCTTAGTTTATAATCACAAACATACACACAAGACTATTTTCAGAAGATTTCAAAGAAAGCAGAGCCCTATTTTTTTTGTGGGGGGGGGAACGATAGAATTGTGCATTAATGTCCATTTAATGAATATTCATTGTGTTTAGGACAATAAAGTGAAATTATCTCACAACAATAGAAAATTAGATTATTTACTCAACAAATAGTGATACCCCTGAGGACCTTTGGAGTTTTGTTGTACTCTCATGGGATCACTAAGTGAATTGAATCAGATGGTGGTGAAGTTGTTCCAGCTTTATAGTTGGAATTAAATCTATACTAAAATATACTAAAGGTCACTAGTAATTAAAAGGCTACTACAGCTTTTCTCTAATTTATTGTTCAAGTAGATATAAACACATTAGTAAATTATAATGTTGTTAACTTCAAATATCTATTTGTTAAACTCTGCTAGGAAGTTAAGAATATTTCCTGAGTAACTTGAAAGAGCTAAACTACTGCTACAAAATGAATTAGCCAAACCATTTCTTCTGATGATAGAAAAGGAAACAACTCATCAAAGTCAGAAGACACATGACCCATAATTCCCAAAGCCAAGCAGAAGAAAGAATCTTTCTCCATGATAAATATACAATAAAAATAATCACTAATTTAATGGCATCCCAAATCTCTTTTTGAGGTAGTCAACTTCACTCAAACCTCTGTAAGTTAACTAATGGTTGTCAAATCCTTTGATCAGTACATATTTATTGTAAACCAACCAGATTAGAATACACTCTTCTAAATTATTTTTTATAACAAAACACAAGGGATATAAACAGCAATAAAAAAATAAAAGATTGCTTCAGCATTCATTTCAAAGGAACAAGCATGTTTATATCATAATAAGGTAAATTTATATATGAATCCACTTCCACCATTGCACTGAATAGGAAAGCCATTGCAAACACTATATTTAGAAGCAACCATACTTGAAATACAATTATTTCTAGATTAGAATGGAAGTTTTTTGGGAAAACAAACTTTTCAGCAAAGTAAAAAAAAGTTCTACATACTGTAAATACTTACAGATCATCAAAAGCCAAGGTGGCGCAGTGGTTAAATGCAGCACTGCAGGCTACTTCAGCTGACTGCAGTTCTGCAGTTCGGCTGTTCAAATCTCACCGGCTCGGGGTTGACTCAGCCTTCCATCCTTCCGAGGTGAGTAAAATGAGGACCCGGATTGTTGTTGGGGGCAATATGCTGACTCTGTAAACCGCTTAGAGAGGGCTGAAAGCCCTATGAAGCGTTATATAAGTCTAACTGCTATTGCTATTGCTATCAATGCTCCAGGTTTCTTGGGGTGGTTTTTAGTACAGATGAGGCTGTACTAAATAGGCTTCCGAATAAGCATAACTGAATCTTCTTGGATTACTTCAAGCAAATATGATGTTTAAGAGGTAATGCTACAGATCTTTGTTGTCTGGAATGGGAGAGAAGTGGAGATTTATATTTATATTTATATTCTTTGCAAATATGGAAGTACAACGTAGTGAAGTAAATAGTTTCCTACACTAGATAGCAAAGTCTCCAATACTGTTTTGTTTTACAGAACTGCATCACCCCAGGTTGTTTCCAGCAGAAAAGCACAGTGGGCTGGCTGTATATAATAACAATAGTGATACAATAATAAAGTTTTGATAAAGTTGACTATTTTTACTTACATAAGAATTTATACCACAATGCACTAATAATGTCTCACGAAGAATTATAATGTTCAGTCTTTTGAAAGATCAATGTTCACATTCTGGCATTTCTGAATGCTTTAAGTACTGCTTAGCTTTTCTGCTCTTATTTTTTGCGCTTGTAAAGATGTGGCAGCGTTCATTCCAACGTAATTGCAAAAAGTGCTAAAGATATGTACACATGTTCTTGCATGAAATGATATATAACAAGGCTGGCATATAGTTGTGCAACGAATACTTTTAAAACGACTTCTTTCTGTTTGAATATTGCTTAATTTTTTCCCCTGTGGTTACTATGATTTTGGATGTGCTTTCATTGCTACCTGAAATAATAGGAGAGTGGTTTATGAAATGCAAAGTCGAACCAGTGATTGATGCTGTTGCAAAACTTCTCTCTATCCTTTGTTAACACAGCCACTAAAAGCTAACAGAAAGCCAATGTTATTTTCTGTGTCTTGTCAATAAAAAGAGATGGGAGTAACCAAAGCAATTTTCCTTCCAAACTCCTGGCTGTCCTGCTGCTAAAAGCAATGATGCGTAGCTTTTTCTTTTCTTTTCTAAAAACCCTCATAACTCCTCACCTGATATACGAGTAGGGAAAGTTTGACAGAACAGAATGATACAAGGCAGCCTCAAACATTTGGCACAATGCTCGTCTGGCATACAGAGACTGCCTGTCAAATGCCTGTGACTCCATACAGCAGCTAGGGACCCTATGGAGTAGCAGATGGACTATTAAGGTAGTATTAATGTAGATGCCATCAGTTTTCAGTTCTGACTGGGACATACTCTTTAGAACTATGAGCAGCTGCTGCCATTTATTGTGACAGCTTCCTGCTAACTTTTGCCAACTGGCACACTCTGACTCTTTGTACCTGAACTATTAAATGTGTGCCTTCCAACACTTTTGTCCTCTAGAGAACTCTTTTAATAATCCTCTCAAGGAAGAACTAGGCATTTATCACCAAAGATAATGCCTGTGCTGTACAGGCAGATCTATTGCCCCTCTACACATGCAATAGATGCTATGTAGATAATCAATATATGTGCTGCTCCATTCAGGTAAATGTCTGAAAGAATTTAACCAAACCAAGCATTAGGTCCCATGAATTCTTAGTATTACAACATTAAACCAAATGCCTAGGTGATACAACAGCTATCCATGTAAGCTTCTTCTACATGATGGTCTTGTCCTCCACATTATTTCTGAGAGTTGCTCACAGAATCATAAGGGTGTATTAGGGATTACCCTGAAATGAATGTGCCAGGAACTGAAAATTAATTAAATGTATTTTATCAGTAAATAAAATAATTAAATATGTATTTAATGTATGTGCAACTAAATGTCATTGCACTCTTTGCACAACAAACCTGGATGTAAACAAATGAATATTAATCTCAAAAGTGTTAACAATTTCAAGACCTGCAATGTAATTTTGGGGTATTTATGGCCCAACCTGCCCTAAGGAATACATAGAAGAAAATGGAGCCCAATTTTAGCAGCACATGGAGTTCTGCTAAGAGGTGTTTCTGACAAGGATATGCTCTTCCTAAGCAGCTGCATTCCACATCCTGTATGAATAAATGAAAATATCCATCTCCTTGTGTCTGCACAGCAATTGTTTTACAAGACACTTCCAGAAGATCTAATACTAAAGAACCAATATTTCTCCTCTGCATAGCCCAAGAGCCTTCTATATTTTCAGATGTTCCACACAGCAGTTTTCCTTATGTTTATCCTTGAAATTTGGGGCATGTCTGGGAAGCCTTCAATTTAGATTTCATTTGCCAAGCAAAGAAATCACAACTAATTACTGTTTGGCTGCAAATCTTGGCAAGACCTCTTGTCATTATCTTGTATAGGAAAATGCTATTGATTTTATTCCTCATGGATGGATCGGTCAATAAGTGGCAAAAACATTAGTTTCTATTATGAACAACTAATCCACTATTGAGCTACAAGATCCTATTGTTTGTTTTTTTATTTATTTTTATTACAGTGAATATTATAAATGTGTTCAACAATTGGAATGAAACTTTGACATATCTGTACAACACGATTGAAAGAGATAAATCTACTCTCAATAGAAGAAGCTGATTTCTTATCTTTCTTTAAGCCTTCTAAATTTTTATATCAATGCATTTTTTATTCCAAGCAGAAAAAAATGCAATACAGAGCAACATAAAATCTGACACACAATAAACATTCCACATAGTTAGTTGTTGGCAGTTAAACACCAGCCTCCTTTTGAATAAGTCACCACAGCAGACTGTGAGTTTCAACAGACTTAATGTCTGTTTGAGCCTAAAAGTAAAGGTAAAGGTTCCCCTCGCACATATGTGCTAGTTTTTCCGGACTCTAGTCCGGAAATGAACAGTGGTCATTTCTGTTTCAAAGCCGAAGAGCCAGCGCTGTCCAAACACATTTCCGTGGTCATGTGGCTGGCATGACTAAACACCAAAGGCACAGAGATTGAGCCTAAAGGCCACACTAAAAAAGAGCAAGAGAGGAGTTGGGGGAAATTGGAAAAGAAGTCTAAGGAAGACACCAGAAGATGATAATGAAAAGGCTGCAGAAAAAGCACCTTCTGGATTACCAGGCCACTCTGCTATGTGGCCTAGGCTCAACTCATTACCCACATAAAGAAGAGAGCTGGTTCATCAACTTGAAACCACTTCCTCAGAGAAAAGGAAGGGAACTAGAGAATGCCTGTTTTGTGTAGAAATAGAATTTCCTATGTTTTTATTACTGCTAAAGATAGTTCAAGGTATATATTTCTTTCAGGTGTAGAATGTCAGCTCTATAAATTACTAAATTTGTACTTCAGATAGAAAAAGATGATTACATGTAATGAAATGTCCTTGAGTTGTTGTCCAAGTATTCACATATGTGGATAAAAAGCATTAAGAAGCACAGAAGCATTAGAATGTTCTGAAGAATTTATGACAGGAACTATAGTGCTATATTAGGGTTGACTCAGCCTTCCATCCTTCCGAGGTGGGTAAAATGAGGACCCAGATTGTTGGGGGCAATATGCTGACTCTCTGTAAACCGCTTAGAGAGGCCTGAAAGGCCTATGAAGCGGTATATAAGTCCACTGCTATTGCTATTGCTATTCCTTGGCAAAGGTCATCATGTTTTCTCAATTTACAAGACTGCCTAAGCAACCCATGGAAACCCCCTAAATATCTGTGAAATAAACTACTCATTAAAGGTATGGCTGAATGTACAGATAACCTACTTACTCCAGTTACACAATTATGTAATTTGTTCTTCATCTCTATATGTATTATATTCATATGTGATTAGCAAGGTGGCCTAAAAGGACATGAAAGCAGGTGCCAATTTTAGCAAGTTTTTTGCCAAAATGTATAGGGCCTTTAAGGGACACAGTGGCTCAGTGGCTAAGATGCTGAGCTTGCCAATCAGAAAGGTTGGCAGTTCGGTGGTTCAAATTCCTAGCACCATGTAACAGAGTGAACTCCCATTACTTGTCCCAGCTTCTGCCAATCTAGCAGTTTGAAAGCATGTAAAAATCCAAGTAGAAAAATAGGGACCACTTTGGTAGAAAAGTAACAGCACTCCATGCGCCTTCGGTGTTTAGTCATGCTGGCCACATGACCACGGAGACGTCTTTGGACAGCGCTGGCTCTTTCGCTTTGAAATGGAGATGTGCACCATCCCCTAGAGGTTGGAACGACTAGTATATATATGCGAGGGAAATCTTTACCTTTACCTATAGGGTCTTAAGATTTTACATCCACACATATTTTATAAATGTCAAGGGTTGAACTTAAATAGGAGGTCTTGAAAGATCAGAAAAAGGCACATCAACAAAGAAGAAAGCCAAAATGGTAGAATGAGACTTTACCTACAATCATGAGTCTTTGTTGGCTACAGACAAAAAGCCAACAACAATGGGAGTTATTTGTTTTTCATTATGAGGAGATGAAACTGACAGCCCCTTTCTCATTCATTTTAGGATACTAAAAGTCCCTCATGACTTCTGCACAGTTGTGGTAAAAAAAAATATGTAATGAAAATTCTAGGGGACCTTAGATATTGGATAAATTATAGATATTACAACAGATTTTTAGAATACTGACACAGCCTTTGTGAGAATAGTGGCAACTTGCCTGAATTCGAGTTTGTGTTTATGTAGTGAAACCAACAAATAATTCAGTTTTCAGAAAGGCGGAAAGTTTGCATGTTCATCACACCAAGGTAATTGTCTCCAAGAAAGCTGATTTTAATTTCAGGAGCTTAAAATATAAGATTTTCAATGGCCCTGGCTTCCCGGGTTTTGTGAGGGAGTGCTGAAAATACCTACGAAAGGCTCCATGCTGTGCATGGAGATTGAACTGAAGGATACAAATTAATAGGTTCTTGAATATGTTTTAATTAATTTATGCAAAAACACAGTGCAAAGCTAAATGTGAGCATTGGACCCTAAGATTACTATTAAATATCATTGCTAAGAATATAAGGTCAAACGTTTAGAACAAGACACGATAAAATTGGTTGAAAAAAGCTTACTTACTGGTCCAAATCCAATAAATAAATATATTTAGAATAAGCAGACTATGTATCTTAATAGAAACAGTGAGTTCTAGTGTCATTATCAGAATAATTTTGCCTTCCTAAGAGAAGGAATTTTCAGGAACCATATCACATAGCCGAGGAACAATAGCTGGTGTGGGGCATACTCAGTCCATCTCAAGAGAGCAAAGCCTACACAGTTGGCAGTTGAAGACCTCAGTGACAGTTAAGGATTGCCTGGTATGAGATTAACCAAATGTATGGGGAAACCCACAGGTTTTATCCTGTTAAGGTCATTGAAGTACAAGGAAACACGTAGTGAGAAATTGATCCAAAGAGGAAAGAATGCTTACTGAATACACCCAACTTCTTTCACTTTCAGTGTATGCCACATTTTGAAAAAGTGTCTGAGCAACTATGAGGTTTAACATTGATTTGTTTTACTATTTCCCTATGTGGCATATTGTTGATAAAGTGTGGACTATAAGTGGAAATAAATAAAATAAACACAGAACATCTGTTTCCTCAAAGTTACAGCACACACTAGGCTGTTATGCTTATCCATGCTTCTCTTTGTTACAAGCTAATATTTAAACAAAAACTGGTGTTATGTCATCTGTTTAAATATATTCACTGCGTATTGTAGCTCCAGGTGAACTAAGATAATTAAATATACAAACTAACAAATATACAGCATGTTAAGCAAGCATACTTTGCAGATGCACAGTTTTATTTATCTTTTATTTATTTCTAACATTTTATAGCAGTCTAATTCTAGTGGTTCAGAGTGGTATAAGCAGACATAACAGAGGATTAAAAGCAACCTGACAATAAAAAATACAAATTACAATGGAAATTACAAACAGATACAGATACCAAAAGTTAACTTCCCAAATGTTTATTCTTTACTTATTTATAGAAACTGATTAGACAGTAGGCAAGAATTTTTTTTCCATAAAAGGAGTGCCACCATTGAGAAAGTCCTGCTATAGTAACTTTAGATGGAACTATTTTTGAAACAGGAAACCTCAGCAGAATCTTTCTCCTGTATCTTACCAGATAGGCAGATTCACTTTGGAGTATGCAGTTTCTAAGATAACCCATATCCTGAGCCAAGAAGGACTTTAGAATAATAGCAGTACCATGAATTGCATCTGGAAACTTATTGGCAGCTGATGTTTGTCCATCATGTTTGAAGATGACCTTGGCATCTAACAGGTTGTGGACTGTCCACAATGTGTCCACAAGTGGCTGGAAAGGCCTATATGGGCATGAAACATTTTGCCACATGTCGGCAGAGCACCATTTTTATAGTGTTTGCTGCTTTGGCTATGTGGAGTGCTTGCTTCTCTTGTGCTATGGTTGTTCTTCTGTCCTCAGATGTATGGCAGCCTTGGTGGATCAGGATGCACCATGTTGATCGATCTTGTGCCAGGGTTTCACAGGAGGTGGTGTCAATATCCAGGGACTTGAAGGAGGCTTTCAACATTTCTTTGTATCACTTCTTTTGTCCCTCGTGCAATCGCTTTCCTTGAGACAGCTCACCATAGAGGAACTGTTTAGGGATGTGATGGTCTGACATCCTTGCAACATGGCCTTCCCAGCAAGTCTAGACCTGTGTCTGGTACCTTGTCTTGCCACCAGATCCTCAGAATTCTATGGAGGCAGGTGATGTGAAGGGGGTTCAATTGCCTAGGGTACTTCCTGTATACAGTCCAAGTCAGCTACTGTGGTCTATAATGCAGAGGAGTTATCTGAATTGACCCGATGGCAACAATTACAACTACTGCTTCAGGCTCAGCCAGTTTAAGCTTTCAGATGATCTGCAATGACATCTTTATTTAAAATGGGCCAATTGGGGGATGAGAAGGCCTTGAGTGACCATGACTCTGACAAACTGGCTCACAAAGGGTCACATTTGTCACTCCAGTTATGTGAAAGCCTTGTTGGGCATGCCTCCACTTATTACTTGACCAGCAGCTATAAATCCAGAAAAATGTCCAACTTTTGTACCAGCTCTGTTCGGGAGAAATAAGGAACAACAAAGCATGTTGAGGTCCAATACAAAGATGTGGAGACTCTAGAAAGAGTGCAGAGAAGAGCAACAAAGATGATTAGGGAGCTGGAGACTAAAACATATGAAGAACGGTTGCAGGAACTGGGTATGTCTAGTTTAATGAAAAGAAGGACTAGGACAGACATGATAGCAATGTTCCAATATCTCAGGGATTGCCACAAAGAAGAGGGAAGCAATGGGTGGAAACTAATCAAGGAGAGAAGCAACTTAGAATTAAGGAGAAATTTCCTGACAGTTAGAACAATTAATCAGTGGAACAGCTTGCCTCCAGAAGTTGTGAATGCCCCAACACTGGAAGTCTTTACTAATTAAAAACTTATTAAATGAACTGGTTTTATCCAATTCAGTCCATCTGGATAAATTTGCCATTAGTACAATATCTGCTACTCTGTTTCCCGGAAAAAAAAGACCTCCCTGGATAATAAGCCCAATCGGACCTTTGAGCGCAAGTGCTAAAAAAAGCCCTCCCCAAAAATATTGCAACACAGCAGCAGCCATGAGGTGACCACACTCACTGCCTCCTGCACCTCAAATATAATAAGACCTCCCCAAAAATAAGGCCAAGCACTTATTTCTGGTATCAAAAGAAAATAAGACCTTGTCTTATTTTTGGGAAACACAGTAGTGTCCATTATTCACTAATGGACTGGCTTACTCTCCTCATTCATTAGGACAGAGGTCTTCAAACTTGGCAACTTTAAGACTTGTGGACTTCAGAATTCTCTGACTGGAGAATTTGGGGAATTGAATTCTACAAATCTTAAAGTTGCCAAGTTTGAAGACCTCTGCATTAGGATATTCTGTAGAGAGCACACAGGGATTCACAGAGGAAAGAGAAATCACATTGCTAAAGTGTCATACGTAATGCTGGATATATGATGTCCAGAGATATGTTTAAAAAGCAATTAAATGTCAGGCTTTCTTTATCAACATATTTAATCATATAGGTAGTCTTTGACTTACAACAGTTCATTTAGTACCATTTGAAGTTACAACAGCACTGGAAAAAGTTGATTTATGACCGTTTTTCACACTAATGAGCCCATGTTCACATGATCAAAATCTGACATTTGGCAAACTGACTCATGACAACCGCAGTGTCCCAAGGTCATGTGATATTCCTTTTGTGAACTTCTGACAAGCAACGTCAGTGGGGAAAGCCAGATTTCCTTAACAACTTGTTACTAGTGATTCACTTAACAACTGTGGCAACAAAGGTCGTAAAATGGGACAAAACTCACTTAACAAACATCTCATTTAGCAATATAAATTTTGGGCTCGGCTGTGGTTGTAAGTCAGGGGCTACCTGTCATATTTGCGATTACGATTTTGATTTCTATACTTGGAATTCCATTTTTTATGGTGATTCTTTTGGGTAGGAAACATGATGGTGATGGATGTCACACCGCCAACTGCTTCAAAAAGCACATGTATTTCAGCTAGAAGTCAGGCAACCTAAGCTGATAACATGAAATATTGTTTTGTGATCATGGCCATCTTATGACCATATCAACTATCACAAACTTAGCTATATTTCATGCAACGTCATCACCAGCTCTGTATATCAAAAAAGGAAAGCATTTCTCCCTTTGTCAGTCAGGTATTATTTCTGGAAAATAAAGGATAAAACAGCAAGAGGGATTGTAGTATTTTGTGGCACATATCTCTAAAGAAAAAAGGACATGTCACCTGCCTGTAGATCACTGGCAGGAGGCCACCAAGCTGTGCCATTTCAATGCTGCCTTGCAATATTTCACTGTTAAGACTCATGACATATCTGCCTTTTACTTAAAAGAAATGTATCAAGTTTAAAAAAATATATAGAACATTCTGAATCAGATTTAGTATTTTTATTCTCTCTTACAGAGTCCCATATTTTTTGGAGTATAAGATGCACCAGAATATAAGATGCACCAAGGTTTTGAAGAGGTAATTTTTTTAAAAAAAGGTTTTGCACTTTGCAAACCTCCCAAAAACCACCCGGTTTTAGCTAAAATGGGCCTGGTTTCCCCCCCCCCCCAAAAAGGGCATGAATAGCCCTTAGGAGGCTTGTAGAGTGTTCCAGGGGAGGCAAAAACAAGCAAAAAATGCCCCATTTTTTGTGAAAACGGAGCCGTTTTTTGTCCAAAAAAAAGGGGGGGGGACATTAGGAAGCTTATAGAGTGCTCCTGGGGGCTGGGGGCGAGGAAATTGAGCAAAAAATGGCCCATTTTTTGCTCATTTCTGCCATCCCTAGCCCCCAGGAGCTCTCTGAAAGCCTCCTACAACCTATGCATGGCCATTTTGGTGCAGGGGACAGTGTTTCAGGAGGAAAAAAATGCTATATTCAGTGTATAAGACGCACCCAGATTTTCAGCCTCTTTTTTGAGGAAAAAAGGTCCGTCTTATACTCCAAAAAATATGGGTAAGTTGATAAATATGTGAAAAGAATGCATACGTACATATATACATACTTAGGACCTATTAGATTTTTTAGGAGCCTTTATGTTTTCCTGCTAACAACTGCCAGGCTGGTAGGTATAAGCACAAACAGGAGCTGAATGCCAGATAGGAGCTGATGGATTGTTTCTGGATACTTTGCACCCTGAGACCAAAACTGTCAGGCACAAAGAATCAGGACCATTCATGTAGGTGGAAGCATAAATGGTTTATTGAAGCCTATTCACAGGAATCTGATCAAGTAATGGTCAGCACAAAATTGGTGCTAGATAAGGATGAATGGAATTGAAGGGCTGGACTTGGATCTCTTTATGTAGGTAGGTCACATCTGACATTATGATAATCTTGTGTGTTCACATATATTATACTGCCTTCAAATATTCCTCAAAGAAATGGGAATTTCATATGTTTAGAATGATAAATTTGGACAAGGCAACATTGGTTTGAAATTTCTGTAGAACTGAGTGCTCATGCTGTGACCGTCAGGAAATCAAGATTGTAAACCAGTTATGCCAGGACTCAACACTAACTTAAAAGTGCACACACACACATAAACATGCACGATTAGTGTTAAGAAGCAATGCCTTTTCACATCATCTTCCAATATATAGGATGGTCATGTGGGAGCCATTTTGTGAGGGAGTATCTAACTTACCTTGAGAGAATGCACATTCACAGAGTTTAGGCTATACATATGTAGGTTCTCTGCATGTATTTTTCCTGTCTTTCCTGTCTAGGAAAGGTAGAAATTGTTCCACTGTTTTTCAGCAATTGTAATCAGAGAGATCCTGAGATTTACAGAAAAGACCTTTGTGGTTTACATATTGCCTATACCTGCTTTATATGAACAATATCAATATGAACAATATCTCCTTTTGAGGATAGCTTGCATGGTTTTAAAATTTTATCTTCCCTAACATCTGTACACTTCTGTATTTCTTACATATTAAGAGGCAAAATTATGTATACAAATCCAATCCAGCACTTATACTCAATAAAGTACTTTTAAGCTGAATTGTTACCAGGACTGTGAACTGTCCTATTCATCATGAAAATATTATTTTTCTGAGATACTTGGCTGTGTATTTGCCTTAATCAATTCTTAAACAGTTTATCACTGTAAATGATTAGGCAATGCAGTTAATTAGTCTAACTTTTTCTTTAAGGCATACCTTTATGGATCCAGATGAAACAAATAGGTTCACCATGAGAAATGGGCAATGTCTTCTCATACTGTATTTCCCAAAACACTTAGTTTTGTAATGCAAATCATTACACCAACAACAGATGCATTTTGTTTTCTATTTGCAAATACTTGCAGGCAATTTTTCTTGAAGGGCAAAAATAACATTAATTTTTGATCCAATAAGAATTTATCAAAAACCCATCATGGCATACATTTCTACGTCACCCTTTAACGGATGTGAAACATCTGTCATGTCATTTGCAATGACTCCCACACAATAATGAGCACAATATTTGGGATAAGAAGGAAGGTTTAAAGTTCAAATTGTGAACAAGGCAGTGATGGATTATTAATTGGAAGCAACAGAGAATGCCCTGAAGATGACAAGGTTAGTGCCCTGTAATTATGAAGTTTGGGGAAGAGCAGAAACAAGGTCTTATCTGGGTTTAAAAGAAAGCTGAAGACAAAGTTCCTATTTTATTTTTCTTCCAGATTAAATGTAAAACTGATGTACTTTAGAGTCCTCCCCTCCCCATCTCCAGCACCTTTCCACAGCCAATTCCATTCATGCAGAAAAGGGTTGAAATTCCATCATTCGAGCATGACATCTCAAAATTCAAACTTAATGAGAGCTTTGGCAGCTTCTGTCGAAGGCAGACAGTGATTAACAAAACACTTCAGAGTACAAGGCACAGCAGTGCTCAAAGAAAACAGTGATGATCTCCACTTAATTGTAGAAAAGCCCAAAGCATCTGCCAGCAGAGGAGAGCTGAAACCATAAGGAGCTATTGCTCAGATAGACTGTCATCTCCAGAGATCAACAACCATATGCTCAGCTCAAGCACAAACTCCAAAGAAGTTAATTTTCTGACAAAATACAGGGATAAATATGACATTCAAACAAGTGTGCTCAGTCATCCTGAACACACGTTCATCTGCATGGATCAGATTTATGCATCGTTTAAGCACAAGCAAATATAATTTGTTTTGAACACAAACATTGCTGTACGAGCACAGGTATAATTAATCTTTGTCTGCTCCTTACGATCTTCTGTTCTCCTGACTAGCCATGCCTTTAGTAAACTTTTGATGAATGGAATTGTTCACCTGTTGCATTATACACAGAGTTCCAGGTCTATATGGATGTCTTATAAGTGCTCAATTCGATATCAATTTAAATAACATGAAAATGACAGAAATCAATTTCCCATAGTGTAAATAACCATAGTTAAATTAAGACAATGTAAATTTATCTATTTTGTGTTTTTCATTATGATTTAATTAATCAGTTCTGTAACCAGAACTGCTTCTGAATTTCACATAGATATTATTTGGGGGGTATTTAATTAAAATGATCATTTCCCATGCTATGTAATACACACAGATAATTTACTGTTTGAACACTACCTTAAAATACATTGCTTGTCTCAAGGGATATAGATTGTTCAGCAAAATAATATTAGGAATATATTTATTTTGGGGTTTTCCAGTGATGATCATGTGAACTAGATGTCCCTTGAAGAAGGAGGGACAGCATTGTGGTAAAGATGAGCAGCCAGATGATAGATTCTAGGCAGTAAAGTCTCTCCAGAAAAAGGATAGATTGTGAGATCATCCATTGACCTCTGGACAGCTGTTCCTCATAAGCAGAATGCAGGAATTGAGGTTTTCTCAGTCAGCTCATGATCTGAGCACTTAGGAACTGATGGGTTTCAATCAAATTCAGAACTGAAATGTAGCCAATATGAATATAAGAATTACATGAACTTCATTTCTCAATCACCTCCAAATGTAGGTAATTTACATTAAAGATGTAATGGTGTGTGAGAAAGCCATGGAGACTGAGCAAAGAGACCTTGTCAATGGTCAGATAAGATATTTGCATGATGGAAATCAGCTTTGCAAAGCAGACCAGACAGGAAACACAACTAAATGAGCCAATTCTATTTCACTGTAAGGCTTCATTAATAGAAGTTTGACTATTCAGTTTCCCCCTGTCTCCTTTACAGTCTGAAAAACTAGGGAGGGTTTCTTATGAGTCACTTGCTCAATTCACTTCCCGTTACAAACTATGCTGTCTATTATCTGATCATTCCCTTGGAAACAATTCTTAATAGTCCAATGTCTATGGAGATTCTCAGTTATCCGGGTCATGGTTGTCCCAAAGGTGCTTTTTTGTTTTTCTTTGAAGACATTTTACTTCTCATCCAGGAAGCTTTTTCAATTCTAATGTCTTCAAGGAAAAATAATGTCCAGTTGCCTTTTGAAAAAGCAGCCTTCGGACAACTCTTTGCCCAGTCTCCCAAGATCTTTCCCACATACCATTATGTCAATAGAGATTTTCTGAGCAGGAGAATAAGTGAGTAGGTGAATTTCTTTCTCATAAAAGAATAAAGAAGAAAAAGGTTTTAAAGACTTAAAAATTTGCAGGAAATTTTTTAACAAAGAAAGTTTAAGATGGACAAAGGAAAAAGTTAGTTTGAAAGATTATTTTAAGAGAAAAAAAAATAAAAGTGCTTTTGAACAAACTGGAATTGAAATAGATAAACAAACCAGACCTTGATGGGAAATTTTTTTGTTTATTACTAAAGAGTGTAAATAATTTGTGAAGTTTACAAAACAAAAAATAAATGTAATATGAGCTAGACTGTGATGCTGACTGTACTTATAGAGGTTTTGACTGTGATGCTGACTGCAACTGTGGATTGTCACTTGAGACAAAAGTATTAAGGGTAGAGGAAGACAAAAGAGGAAAAAATGGCAGTGAAGCCTATCTTTTCTTTTTCCCTTGTTTGTGACTCCTTCATTTTTGGCTTAAAATTTGGATTACAGTGGTAATCACCAGAAAAATAGCAAGAATAGCAAGAGTAGCAAGATTCTTTCCAGGGAGGGAAGGATCACTAGAAGATAGAAGAAATACACTAGTTTTGCTTCAGAAAATGTTTGAACAACTGGCCTGTAAATTAGCTGTATCACTCGATATTAAATTGACAGTTTTTGAAAAAAAAAATGGATGAAAGACTTGTATAGTTGGGGTCATCAAAGAAGAAATTAAGAAGATGGAAAGCTCTATAAACAGTATCTGGATTAACGACGAAATGGAAATTTTGAAGAATAAGACAGAAATTGTTAGAAAAAGAGTTGGAAAGAGAGCTAGAAATTCTGGCTCGATTAGAGAAGTCATTTTGTTTGAGATTTAGAAAACCACACTGGGTTCTAGTGAAAATTCATAAAGATCAATAATAAATATTAAAGTTTTAGCCAATTTTTGGGTGCCTGGACCAGATGGATTCCTGCGTTATTATAAATGTTTTGAAGATGGACTTTTAAGACCTTTACAAAACACAATGGACTCTATCCTACTGTGAGGAGAGATGCCAGAGAGTTGGAAAGAAGCCAAAATAGCATTAATACCTAAATTGGGATAAGATTGACTTTGACAAGAAGGTATAACCTGGTATCATTAGTGAATATTGACTGCAATCTGTTCACAATGATTTTAGCTGATAGCCTGAAAAAAACCATACAAGAATGTATTCATGAGAATCAATGTGGGTTTTTACTTCAAAAAACAATTAAAGGACAATGTTAGAAATGTGTGGACATTTTTGGGATATTTGGAATATAATGAAAAATAAGCTTCATTCATCTTGAATGCAGAGGAAGCCTTTAACAGTGAATTCAGCCTTCTTGTTCACAACTTTGGAAGACATTAATTTTGAAGAAAATTTATAAAATAGGAAAGATTGGTTATATTTCACAGAAAGCATAAAAATTGTCAATTGTCATCTAACAAAATCCTGAGAGACACAAAAAAAGAACAAAACAGAGATGTCCACTGTCTTCTGTCTTGTTCAATTTGATTCTTCAAATATCGAATTGAGATATAAGAAAAAATGAGATTGTGGGACTACAGATTAAAAAATAAATTTATAAATTAAGAATTTTTGTGTTGGTTCCACAAGATCCTTTAAAGGGAATTGAAATGTTAATGATCAAATTAAAATGTTTCAGGATTAATAAACAGAAGACCAAACTGATAAATGTGAATATAAAAGATCTAAAAGAATTGATGAGTATGTAAAATATCTGGCTATAACTATGACAAATATGAATTGTGTATTTCAGAATAACTATGTGAAGACATGGAATGAAATTTAAAAAGAAATGGTAAAATGAGAGAGATTATAACTGTCATTACTGGACAGAAATTCTGTGATAAAAAAGAATGCCTTATCTTGAATGATGTTTTTCTTTCAGAAAATACACATTTTGACAATTGATGCACCATTTTAACTTTGGCAGAAGAATATATTTAAATTTGTGTGGCAGGGGGAAAAATGAGTTAAATATAAGATCTTACAAGATTCAAAGGAAAGGAGGATTCAGTTTACATGGTTTTAAATAATATTTTTTTAACTTGCTACTTGATCTTGGTTAAAGAGTGTGTTTGTGTGTGTGTGTGTGTGTGTGTGTGTGTGTGTGTGTGTGTGTGTGTGTTGCTGAGAAACAGAAGGATTTGGGCATTAGAACAACATAACATGAGATTTGGATGGCATATATATTTGTGGTATGATAAAATCAAGGTTAATGTTGATTTTAAAAATCATTATATTAGAAGTGCCATATTGATAATATAGAATAGATATAAACTCAGGTTATGCCCAAACAAATCTTTGTTTCTCAACACAAGAGACTTTTTATAGACAAGAAATAAAAGGTAAACACAATTAGCCAACTAGCTAAGATACTAGAATTTTGTCAGAGAGTATGTGAAATAAAATCAAGAGAATATCTGGTGGCTGGTGGATATAATTGTCAATGGTTCTCTTATTTACAACATTAGAATGACTTAAAATAAACAAAAGAATGTTTTAAATTCAAAGTTTAATTCTCAGTCTTAAACTTTGTAAGACTGAGTTTGAAATAAGAGTTATATACAAATGATGAACATGTGATTGCTAAAATATATACACTTTTGTTGATGTTTGAAACAGAAGAAATCTATAATAAAATAGGCTAAAATTTGATAATAATATACAGATGGAACAATAAGAGAATATGTGACTGAAAGAATTGAAATTTTCACAATGTTATAATCTTAAAGGGCATATTTATAAAAATAATGTATTATTGGTATATCTCACCAGAAAAATTGCCTAGAGCAGGGGTTCCCAACCCCCGGGTTGCAGCCCACTACTGGGCCATGGCGAGAGGCAGGCCAGCATGAGTACACAGCTTGACTTGCAGTAGTAGTGGGCTGGCACATGGGCACATGAACATGCAGCTTAATTTGCATAGATTGAGCTGTGTGCACATTCACTTGCATGCTGGGCTGCCGCTCACACAAGTTGAGCTGCATGCATTCATGCACTGGTCCACCACTCACATAGCCCAGTTCCCCTCTTCCCCCCCAAGCTGGATTGCCAAGCCACAAAAGTTGGGGACCACATGTAAGCCATGCCTACTCCAACTCTGCGAAAGTGGAAAACATCACGAAACGTCACATGATGACAATGTGACATGGAGAGTTTGACACCCATGTTATAGAGGGACTTTAGATTTACGTTGGAAATGTGACCAACAGGAAGGAACATTTATTGTGTTTGGTGGAAACACAAAAAAAGTTAGAAAAGTCAAATATATATACTGATTCAGGAGATTTTAAAGATTAATATAAATTGATATGAAATATTTTTCTTTTGAGGTTGATGGACAAACAATTAGAGAAACAATTTTGGAACTCTGTTTTTCTATGACTCCAGTGAGATTATTTGTATATAAAGATGGAAATATTTGGAAATATCCACAGTGGAGGTCTATGGAGATTCTCAGTCATCCAGTCATGGCTAAAGAAGCTTCCTGGATGAGAAGCGAAACATCTTCAAACAAAAACCAGAAAGTCCAGTTGTCTCACGAAAAAGCACCTTTGGGACATCCACAGTGGAGGATTAGCTGGAGAAAATGATGGATTTTGTGAGATGAGTAAAATAACTTCTTGAGAAAAGACACTATCTATGTTTATAGCTTACTGGAAACCACTTATAGACTTGATGCGTGAAAATAAGTATGATGTATAGTTTTGATGAATAGATTATAGACAAGGAATATTGCCTGTCAGGAACCAGGAGATATCCCTTCTCAACTGTAGACCCAACTGTTTAGTACATTCTCCCTTCAGAGTTTAGGATTTCCCTTTGGTAAGTCTTGAAGACCTAGTTATGGGCCTGGACCCGGGCATTAAGTATGTTAAGCGTCTTCTTATACTGACTTTTCTGGGCTGGTATGTATGTATGTATGTATGTATGTATGTATGTATGTATGTATGTATGCATGCATGCGTGCATTACTTTAACAGTTTTTAATGGATTTTATGATTGCCCAATCTCTCAGACTCACATGTCTGAGATGGGCAGTTATAATAAACAAACAAACAAACAAACAAGATTGAACATTCTTTCGTATCATTTTCTTTTTTCCTCCTTTCTTGTAGTTTTAGTTTTCTTTTTGATTTCTTGCTTTTCCTTTTTTGTTGTTACTTACATTATTTATTCATTTATTTTTATCCCAATTTTATTATTTTTATATGTAATTCAAAGTGGCAAACATACCTACTCCATCCTCCTCCAATTTTCCCCACACTAACAATCCTGTAAGGTGTTTTGTGCTGAAACAGAGGGACTAGCCCAAAGACACCTAGTCAGCTTTTATGCCTAAGGCAGGACTTCATAGAAACTGCTTATATCGATAATAATCATTAGGGCAAGAGTACCCTAGTTGATTGATTCTAAGTTTCTATTTACCTGGATGTATCAATTAGCTGAAGCTGAATAATCCAGTTCAAATTTTCTTTATTTAGTTTCCCATCATTAAACATAGCTTCATCTTCAACATATACCTAAGAACATGTTTATATATCTAAATACTCAGGGCTATCTATATAGAATTCAAAAACAAGTAAACACTTCAGAATGCATTTCAGTGTTTTAAAAAAACAAGACAACTTGTTCCATTTAAAACAAGTACCAGAAATATATTAAGGAAAGTGCCTGGTAGTCCATTATCCATTAAATAATTTTTTTCATCATCAGCATTTGAAAGATATTAATCTCCTTCCCCTAAAAGTTTAATGTTGCCTCCCACAATTTATTCCAGAGCATCACTAACTTTCTAAAGAAGACTTGAACAGGTACAGAAGCAAGGGGGGAATTGCCTACTTTGACTGATGGAAGAAGTATCTTCTATAGCCATTGACAAAATTCCACCAGCAAAAAAAGGAATATTGGATGGCATCTTAATAATGCATTCTTATTCATCTCTGTTAAGAAGTAAACTTCACTGAACTCAGGAAGGTTTTTCTCAAGTAAGTGGGTATAAGGATGCACTCTATATCTCATGTTCTTGGTAGAAAAAAATGTTTTCATCATCTGTAATGAAGATAGAACAAGATGGATGCCAGAAAGGCCTTCAAAAACTGCAATACCTCAGTTGTGTACAAATGGACCTTGATCATATTTTGAGCTATACAATTTTACTAATGTTTTTTAAAAGAAGAAATAAATACAACTTTTGAAAGATAAAAAGTAAGAAAAGCAAAGAAAATAAATAAGTGAAAATAAATAAATATTATTTCCATAAACACATATTAATTTTGCCATCTGTGCTAATCAGTCATCTTTACCATCCATTCCTCTGTTGTATTTCAGAGTCTTTGTATTTTTGTGCATAAAATAATTTTGCAACAGTAATCATACATAAGAATAATGTTCTATGGTTCTTTTTTAATGGGTTAGAAAAGGGTTGATCCCAGCAAGAAAAGTTATGTTTTCAATTTAATCTTAATCTTTAAAATTCTTTCTACGTTCTGTGTATTTGAACCCACAGCTTTAAATACTTTCCTACCCTTCTCTTCAAAACATATTTCCTATATTTCTGCAGTTATTCCTTTTTTCTGTTGATTGCTCCTTCCTTTACCAAGTTTTGTTTCTTTCTAATATTTGCCATTCTTGTGTGTAATCCTGATTCACCTTTTCTGTGCCCTTATGGCTTCAGTCCAGTCTAGCACCCTATAGTTCTTACAATTCTCATCACAGTCTATCAAATTATTAAATCTATCTCTCTGCTTTATAAAGTCTACTAATTAACATTTCTTTTGATGTCAGACAATGAACATTGTGTGTACATTGGCAGTTACTTCATTTCTGGCCACTCAGCAATGAATCAACCAAGGGAATATTTAATTCCTGTAGTGTCTTCTTTAGGAATTCAGGCACTCTTGGTGTCTCCTTCTCTGGAGAAACTCTACCAGACAGAATTTTGTCTTCTGGCCATTGGACACCTCTTCAGTGCTATTTCTGCTTCTTCAGAGAGATAGGAAATACTGCTCAGAACCTCTGCAGATGGTTTAGACAATGCTAGAAATATCTAATTCAATAGGAATTCAATATTATAATACACAGCAAGAGAAAGACACATCAAGAAACAAAAGAGAGCTGCAAAAACTAGAGAATGGGGATTATCCCACAGAAGGCAGGGGATTGTAGAAGCAGATTAGCTATTCCAGGATTAGACATCTGGGTTCAAGTATCTAGGTGAATGTTTCTTCACTATAGTCTATGCTTATTATTCTAAAAAATGGGCAAATCTGAGGGCTGATTGTCATGTACTGGTTTCTATTTTCCTATCAAGATGGGCCCTATACTTTTCAGATGTGTTTGCTATGGAAGATATGAGTTATTCTCTAACCCATTAAGAAGCAGGGATGAAATTCAGCAGGTTCTGATTTTGAATAGTTTTGTGTATCAGCAAATACCACCTCTGGCTGGCCCCAGAGTGTGGTAGGAATGGAGATTTTACAATATCCTTCCCCCAGGAGCGGGGAGGGAATGGGGATTTTGCAGTATCCTTCCCCTGCCACTCCCACCAAGCGACACCCACAGAACCGGTAGTAAAAAAAAAATGAATTTCACCACTTCCCTAAATTTAAGGATGCTGCAACCTTATTTATTCATCAAGCATTAATTATTTATGCATAAAAGGCATAATTATATTAAATTTGCATATAGGTTTTCAAATGCAAACGTTAATATGAGACATAGCAGACTTACAGGTAAACACACATGAGAGATAGACTAGAGGCAGATTGGTTTGTTTGTCTGAATTTACTTTCTTCCACTGAATAATGTTCCAGATTTGTCTTCCTTCAGCAGCACTGGGTCCCTCTTTTTCTATGGCCAGTGGCCACCATTGTAGGAAAAAGAAAATGCCTTACATTCCTGCAAGTGGCTGTGCGTGGGGCACATAATAATGGAAATAACAACTGACTGCTATGTGCAACAAAGAAAGGGAACTTTTCCTCCACTCATCAATTGCATTTTTTAAATTTCCTGAAAATAAGTCTGAGAAATGCTTCTTTCAGATGGAATAAAATAAAGGATTTTTAAAATTAATTTTGTTATATTTTAAATTTTGTTTTCTGTTCATATGTGAAAATAAAATTTTTATTTAGGATTTTATTTATGATTTATAGGCCGCCCTTTTCCCTGAGGGGACTCAGGGCGGCTTACAATACATAAATGATTTTTTTCCAGTTCTGTTTAAAAAAATAATAATAACCAGCATATGGATAATAAAAAAATCATCAAGGATTTTTCAGGGACATTATGCTAGCCTTTTCTCAGTTTCTGATTTTCTTGAATAAACTGTAGGAATGATCTATGCATAATATAGCTTAATTTCAGAAACAACCTTTACAAAATACCTGATCAAGAAGTTAGTTAAATATTAGTTGACTTGATAATTGTACTCAGAATCTCAAACTATATGTCCCTGTTTCATTCAGACCTAAAACCGCCTTTCCTAATATCTCTTATTCACCTTCATTCTGGAGTGGAAATCCAGAGGAAAGTGTTTTTAAGCCCCTCTAACAATATTCCATAGGGATTTAGAATGGTTATCCAGTGTATTGCATATTCTGTTTACAGTGCGTAATCAGAAATCCTGGGATTCTTGAATGAGTTCTCAGTCCCAGAATATATAAGTATGGTTGTGTCTCATTAGAAGATATTACTTTCATTGGGTAAATTTCCATTGCCATTTTATTGCTACTGCTAGAAGATTAATGAACATTTTAAGTTATAATGAAAGATCTTGTCTTTATTCTCAGCAATTAACATGACAAAAATATTATCCCATTAATTACAACAATACCACAATCTAACATTATAAAGCTATGAATAATATGGTATCATGTACTTACGGAAATACTAGCTATTGTTAAAATTCTGCCACTCATAATAGAGATTATGGGATGCTGAGCTTTCTTATATGTGATGTCCCTTTAATACTATAATTCTTCAGGCAGAATCTTTCTTGTTTTGTCTTTTCTTTTTTTCTTCAGTTGTAAAGTGTTGTATTAATAATGAAAATAAAGACAGAATAAAAATGCTGATAATTGACTGTTCTATATTCAAATACTGATATTGGGTTATATTCTGTATTTCAGAGATGCTCGCTTCAAAAAATAATATTCATGAGAGAGTCATGCTGGGATAGTGAGTCTATCAAATTCTACCTGTTTCTCTATCCCCATCTTATTTTATCCCATTATAAGTTTGTATCATTTTTGTTTTTGTTTTTTTTAAATAACCCCATAAAAATGCAAGAGATACTCTTCCTATAATCCAAATTTTGTATACATTTTTTCTGATTTTTTAATGTTCTAATATACCCACTTTAGCAAAGAGTGTTTTTTTAACTTATTCTGTGGTGTGTGTGTGTTTGTGTGTGTTTATTATGAACTTCACTGAAAAAGTGTGTACTTTGGGTATAATTTTATTGTGGATGTAGATATAGATATGGATGTGGAAGTAACTTTATTGTGCTTTGCCTGTAAGTTCAAGAAATACATTTTAGATAATTGTCATTAAATATAAATTATGCTTTTCTCCTTCTTAATTGGATACTGCCCTAAAACTTATAAAATTTTAAAAACCCTGAGCTACAAAGGGAAAAGAAAGAAAGAGTGATTAGCTTAAATCAGGTTAATAATATTCTACTGGGTCTTGTTTGGTAGAGAAATTCTAACTGATCCAGTAACTTTTGTTTTGTGAAAGAGCAAAAGCCTCCAAAATTCAAGGTCATAATAACATGGGATGGAATAGGAATGGGATTGAGGAAAATATATACTGTCTGAAAGAATGAGAAATGCACACACACAAAAAGTCTGGTCAGTTGTTCTTACCCTAGTTCTCACACTAAGTCTGAAGTATTTTGTCCCAAATAAATTATTTATTTTTACGTACAATACTGAGTACCCAATTATTCATGATGAGCTTTCTTCTGAGAGTAGAGTCAACATAAGTTGAGAAACAAGAAAGAAAAATAAATTCAAATGACAATAGCTAAAAATAATTTGAAGTTTAATTCCTAAAAACACAATATTCATTACATTAGAAACTCAATATTCATTACATGTTCTCATGTGCTGATAATCTTCTAAGACCCAATCAATAACCTAAAACAACTATTTAGCACACTATTTTTGAGTGATGAAGTTTGGGGAAATAACATAATTGATGTTCCATTACATCTAAACCTCTGTAAAGCAAATGTGAGTGTGTGTGTGTGTGTGCGCACACACACACACACACACACACGTTGCTGTGGCCCAGTCTGGTTAAATGGAAAAGAAAGAAAAGAGAAAGCACAAGTTTCTAATATGTTTAATTTCACAATGCTTGTGGGTATACAATATTTTTTGTTGTTCCATTGTCTGTGCAGATATAGAGATTGTCCGGTTTGCCGACTCTAGAACACGGAACATATAATTGTCCATGTGAGAAACAATTTTCAATTGCTTGAAAGACGTTGGACTGGGCACATTTACCAACAGCATGCGAAGAAAGAAACATTCCCAGGGTGGTTCCTTCTGGGCAAGGTCATGCCGTTGCCAACAGCAGCAAGGTTCGTGAGGGTCTTGCCCACCTGGCGGGCCCTGCCACTCGCTGCACCGGCCACAACTCCTCCAGCAGAGGTGGCCCCTGCATGGAAGTGAGCCATGGTGGTCCCTGCAAGAGCCGCCACGAAGGACGCTCCCACAGGCCCTGGCCTGGCACCCTCCAAGCTCCCCACGATGGGCAGCCTCCAAAATGATGGGCTGGATGGGGCCCTCCGGACAAGGGCAGGAGGACCCCAGCATGGAAGGGAGGCTGGGGGTATCCCCCGTGGACGTAGTGGGGCAGCAGATGGGCACTGCCATTGGTCAGGCCTCGGGGCTGCTGGCCAGGCGAGGCTAGTTGGGAGAGATGGCACCAGGGCTGTTGGTCACATGGAAGTTGTTGAGTGTCTCCTCGGAGGAGCTGTGCTTGGGGTCCCCCAAGTCAGTGGCCCGGGAGATCGAGACATCCAGGATCTCAGAGGAGAAGTCCTTGATGTGCGACTCGTCCAGGTCATCGTAGTTCTCTGCCACTGAAGCCACCACCTCATGGGGCACCCAGAGGCCACCACAACCCCACTGCAGCTCAGCCTGACACCGCCACCACCACCCCCATCAGAGCTGCCTTGGCAAGGCCGTAGCTGGCTCGCTGTGAGGGGAGAGGGTGAGAGAGAGCGTGGTCATCCGGGCTGAGGAGATGCTCTGCCTCTGCCTCCTCTGGAGTTCTGCTGGGCTGGGCAGGGGGAGGCCAGCTTAAGGGTGGGGGGAGGCATCTGAGGGATGTCGCAGGTGCCGCCCTCCCGCAGACAGCAAAGGCCTGGTGGGAGGGGAGGGTAGAGAGGGGAGCGGGAGGCCAAAGGGCTTCAGCTCCCCTTGGCGGAAATGTCCGAAGCTCGTCAGAGGAGGGGTGGAAAGGGGAAAGGGTGCTGCTGCAGCCCAGCCACACATATAAAGGGACCGTTGGGATGAAGCTGGAGAGAGGCCGAACTGTTCCGAATATACTATACTCACGAAATGAACGCTATGGTAAATGACACAGCTCAATTCCACCGCAATGTGACACGAAATAATTAAATCAAAATGAAAATAAATCAAAATCTATGAAAATTCAAAATAACAATGCAATCGGAAACATTGAAATGGAATCGTGAAATATTTAGTATAGCGTGTGTTGCTTTTACATCCAACAGATGGAGCTGGTTTTGAGAAATCATGTTTTATCTGTCACAGGTGTGACATCTATTTAATATATGTATATAAAAACACACGCGTATTCGAATGCAACGTTGTATCAAAATTTCAAAGCAATTGGTGATTGCTTTGAAATAAAGCAATAAAGCAAAGAACTTTAGGAGATTTAAGATTTTGAACAAATGAACATTGATATACGTATATACGTATATACGTATACACGTATACACATACGCACACAACCATATGCGCGCGCGCGCGCGCGCACACACACACACACACACACACACACACACACACACACACACACACACACACACACACACACACATATATATATATATATATATATATATATATATATATATATATATATATATATAGTGTGTGTGTGTGTGTGTATGTATGTATGTATGTATGTATGTATGTATGTATGTATGTGTGTATGTATGTATGTACGGTACAATTAAACCCGGAGGCCACCACATGAATGCGCACAGCGTGTGCACAGCACGCACCTGCATCCTTATCTCCTGTGACACTCCAGCTCCTTGACAGAATGTCGCGTAGGCACCATATGCTCCATGCATGTATGCAGAAGCACCGAAGAGCTCAAATACAGGTAAGGAAGGCTGGTGGGCAGGTGGGTCCTGCGGAGCACCCTACTGGAACCAGTGCTCCAATCAGGCACCGGTACACATGTACTGGGGCGTACCACCTGCAACCCAGAAAAAGGCTGGAAGGCTCCTAGTGTGGAGCTGAAAGACAAAAGGGAAGCAGTAGGCTCCCTCCCATATTTGGGCATACCAGGTGTTTTGACATAACACTTAATTATTTCCTTGGCTCAGCTGATAAGGGAGTTTAGAGGCTAATACAACTGCCTAACACTAAAAACAGTCCAGGTTCGAATCCCAGTAAGGGTATGGCTAGCTGATGAGACCTAAATAGCTTGAAATAAATCTATACTAGTCTCCCTTTATTTATCAGCACAAATGCTATATATATATATATGAGAGAGAGATTGTTATTTTACAAATGTGCCACTATTTTTAATATATGAGGGGATATTTAGTCATGTAGACGTATAGCTTTGTTTTAAAAGGCACTGTCCAAGGTACTATACAGTGACTTTTCTGAAATTGTAGCTAAGCCCTCAAAAAAAAAAAAGATTTGAAAGCAGTCCAATTAAATTGGAATTCTTCACTATTGTTTAAAAACTTTTAGTAATGAACAACTGCAGATGTTCTGCTTTTAAGAGATTATATTCAACCTGCAATATTTCACACAGGACATACTATCAATTAACTACTTTGAAAATGTCTATTGCATTCTTTTGCCAAATATGAAATATGTACTGTATATGTATGTATTTATTTTCAAATTCTATACCCACACAACTCAACCAAGTGACTCTGGATGACTTACAATTCTAAAATTGTAGACCAATTAAATTAACTAAAAATAATGAAAGAGTAAAACAACCAGAAAATAAATGTAATTGACATTTGATTGCTTGCTAATCATAAACATTAGTTATAAACATTTTGACATTTAATTATTAAATATTTAATTATTTATATAGTCATAAACATTTTGACATTTAATTATTAAACCTTAAAACATTTGTGTAAATCACTGGTAGCCAAGGTAGCATCTGGGAAAATTATGAAAGACATTGATATAGAAAACTATAATGTAGTGTTGCTCATTCTGTTATGGATTATTTACAGGAATGAACTTCCATTGTGCATGTGTTACATTGTAAAATATGTTCATTCCCCACTTTAGGAATTTTAGAAAGAATGTCTATTTGTCTGTGTGTGTTAAGAAAAAGAATCCTATAATCTTTATCAAGACTGATTGTTACCAAGCTCAGTATGATTAAGTGTCAAAGAAAAGATGCCATCTTGTACCATTGCTTTAAAAATTATAGCCCAGAACATTCATATAGCCTGCCCTTTCTAGATCACTGCTTGTCTTCTGTCATCATAATCCATAAAGGACTCTAGTTATTTGATGAATAGAAAGGGTCACAAATCTGATGTTTGTGTAACACAATTTGTTGCTATAGAAACATAGACAAAACTTGAGTCTTATATTTTGGAGAAAACACATATGCACTAGTAACAGATTTAAGGGGATAGTTTCACTAGCATTGTTAGACATTATAGATCGAAATCCTGTCCATTGGTTTAGTGTTTTGAATTGTAAATTTCTAAGATACCAATGTGGGTTCCACCACAAATGCGTGAACGACAAAAGCGCACCTGACTAAACCGCGGTGACAAAACCGCGCCGACGAATGAGCGCTGAAGCGCGCCGACAACAGCACGCCGACAGAAGCGCGCTGTAACCTAACCCTAAACCTAACCCTAAACCTAACCCTAAACCTTACCTTAACTTAAATCGCGCTTCTGTCGGCGCGCTGTTGTCGGCGTGCTTTTCACATCGTGGTTTTAGTGCCGCGGTTTTGTCGGCGCGCTTTTGACGTTCGCGCATTTGTCGGGTCACGACCAATGTGTACATGGTTACTCCAAATCTATTTTTCTTTTGCTGTTCAGAAAAAAAGTGCTTTTGCATTTAAAGTGTAATATCAACTGCCACTATTCTTGTCCTTATAAAAAAAAAGCAAAGACTTTACCTACTAATCCTGAACAACATATTAAGCAATGCAATATATAGCACTGATAGGATCATAATTCTAATATAGAAATACTAAGAATGGGTGATGCATATGCATATTTATTTATATTCTGTTACAAAAATTAGGAGAAAGATTTTGATCCACTGGAAGAATGTCTATTCTTATTTCCTCCTGCAGAGTTTGACATCACATTTTCCCCCTGAAAATTTTAGTTTCTGCTTCAGGGAAACCTTCATTAGTGGCCCTTCTAGCAAAAGTTTCAGAAATTGGCAGGAGTGGCAAAGTCTTTCACACCAGCAAGGAAGAAGAAAGTAGAAAACTAGCCCACTGCAACTATCCATAGGATGCTGGCCTTAAAGGCCCTGGAGAACCACATACAGCCGGTAGATCACACATTGCCCATTTATATTTACTTGTCCTCAAGAAGGAATGATGTTTTTGCAGAGTAGGATTCCCAGAATATGTTTGCATTTGAATGATAGAATGATAGAATAACAGAGTTGGAAGGGACCTTGGGGGTCTTTCAGGAAACCCTACACCACTTCAGACAAATGGTTATCCAACATCTTCTTAAAAACTTCCAGTGTTGGAGCATTCACAACTTCTGGAGGTAAGTTGTTCCTATTTCCTAAATATCTATCAGTATTCTCATCAATGTGCCAGGGAATCTACTTTGTACTCAGCCCTTCAACTTTAGGAAGTTATTTATCTCTTTTAACTTTAACCTTACCAAAGCAAGAAGTCCTTTATTTTTGTTTTCTTGTAACAAAGAAGAGTTTTCTGAATTGCATAGAGCATAATATGAGAGCCAATGCCTCTTGTTGGATTTTTCAGCTGGAACTTGCTCATTACTGAATATCATCACTACATACCTTATATATTTGACTGCGAAGAACACTGTGTAAGAACACCAGCAGAGGAAAAAAGTATTTAGTACAATACCTCCAGAATGCATAAACTGCTCTGTTGAGAGAACAGCTAAGGCTCTGTTGTGCTATAACACAGCAAAGCCAATAAAGTACAAAATGAGAAATCCCTGCCAAATGTGTAGAAAATGCAGACAATGTGTGCCATTGCTTTTGATGACTGCTTATTATTTGCCACATCGTTTACAAACATGAAGCCAAAAACCCTGCAATGCTTCCAAAGTAATAATAAATCTTTTTACCACCAAACGACACACATATTTAAATAGGGTCTAAGTTGTATGTGCACAACAATAATCATGATCTGCATGAATCAAATCTCTTTGAGATTTTAAGTGATGATGTGTATACAAATAATCCTGTTTATTCTTTTCTGAGTTTTAAAACAATCTGGTTCAGTTGTCCTTACATTTTAAATCAGTCATAATGGACTGTGTAAATATGCCTGAGCTGTAGGCAGTTAGTTGGTAAGTAAGAACCTGTTCCTAGATATCTCTTTCAGCAAACATAACTTTATGACATTGCCAAGCAAAACCTATAGAGCTGTTCTGTGCCATTGATATTAGCAAGTGTGTAGTCACCATAGCCAGGGAATTATATGTTCACTGTCAAGTCTTTCATCCATTTCCACCAGTATAATAAACAAAAATGCCCTTATGCCACACAAAGATGCAACATGTAGAGAAACAAAATGAATGAAGAAGGAAGGGATGAAAACATAGAGAAAAATCCTGACAAAATCTTAGTAGAAATATCACGGTCATTTTAATCTAACAGAATGACATCTGAGAGCTGTCCAGCAACACTACTTATGCCATTTATAAATATACCCATTTCCATTGAATGGTTTGCGATATCCTACAAGCAACAAGAAATAATGTATCATGAACATCCCACACTATATAATATAAACCAATTTTAGTTCAGTACCCTTAGAGAATGTCATGCTATTAGAAATTCAGTACCACTGCCAAGAAAAGGATGCACATTTATGGAATGAAAGGATTTCCTAAAAGTTTTTTTGTCATGAGGTAATTAGCAATGGGTTTTGGTTATTATTGTTTTTGTTCCTTTGAGTCAGTATTGATTCTTGGTGATTGCCAGGATAAGCCCCTGCATTTTCATGACTTGAGAAGTGGTTTCCCTTGCCTGCTTGCTAGGGCTGAGACGAAATGATTGGCCTAAGGTTACCCAGCTGTCTTTGTGCCTCAGGAGGGGCTAGAATTCACAGTCTCCTGGTTTCTGGCCTGATGCTTTAACCACTACATCAAACTAATGCTCAATTAGCAATAAATCATTTGCCACACAAAATCATATGACACAACTCCAAATATTTCAGTTTTCATACATATCTAAGAGCCAGAAACCTGTGCTAAGAAGTCATTATTTTATTAGTGTTTGACAACATAATCATAACTAAGAAGGCAACAGCAGGAGGCATGCTAACAGCCAGCCAGAGGTGGTATTCTGTCAGTTCGCCCCGGTTCAGGTGAACTAGTAGTGGTGGTGGTGGGAGGCTCCACCCACCTGCCCAGACGTCATTACAGATGCTCTTTACATGTGCAGAAGGTTCTGCACATGCACAGAATCACCGCACATAGCAGACTTATATACCGCTTCATAGGGCTTTCAGCCCTCTCTAAGCGGTTTACAGAGTCAGCATATTGCCGCCAACAACAATCTGGATCCTCATTTTACCCACCTCGGAAGGATGGAAGGCTGAGTGAGCAAAGCGAGGGCACATGCGCTCCCAGTTCCGAACCAGTAGTAAAGGTAAGAGGATTTCATGCCTGCAGCCAGCCAATTTTGGCTGGGGTCAGAAATTAAGAAAAGACAGGCCTGACTAGTGCTTGGTTGGGAATGTGCCAGAGTATGCAAAAGACGGGCCAAATAAGGGGAAAACCATTTCCACATTTCTATCAAAAATTGAAGTGATATGTTCCTGATGTTTTGGGGACTCAATCTAAGTTCAAAGGAAACTTTACCCTCATTAGCACTGAAGAGATGCCATTTTCACTGTTCCTCATCTCTTCAACAGAAATATAGGCTGCACTCATTCTATTTCTTAATCTTCTAGTAATCTGGTTTATTGCCTTCATTAAACTAGTATTTACCTGACCTTACACAGAGGTAAATCTACATAATGTTTAAATGATACATTCCAAACCCATTCATTCACTAACCAAGAAAGCAATAAAACTGTGGCCAAGATGAAATACCAACAAATATTTTGCAAGAATGTTACAAAATGACTTTTTATTTAATTAACTGGTTCCACAAATATTAGATTTTACATTCTAGCTAAATGAGATCTTTGGCTCAATACATTCCACAACTGAAATTAACCATCAGTAAAAAGATACAAATTATATACCTCATTGCATAACATGGAGCAAAGCACATTTAAGTTTTTCCTATTAAGAAAACAGTAACATTTGCAATTGTGAAATGTTTAAAGGTAATTTGCATACTTACTCTATTTACATGTTTATCCATTTTAAAGTAAAAAAAGAAAGTGGTCCCAAATCTTTTTTTCCCCATAGATTTTACTAGGGGTCAAATTCTGCAAACTTTTTAAAATTTGTGCTCTCCAAACACACTAATTTCTACATCTTTAAATCAAATTTGAAAAGAAATTGCCATTATCATATTTATTCCATCGTAACATCATTGTTACAGTGAATGTGTCTTCTTTGTTGTCTTTTTAAAACTAAAAAAAGAAATCATAGTTATATAAATTGTGCAAAGTGTTTTTCTATCAAGTGATGTTGCATCCTTTATTATGTAATATGCTACCAATGAGGGAACTGATATTGCATTGATTTAGCAACTGCCAATTATTCTTTTTAAAATAACAGCAGTTGTATTTTGGATCAATTGTTGTTTCTAAATTTCTCCAAAGACAGAACGTAATTTACAGGAGTGGAAGTGAGAGCTGGCAGTTAGGGGAAGTTTCTTCTGTTAAATCCAGGGGACACAGTCTTGTTTGTTTGTTTGTTTGTTTAGCAATCCCATCTTACCGTGAAGCTACTGTAGGCTGCTTACAACAGTAAAAGATAGCAATGACAACAGTGAGAACAGAAGTAAGACAATAGAACAATAAAATAAACAATGGAAAAGAGCACAATGAGAATTAACTATACAATTACCAAAAAGAAGAAGAAAGATGGATGAGTAGAGACACAGAGGATGGGTAGGTGGAATCTGTCATCAACCAATAGTAAATGAAACTAAAAAAAATGATGCATGGACCAGACACAAAATATGTATAGCTATCCATTGTCTCTCTTTCTGTCTCTTTGTCATTCTTTCAGCAATCCATTTTTTCTTCCCTGGTCTTTCTCACACATTAGGATGCTATGCAAGAAATGAATTCTTCTGCTTTTGAAATTAGGCAAAAAGACACAGGTATATCCTTTCTGCTATATGGCATGCGTGACTGATAACAGATAAAAATTTTCAAATAGCAGAGTACAGGTAGCCCTCAACTTACAAATATAATTAACTTGGCATTATGGTTATAAGTCACTGCAGTTTTTAAGTGAACATGGCATTCATTAAGCAAATACCACGGTTGTTAAATGAATCTACATTTTCCAATGGCTGTTTTTGGCTGGAAACGGGAAATAAACATTGGAAACCAGAAAATAAAATCGCAAATTGTAACCATGTGACAAACTGGTTGCCAAGCACCCAAAATGTGATTATATGATTGTGTATGTGTGTGTGCATGTACATTTCCATTATGTTTTGTAAATGGGACATAAGTAATTCTGGCAATTACTTGCGCTTCACCATAACTTGAATGGTAGTTAAGTGACCAATCGTTAGTACCTGTAGTTCTAAATAGCTTCTCCTTCCAACAGTCTGTATGATGGCCACATTGTTTACTAATCATATCTTGTCTCAAGTAAGATGCTGTTAAACACCTAGCCACACATGTAATACCAAAAACATATGAGAAATACTGAGGTTAACCTTAAAGGTTTGTTGAACTGCAGATCAGTTACAGAGTTAATACATGTTTCCTATGATGATGACATTACCATGAAGACTGATTTCCAACCCCCTCTGACTCAACTCTTTTCTAGCCTATAGAAAATCTAGGGGGCTATATTCATAGTCTTTGTAGGTTTCCCAAGATATGCACCTTGAAACCACATTCTTTTGGTCCCCTGCTGATTTTGAAAGTCTGGTATCAGATATACAACAGTCTTAAAGTTTTCAGTAGGGTAAGAGGGACATCCATAACTGGGACTACCTTTCCGAAGAAAAAGGCTTGCTTTGAATTGACTATGGTCCTAGAATGTCTTCTGTTGTAGCCGAGTAAGTCCTCGGACTTACGAATGACAGCTCGGCAACAGCCAGGCGCGCCTTAACCAATCAGGTGTGCCCTGCAAGTTGCCGGGCTGTCATACACGCGGCTATTGGTCCTTCCGTCTGACAGCTCTATATAAAAAGCTGTCAGACGGAGGAAGGGGGCCGGTCTACTTCTGTTCTGTGTTCTTGCCTGTAATAAAAGTTGTTCACTTACGGTTACCTCAGACGCCTCCCAACTGGTTCTTCCGCGGATCTAACACTGGCGACGAGCTGGTGGAACCACGGGCTCTGAGCACGACCTACAGGGCAAGCAACGATTTTGTTTAAGGCGCTTTGACCGGACAATTTTCCATGCCTCTAATCACCTCAGCCGCTTCACCTCAGCCACTAACCGACATGGCCGGCATGCCCGCTTTCGCTCCTTTTGGGGCTGCCGGGGAGTCCTGGGCCGCCTTTTTAGAGCAGTTCGAGTGCTTCCTTATTGCCAACAACCAGCAGGGCTACTTCCAAGCCAGGAAGTGCGGGTTCTTTTTAACCGCCTGCGGACCCGAAATGTTCGCGACGGCCCGCTCCTTCACCGCCCTGCGGGCTGTCTATGACCTCTCTTGGGAGGAACTGACGGAGGGATTCCAAGCCTATTATGCCCCAACTCAGTCCCAAATCGCTCGCTGATTTGCCTACCGCTGGCGAGTTCAGAAGCCGTCTGAGTCAGTGAATCAGTTCCTCCAGGCATTGTGAGTCACTGCGGCTCAATGTGATTTCCCTGACCTAGAGGACAATTTAGCTGAACAATTCGTCTGTGGTCTTAAGGACCTTTTTCTCAGACGGCGGCTCCTCGGCAAGTCCAAGATCACGCTTACTTATGCCATCGACGAAGCGAGGGCCTCTGAGCTCGCTGATCTCTCCTCCGTAGAGATAGACCGCTACCTGCCTCACGCAACCGCATCGGCCATTGTGCCTGCCTTGCTGGCCCTACTGGCTCCTGCCTCCACACCGCCGCCGCCTTCATCGTACATCACCAACCTCATCGATGAGCTGGTTCCTCTGCCGGACCAGTTCTATGAGGCCCAGGTCGATCAACTGAGGGCCATCCCACGCCAGCCTCAGCCCCAGCAGCCTTCCCTGCTTCGCTCTCCTACTGCCGCCATTGCCTGCCTTGGCTGCGGAGGCTCGCATGCCCGGGCAGCCTGCCCCTTCAAGGCGGCCGTCTGCCACCGCTGTGGCAAGAAGGGCCACTTGGCGCAGGTCTGCCGGGCCACCTTGCCACCTCTACCTCCAGCTGACCAGCCTCCAGTCTACGGCCCTGCACCGGCCAAGAACCAACCGGCCAGACGCCAGCAATCTCGCCGTGACGATTGCTACGCTCTGACTGATGATGTCCCTGCCACCCCTGCAGTGTCGGTCAACCTCGCCTCAGCGGGTACGCAGAAGATCTCCATCACTGTGACCATTGAAGGTTCCCCCTGCCTAATGGAGGTCGACTCGGGCTCCTCCCGGTCACTCCTCTCCTGGGCCACCTTCACCAAACTGAGTCTGCAAGTCTCAAAGTCCCAGATTTCTCCCTCGGACACCTTGTTGAAAGACTTCCAGGGGACTAACATTCCCACCCTGGGCTGCTATGGGGTGCGGGTTTGCTATGGGAGCCACTGTGCAGTTCTCCAGGCCCTGGTAGTTCAGAAACCCCTTCCCTCTATTTTAGGCCTGGATTGGTTCACTCCCCTGGGTTTATCCCTGACTGGGGTGCATACCGTGGTGGACACGCCCACTGACGTGGCGGCTGTCCTTCGGGACTACGCCAACATTTTCAATGGTGAACTGGGCAAATATAAGGGCACCCCTATCTCCCTTAACTTGGATCCCCAGGTTGCCCCCATCAGGCTGAAGGCCCGCAGGGTGCCTTTTGCCTTGAGGCCTAAGGTTGACGCCGAACTTGATAAGCTGTTGGCGCAGGGCGTCCTGGAACCCGTCAACCATTCACGCTGGGAGACCCCCATAGTGATCCCCATGAAGGCCAACGGGTCCATCAGGATCTGCGCCAACTACAAGTCGACGATCAACCTTGGCCTCTAGGCAAACCCCTATCCAGTCCCTGTCATGCAGCACCTGCTCCACTCCTTGGGGCAGGGCTGCATTTTCTCCAAACTGGATATGACGCAGGCCTACCAGCAGCTCCCTGTGGATGACGATGCGGCGGCTGCCCAGACCATCGTCACCCACCGGGGGGCTTTCCGTTGTCGCTGCCTCCAATTCGGCGTTTCCGTTGCCCCGGGGATCTTCCAGAGCCTCATGGAGCACTTGCTCCATGGGGTCCCCGACGTTGTCCCCTACTTCGATGATGTCCTGATCGTTTTAGGGGTGCCGGTTTCAAATTGAAGCGCAGCAAGTGCTCTTTTGCTGTGCCCCAAGTGGAGTTCCTGGGCTTCTTGATTGATGCCCAGGGCATCCACCCCACCCCCTCCAAAATCGCAGCCATCAGGAACACTCCCCCTCCAACCTCAAAGGCGCAGCTACAGGCGTTCCTAGGCTTTTTAAATTTCTACCCGCCATTTCTCCCGCACAATGCGTCACTAGCCGAGCCGCTGCATCGGTTGCTTGACTGATCCACGGCCTGGCAATGGGGCAGCCGCAAAGCACATGCGTTCGCAGCTGTCAAATCCCTGCTGACGTCAGAGGCAGTCTTAGTCCAGTGTAGTGACAAGATGCCCCTGACTTTGACATGTGACGCCTCCCCCGTGGGTTTGGGGGTGGTCCTGAGCCATGTCCTGCCCAATGGCTCAGAAGCCCCCATAGCTTTTTACTCCCGGACACTTTCCTTGGCCGAGAGGAACTACAGCCAGATAGACAAGGAGGCTCTGGCTGCAGTGTCCGGGGTTAAAAAGTTCCACAATTACCTATACGGTTGGCAATTTATGCTCTACACTGACCACAAGCCTCTCCTTGGGCTTCTGGCCGGTGATAGGCCGACCCCTCCCATCCTGTCCCCCAGGATGACCCGCTGGACGGAGTTCCTAGCCGCGTATTCCTACGTGCTGTGCTACCATCTGGGCAAGCACCTAGGGCATGCTGATGCCCTTAGCCGCTGCCCTCTCCCCTGCTCTGACCCCCAGCCGGTCCCCTCCCTTCCTGTCCTCTCCATTGCTGAGCTGGACCTTCCCTTGACTTCCACTGACGTGGCCGCCCACTCTCAAGCTGACCCTGTCCTTTCCCAAATAATGGCATGGGTCCTGAGGGGCTGGCCTACAGGGGGCATCCCCCCGGACTGCCGCCCTTTTAAAACACGTCAGTTGGCACTGTCACTCCACTGTGGTTGCCTTCTCTGGGGCGACCGCGTGGTCATCCCATCAGCTCTCTGCCACCAGGTCCTCCAGCGGCTCCATGCCGATCACCCTGGGGTCGCGCGCATGAAGGGGCTGGCCTGGAGCTATGTTTGGTGGCCCTGCCTTGACGCCGACATCGAGACTTGGGTTGGCCGCTGCGTCCCATGCCAGAAGTCCCGCCCATCTCCCCCCTCCTCCTCCCAGGAGTGGGAGATGCCCCACGGGCCCTGGTCCTGCCTTCACCTTGACTTCGCGGGTCCCTTCCATGGCCAGGTATTCCTGGTGGCGCGCCTTAACCAATCAGGCGCGCCCTGCAAGTTGCCGGGCTATTGGTCCTTACATCTGACAGCTCTATATAAAAAGCTGTCAGATGGAGGAAGGGTGCCGGTCTACTTCTGTTCTGTGTTCTTGCCTGTAATAAACGTTGTTCACTTACGGTTACCTCAGACGCCTCCCGACTGGTTCTTCCGCGGATCTAACATCTTCCCAGAGACAAGAGTCTAATTCTGTAATCTGACAATCTCAGACAAAAGCTAAATAAGCTATGTATAAATGCCATTAAAATCAATGAAAATTAAATATGCAGAAATGAATGCAGGACTGCAACTTAAATCAATAACAAATCTATAAGTAGCCACAACAAAGAACATCACAATAGCTTTTCAATTATACTGTTAATGTTGAATTAATCTATTTTGCCATAGAAATGATACCATTTCTATTTTTCTGTAACACTACAGGCACATAATTAAACAGTCTACATTGGGATAAAAAGTTGATAATCACATGATTAAAAAGGAAACATACTGACTGTTCTCCTTCATTAACTGATGTTTGTAAAACCAATGTACAACCACTTGATACCATTCATCATAGCTTGTATATAAAATAGGTATTATTTTTTTATTTTGTATAATTTAAATTGTCTTTACAAATGAACTCCAGATATAATTTCACATACCTATTGAGCATCTTTTAGCATTATTCTATTTACACCACATGTGAATATGAAAAAACCTTCTCTGGGGTTAAACAAAAAAAAATTATGCAAAATTATAGAGAGTGATCCTTTGAAACATTGCAATGAAGGTTAGTTTATAGAATTGAGCAAATGCAAGGTTCACATATTAATCATTTTCAAATCCATATACTTGTTAAACCTAAAATGTAAAATATTTATGATTTTATATATTGTCAATGCAGTAAATAAATCAAGTAACCTGCATGCGGTGTAATTGTGACCAAAACAATTAAAATATTCAATATTACAAAAAAAAATCATGCACTTATCAATTGTAATACATTATGTTTTCTGTCTCATTTCAGAAGGTATTATGGTAATAATTGGAATTTGGAATGTAGCCAAATTCTCAATTGAGGATTTTTAACATTTTCTCAATAGACAAGTATAGCTTTCAACTATACAGAGCTCTGCTCTTATCAGTGAGCAGCAGGGAAATGATTAATACACTTTAGTAAACTTAGATTTTTTTTTCCTTTTGGAGGGGGATGGGGAGAGAGAGATTATTGCTGTGAGTTGAAATATTTAATTATATAGGAGGATAGAAAAGAAGAACATCACAACCATAGATTACATGGTCTATAACAGCAGATGGTAGGTGTCTGGCAATTTAAAGCGAGAGAAATACAGTACAAAATATTCAAAGTATATTTTTAGTTATTTAAATGTGTGGAAAAGTTAATGAATTTTCTTCCAAAATTTGAAGAGGATGGATGGGCTACTGGAGTGATATTTCAATATGCAACCTGCACATTTAAAATCCTATTATTCTTATTTTTTTGCTTTATGAAGATTTTTTTGCTTGAAGATAACACAGTGCTATTCCTTTGCTTTAAATACAGCCAGACTCCTACATTTTTGATACTTTCAAATTCATACTGTGGAGTGTTCTGAAGATATTATAAATGTCACACATTGTTCCTATGTTCCACCCCACCCCATTATTACTACAAAGAATTACTATTATCAGTCACAAAAGGGTTTTTTCTCCTTGTAACTGAAGCTCTCTCAAGGTACAATTCTCTGTAGACAGGCACTTCTGACTGACAGGCTCTTATGCTATTCATTTAGAGGCAGTCAAATTAGCATATTCACCTGGTTGGTAAGAAATAACAATGGCTAATCACAGCTGATAAGAAAAAGTCAGTAAACCCAACTGCGGTACAGATTGTGCAGAGAAGGTAAAAGCATCTCATTTACAAGAACAGACCACACTCATTGAACAGATACATGAAACTTCTTTAGATACATCAACACATATCTAACACTTCCTGAAATTAGCATGAAGGAATTTATTGTAAAAGGAGAAAGAAAATAGAACTATTATCACTTGATTGAGTCCTGCTACTACCTACTTCCAGGAATGCAAGTAAAAAGGATTCTCTATGGCCCTGGCTAATCTTACATACAATACTATATTGTGATATAATTGCAATGTGATCATTGTCTTAGAACTTTACTACAACTCTTGACCTCACCACCTGAAATTGTTCTGTCTTCAAAATCACCTCCATTTTCATAGAGATTGTCAGTCACAATTCTTCCATTGACTTTCCTCCAATATTAGCAGAATCCTCTGACTCCACAGAAAGTGGAGCCCTAGGAAAGTTGCTAATTGCCCACTATGTCCTGATATAGCATTATATTGAGGCACTGTGGCAAATTGACAAAGGTGCCAGATAATTTTCAGGGTCTCTCTTAGGCTAAAGCCCTATGAGGGGAATATTAAGAAAGATTCTAGCTGGATCCACAAGTGATAGAAACAGCAAATGCTGTTTTTTAAATTCATTCTCAATAGTTCACTGAAGCTGCAGCTATAAAAATAAAGAACAAGGTTTTCAATGTTTACTGACCACATACATTTTTTATATAGCTGTGAAATTCTGAACTTTATAGGATGGTTATTATCATACTTAATAAAAAGAACAGTAACCTTTACAAGCAGACTGAATGAACATCTATGCATTATAGAAATGCTTATGAACTCAAGATTATTATAAACAAGCTAAAGCAATAAAATCAAGCTATAACTCTGAATATAAATTAACTTGACTCATCTATAGATTAAGACATCACCATGCATAATTTTATAAAATTTACATTGAAAGAAAGAAATAATGTTATATTCGCAACAAAGTAATTATGAACACACACATTTCCATATGATGTAGGTACTTTGTTCTATGTCAGCCTCACAAGGTGTACTAGATCAGGAAATCCACCACCCCAGGAAGATTAACACTAATACTGCAAGGATAGCAATAGCATTTAGACTTATATACCACTTTACAGTGCTTTACAGACCGCTCTAAATGATTTAGAGAGTCAGCCTATTGCCCACTACAATCTGGGTCCTCATTTTACTGACTTTGGAAGGATGGAAGACTGAGTCAGCCTTGAGCTTGGTGAGATTTGAACTGCCAAATTGCAGGCAGTTGGCCGCAAGGATGATTGTACTGTACCTCCTGTCCATCCTTCTTATATTTCAGTGAATTGCGTAGATGTCTTCCTGAGTCTCTCCAGATGTTATTATATTTTTCAGGACTTAAAAAATGTTTCAGATAATGGTTTCGGAATATTTCCATAAAAGTCATCTTCTGTACTCTCTACATTGAACATGCTAATTTTCTTATTTCCATAGGATTTTACTACTGTTTCATTGTAAAGTACTTCCTTTTCATTTATTTGAAAGAGTGTGTGTGTGTGTGTGTGTGTGTGTGTGTGCGCCCGCCTTTGGATAGGAGTAACCCAATAGCCTTGATTCACAGCATTTTCTTGGCAATATTTTGCCAAGTGTTTTGCTCTTGACTTCTCCCTAAGAGTGGCACAGTGTGATTTGTCCAAGGCCACCCAGCTGGCTATGTGCCTGAGCAGGACTACAACTCACAGTCTCCCTGTTTCTAGCCTGGCACCTCAGACAATATTTACACCAAATTGGCTCTTCTGTTGTTTATTTAATCATATCAATTTGAGGCTCTTTAACCTCAAAATTAAACTCAAACATTTTAGCAATTGTTAATTAGACAACCATTCACTAAACTGATCATAGCAGAACATTAGTCCTTATAAAATTTAATAAAGTATTATAAAAATTCCTCTGCAAATCAATTTATTTTTAATAAAGACAATTTATTATGTATTCAATGTGCCCTTATTCAATAAATTCCTGGAGGCTGACTTAAATAACATAAAATCATGACATCCTAAAAAAAAACACCAATAGATTAAAACAGGAGAATTGAACCAAAAAGCAAAGTTGCTTCATAAAAAGTACCTTATATCCACTCCCCTCTGGAATGCTAAACATGTGTTCTAGTCCCACATTGCCCACGAAGCCAATTAATTGACCTTGGACTAGACACTTTCTCTGGGCCCTAAGAAGCAGACAATGGCAAATCACTTCCCAAAAATCTTGCCAACAAAACTGCAGGGACTTATCCACCAAGATGCCAAAAATTGGATGCAATTAAATGAAAGAAAAAAAGAAGCTAAGAAATGGAATTACCATAGAAAATTTCTTCATCCAAATATCTTCCCTGCCAACATCTTAACGGGGGGGGACGGGACCTAAAGTATCTATGAAAATCAAAAGAGAATTATATGTGGTTTAAAAAGACAAATCGGTAGGAAGACTACAAATCAGTAATCTAGTTTTATAAAACAGTTGTCAAAAAAAAAGCTAAAGCCCAGAAAACATTGAGGTTAGCGACGGATCCAGTGAGTACTTGTTTAAAGATGTTCAAAATAAAAGGAAGTCAAAAAATAAAGAATGAAACAGTATACCAGCTTGTCAATGAAGATGGCAACAGGGTATTAGATATCAAAGAGACATCAGAGCTACACAATTTCTATTCTGGTTCATTCTTCACTAAAAGGATATGAGTTCCACCAGACATTTATGGGAACTAATTGAAGAGAAAGATTCGAGCTTTGAGATTGATAAAAAAAATGTAGCCTGGGAATACCTACAGAACTTAAGTGAGTTAAAATACAAAGGGCAAAAATGGCTGTATCCTAAAATAATGTGATTGAATTCATTATTCATGAGAAATCTTGGACAATGAGCCAAGTGCTGGGTGACTAATAAGTGTGTGATCTCTAGCTTCAGCGAGTGAAAAAAGGAGTCTCTGGACTATCTGGACTGACTGACCCTGATACCTGGGAAGATGTCTCTTTATTTTTTTATGATACTATGATACAAAATATATTGGGTACTCTGGTGATTTGCAATAAAAGAAACACTCCAAAAATACTAAAAAAAAAAAAATGAAAATTGAATCAAAAGGCAGACCATAATCGCTATTAGCTACATTTCCAAGAGTACAGAATAGTCTTAAAAATCTTGTGAAGAGCTAGCGTGTTCTAAGTTCTTATGAACTCCAGAGGGTAAGCTGTTCCATAACATGGCAACTGTTAAGAATAACTTTTTCTTAGCTATCTCTTTCAACAGTGAGATGGAGAATTTCAGAATTCCTCCTCAGGAACACACCACGATAGATAGAACCTGTTGAAGGAGACAGTCCTAAAGACAGATTCTACAACATGGGGGGAGAAAACATGTACATGCATCTTAAGAGCAATGAGATATTGTTTCATTAATCTTAATTAATTTTTGATACATAGGTGACATTTTTAAAAGATTGTATAGGAATGATATGATTAAAATATATTACGATTTCACCAAAGCATTTAACAAAATAGACTGAGAGCTCCAAAGAAGTAGGATTTCAGCCACTTTTTACCATTATGGAAAATCACCTACTACTTTATAATTGAATTTCAGCAACATAATCAGGATGACTCTATGGGTGACAAAAGGGACTCAAAAGTTATTTGGAATTTAAAATTACACACTGATCATTTTATCTTAAAAGAATTTGACAGGCTAGAATTCAATGTAGCTTCATATAATATGTTGTATAATATGTTATATAATATGTTGTTGTCCGACTCTCCAGTGGTTTTCCCAAGACTGTGTGGTTGTTGTCTTTTAAGAAAAAATATTTCCCATCTAATCCAACCATTTTCTTCACAATCAAAAAAGCAGTGAATTTAAAACACTAATTGAATCATGAAAGGATTGTTTCATTAGCTATGTGAAGCTGTGAAGGTGGAAATGTCAGCCTAACCCATTTTTTTCCAAGTGTTTAATAGAAAAGATAGAATTCACTTGTAGTAGCAAAGTTCCCCAGCAAATTAGATACAGGCATTATTAAGAAAATGTCAGATCTTCATAATGTCAGATCTTCATAAACATGTGTTATATCTGAAGAGGAAATTAAATAATTATATATTTTTAAAAATTAAAAGAGATACGGTAGAGTTTCAATCCACTTTTGTTACCTTTCTTTTTTGTTTAAATTTGAAAAGTATCATGCTTATCATTCTACAGTAACTTAGAATAAGTATGAATGATTCTATTGAAGATAAAATAATCTGAAAATTCCTTTCACATTACTCATGTGTAGACATACAATAACACGCATTATTATCTTCCTTACACTGCCTGTTTTATCTATATCTTCATTGTACTTTTACAGTTTCTAGGTTCTGAAGATGATCACTGTATCTTGAGGACTTTTATAACAAAATGAGTCTTCTGAATATGAAAAAAGCAGCTGAAATCTGGAAGATTTCTCAAAATAACAAACTACCAGACTGCATCCAAAATCTCCAACACGGCAATCCAAAATCCTACATTAGCAGTCCACAACTATTTTTGGAAAATTGTTAACTATAGTTTAATTCACATGTAGTCAAGCTTAAAAGAGGCTCACCCAATATTACTGACAACCTCACCAATTGAAACAGGCAACCAAAGGATCTATATTCATAATCTTGCACAATCCTTGTTTTGAAGACGTTATTCCATAGATATAGGGAAATATTTCCTTGACACTATGCCATGGCTGACTCAAGGCATTCTACTATTTGATACAAATAAGAAACATATCCATCTCCCTGTCAAAGTATCTTAAAATAAGCATTATTTTTTACATGTGAAAAAAATAAGCACATTTTCTCAGACTGTACAGTGAAATACAGCTATGTAAAATATATCACTAATCATTTACTATCCTTTCTAGACACACACTACTTGAGACATGTTCAAGACACCTTGCTTCTTGAGATGTACCATTCTGCTTAATGGTACATAGGCTGTGCCATCATTCGATACCTTTACAAACTCAAGAACAGTAACAACCTGTGAAACTATGTTTATACCATCCAGTTCAGAGGTGGTATTTAGCCGGTTCAGACCGGTTCACCCAGACCAGTAGTGGAAATCCCCTGTTTACCCACCCCCTGCCTCTATGCTGTCCTATTTAGGCACATTTTCAAGCCAAAGCACATGGGCAGAAGGCTGAGTGAATGCATCGATGGGCGCTCACATTTGCGAACCAGTAAGGAAATTAAGTGAATACCATCCCTGATCCAGTTAATTATATAGGAAGTTTATATAAAGCAGGTATTATTAAACTGCAGTTTCCAGCATCCCTACTATATTTTATTGATGAAGGATTATGTGACTTAATAGTTTAGCAACATCTATAGTACTTTCTATAGATGCTCTAAAGCCTACCCTAAACCCACAGAGATTGAAAAAATGGTTAGCCTACCCACTTTTTATCTTCCACAGCCCATCACTTGTTTTAGCCACACTCACCTGCCCTGAAATTGGTCACCCACAGATTACTTGGCAGAATTGTTGTCAACAGCAAAAGAACATGAAGCTCACTGTCACTTGAAGAAAAATGAATTCCTCAGGTGTTCTTGAGCTTGCCACAATCTAATGCTTCTAAAGCAGTATTTATAAGTGTAAAGTTAACTTTGATCTTTAATTAAAGGTTGCTCATGGAAACATGGTTTCATGAAATCAAACATAGGCTGTCTGATACGGTATGCTTGTATGCGGTGGGGGAAGAATCTCTAGAAAAGGATTTGCTTTCTAATAGTCACTGCATATTTTTCAGCCTGCTGGTTTTCATTTTCATGCTCTAGCTATTGTTCCTTTCTCTGAAAATCCTTCTGGAATTCTTCCTTTAAAAATATTACAGTGCAGGGTTGAAGGATTTTTTTCCTTCCCACTTGTATACTGCCAGGGGACTCTTTTTGAAGACCTCACTTTTACTATCAAGAGCAAAGGAGGCAGACCTGGTGGCCTTGTGGGATTTAATTAGAGTTCACCAAGTTAGAATCTCCAGGCTCTCAAAGCCCTCATTTAAATATAAGTTCACTCACATTTCAACTGTTCCTTAGGTCCTTATTAAAATTTCAAGTTATTAAAGAGAGCATTCTGAGATTTGCACTACATATAAAATAAACCAGAGATGTGCAGAGACTGAAATACCCTTTTATGTGGATATTAAAAAACCTGCCAATACCAGGTGAGATAACTAGATCACAAATTACAGCCTTCATGAACATAGGTATAACCCAACAGTCACCAAACAACAAAAGTGTTGTAACTATATCTGATCAGTCTGAGCAAGAAAGTTTTTAAAGCATTGATTCTTTGGGACATTAAGAATAATAAGTATTATTACATATACTGCTAGTGTATGTACTTGGTGTAACATTTCTTTTGTAAAGATGTAAACCTGGTTATTTACTAAGGACATTTCTGATCCATTTAAAATAAAAGTTCTTGTCCATCAAAAACCTTGCAGCACACTGAGATGACAATGGATCTGCATTTTTTTGGATGACAACACAAACACTTGACAAACAAATAAAATGCATAACATGGGGTTATTCAAAAATATTTAACTCAACACATACAGATTACAAAAATGTTATATTTATTAGATTACTTCACTCTCTTGTTCCATATAATCTGATTTTGTCTGTATGTCTGACGTGCATTCCATCTAATTATTAACAGAAAACATCAGAACCAAAAAATATAATTCTACATCTGCTTATCTAGTTACTGAGCCTCTGGGTACTCCTTTCTGTGGAGCTATGTAAAGAGTTGCACAATTACCTATGAGTAAAATTGCACAGTAGGATGTAGTTCTGGACAGATATGCAGAGGATTGCAAGGCTAGATATTAAACATCATAGAGGTTTATAGAGAAATATGGTAGATATACAGCTTAGTTCCAGATTTAAAAATAATATTATGGTCTTTAAGTGAAATTCCAGATCAATATATTGATTTCATACTATGCAAAATGTTATCTAAAATTTGTGTTGCCAAGTTAGACCAGTGGTTAAGTGAATTTTGCCCCATTTTACAACCTTCCTTGCCACAGTTGTTAAGTGAATCATTGCAATTGTTAAGTTAGTAACACAGTGGTAAAGTGAATCTGGCTTCCCCACTGACTTTGCCAGAAGATTGCAAAAGGTGATCACATGACCCCAGGATACTGCAACCATTATAAATACACGTGAGTTTGCAAACATCTTCATTTTGATCACATGACCATGGGGATGCTAGGGTGGTCATGTGTGAAAAATGTAAGTCACTTTTTCAGTGCAGTAACTTTGAGTGATCGTTAAATAAAAAGTTTGTAGGTTGAGGAATACTTGTGTACTATAGTAGCATAATTCACAATGGTGTAGCTTTTTTTAACCCTTAAAAAGAACATTTGGTTTGATTGATTACTTTGAATAGTACTTCTGTTTCATTTGTAAATCTGCTTTGATGAAATAATTCATCTGATGCCTTATTGAATCAACATGTTTCTGAAATTTAGCATCCCATATATAACAAAAAGATGGATCTTCACTCACACCATTATGGCTGTCAATTTTGACCTTTTTGGCCACATCTTGAGAACAGTCCTGGAAAATGCATGGAAAATGCACACAGTATTAGTTGCCAGCCCATTTCCAGATCAACCAAATGCATTTGGTCCTTAGTCTTCTCTGCAAAACAGCACAATCAGAGGGAAAGAAATAAAGCAAACTTGAGAATTTGAGGCAAACTGTTTTGTATATTTACAAATATGGCCTATGAAATTATGATAGAAAACTGGGGAATGAGAGAGAAAGGGAGGAAGAGAGATGAGAGAAAGAGTATGGATTTCAGTTGAAAATTATCAGGGTTAGGAGGACTAAGACACTTTTTCCAAGGGGTGTACAGAGGAATTTTCTTAGGATCCACTGGACAGATTCATTCAGATACAGGTTCACTATTTCCTCAAAAAGCCATAAAAAACATTGCATACTGGACAATTTCTATCTAGTATCTAATATTTCCTTTTGGGGCAAGGTGATTGAAAATGGTGGATGCGCATCAGCTTTAGAGGATCTCAGATGAAGCAAAATAAGTGGATCACTTTTAGTCAAGATTCACACCTGGATATAGGACAGAAACAGCACTGGTTGGGCTTTAGATGATCTCTTGCAAGGATAGGGTATAGGTTGTCCATTCATCCTTGTTCTACTTGATTTCTTTTCAGTTTTGGATACTAACAACCATGGTATCTTTCTGGATTGGCTCAAAGCATTGGAGAGCAATGGCACAATGTTGAGCTGGTTCATTTCTTTGTATGTGGCCAATTCTAATTGGTGGCAATTGGGGATAAGAGATCCCACCCTCAACTCTTGCTATGTGGCTTGCCACTGGATTCAGTATTCTTTATTCTACTTAACATCTACATGAGGCTGCTGAGTGAGCTCATCCATTGCCATGTTGTGAGGTATTATTAGTTCACTGATGACACCAAATTATATCTGCCCCATGATGATTAAGTGATGCTGTGAATGTCTTATCTCAGTGCCTGGAGGCTGTGGGAGTCTGGATGAGAAACAACAAGCTTTAACTGAACCTTGGCAAGACTGAGTGGGTTTGGGTTCGAGGGGGGGAGCTTCCAGTTTTAGGAGAATGCTACCTTTGGTGCTGATTGAGGCACAACTCTCACAGACAGATTTTGTGCACAATTTAAAGATTCACAATTTCCTGGATTCACAACTTCTACTCAAGTGGCAGTTGTGATTAAGAGGATCTTTGCACAGCTTCCTATTGTGCACCAATTGCACCCATTCATTCCCATTTGGGTGGGGTGGGGGTATTTGCTCACCATTATTCATGCCCTAATCCACTCTCATTTGGACTTCTGTAATACATTCCACATGAGTCTGCCATTGAAGTGTATATAGACATTTCAGCTAATATAAAATGCAGTAGTGCAGGCAATTACATCTGCCCGTAGAGCAGTACACATTATATCTCTGCTTTGCAAGCTACATTGGTTGCCAGTCTGCTTCTGGGTCCAATTCAAGCTGCTGGTATTAACTTTTAAAGCTTTTTATGGCATACGACCAGGTTATCTGAGAGCTGCCTTTCTCTGATTACATCTGCCTGCCCCATCAGATCTGGCAGAGAAGACATGCTACAGGGCCTGTCTGCCAGGGAATTACATCTAGCATCCCCAAAAGGTGGGCCTTCTCTGCTGCAGTGCCCACCTGGTGGAATCTTCTCCCTGCTGAAATGAGATGAGTTCCATCCATCTCAACATTCTGCAAGTCCCTCGAGATCTGCTATGTCATCAAGCCTGAGAGTCCAGAGGATGAGACAGGTTCTGTGATAGCTCCCTTATGGTAGTTAGTATCATCCTTTCCTATTTTGTGGGTCTTTTTTATAGTAATTTTTAAATTGTGCCTGTTTTTATGTATTTATTATTTTTTAATTAAGTGTTGTGTGCCCCTTAGAGCCACTTTCCTAGGGGAAAGGGTAGCTATACAAATATGATAAGGAAATAGTCATGAATGAAGTACTAAAAATTTTGTACTGAAAAGACTCTGCTGGAGATTATTCTGACATGACTACATTTTCTTAGTTACAGAGAATTATTTTTTTTCTATCTCTGTATCTATGCATCTACCTAACTGCCAATCTTTTCACGAGGAAAAAAGATTAAACCATTAGGAAACCACTAAAAGAGTTAATATCAAGAAAGCATTTTACATTCAGATGAACTAGATCAGCCTTTCCAATGTTCATCTAAAAATTAGCTGCCATCCCACTCAGTTTTAATAAAGCAAGGTGTCAAGTAAAGGACTGCTTTGTTTGGATCTATAAAAACCAGTTACTAAGACTGAATATTATCAGCAGCGACATGGTAATAAAGCCCTGATCTATTAATAATGCTGCCAAGAAAGTGTATATATACACAAATAAAAGGGTAAGAATAGATCCCTGAGGGAAAACATATTTTATAGTAATGGTTCCTGATGAGCTGCATAGTCAGTATAGCACAAGAGTCTGCTGACAAAGATAATTACATTTCTAACCAATTTGATGCTGTCCTAAAAATTCTACCCTTTTATTCCACATGCTCTAAGAATATATCATTGTCTCTTCTGCCAGAAATGCCTTGCAGATCTAACCTTAACAATAGCAATAACACTTTTTACTGGCAGCCATTCAAATATGGCTGAAGAGACACATGGGCAGCCTCAGATCCAAGAATATTTCATAGTAATTTGAACATACTCCAAATAGTCATTGTCAATTAAATTGTGCTACAGCTGTGCTACTTCCCATATCCCTCCTCTCCCTCTGTCCACACCCCACTCCTCACCCTGCCATCTCTTACTATACTTTTAATCAAAGAGAGATAAAGAATTAATGAATTATTTTCAAGAAGGATATGAAAACCTATTATTTCTCTTACAATGCCAGTCTGGGAATAGGCTGTGAAGAATCTTTCCAGAAAGTAGAGTTTTTAACCTTCTGGTGGGTTACCATACCAGCTTGGGACATGAATCTTTACATCTGCCTGCCAACTCTTCAGTACTCAGTGAAGAAATGTAGCTCAAATGTTCTAGGATAAAAGTTTCCAAGTCCCAGATTCCCCATAAACCAAAATCCCAGAAATTTCAGCTGGTACATATTTTTCCTTAGTGGGTAGTCTAAGAGCAGCCCTGTTTACAAGTGGGTTCCTGGGTGCAGTTAAAAGTGTTGGTTATCATCTATAGATCCTTTTATGGCTTCATCTCAGGAATTTATGGATCTGCCATCAAAGACAAACTTTGTGCCCACCAGTCTGAGTGAACAGTGAATGCTTGTTGAAGGTCTCCACCTACCTAGAGGGGAAACAGGAGGGTGCCAGAAACCTGGTGGCAGGTCCTTCACTTGGATCAGCCAGGCTACCCCGAGGCTAGAAGCTTCTAAAAAGTGGATGTTTCAGAAGGCCTGCTGGATTTATAGATTTCAGTATGAAGGTTGTTTTTATTTGTGGTAGTATAAAAGTGAGTTTTTTTAAAAAAACACTATTATATTTACTACATTGCTGCATTGGCTTTGGCACTGTTGCTGTTGAACATGGTCTTTGAGACAGTTTATAAAGTCCATAAATAAATAACTTGGGAAACAATAAATGGTACTAGAACTATTCCAGGAAATTGTGTTTTACTGAAAAAGCAGGACAAAATGAAACTATAATGATTAGTGACTTGTCGTGGCATCAGGCTGTGGGTGGAGAAGCAAGCAAGAAAATGGGGAATAGAGTATTATAAATCCTAGCTTTATGTTTTCTGTGAACAGAGAGGAATGTACACAATGGGATACAGATATCCAGTGCAGGAAACTAGAGCAGGATTCATAGCTTTGTGAATTAGGATGTACTTGAAAAGTCCAGGCAGCTTCTGTGGTTTCAGCATAGTTACAAATAAAGATAGTAAACACTAAACAATGGGACAGTTCTGAAAAGATTACTGCCAAGACTGTCCAAAATAAATGTCTTGCTAGCATACCTTCTCCTCGTGTTTCTTCCTCAGACACATTGTGTTCTTGACACATCTTGCCTAAAATATTTTAAAGAGTTTCAACAGCACTCTAAATCTCTGTGTAGTCTGTGGGTTAAAACATGTACCCAGATCTATTTACCTGGAAATAACTCTCTCTGAATGAAGCGGCTTTCATAGTCCAGTAGATTTCTAAAACTGATAATTATTTGAAAGTAATTTAATTGCTTAATGCTTTGTTAAAGTATTTTAGACATGTTGAATCCAGATCTGTCTGTACCAAAAGTATATACTTAAGTGTATAAAGTTATAAAGTGCAGATTTGATTAAAACTAAACATATTAATAGCAAAAACTTCATTCTACAACTACACTCTTTAACTATTAGTGATTGATTTAACATGGTATGTTAATACTAGGTTCATTCCACTGTTTTGGTAAGAAATTGGCAAGCAAATCCCCCTCAAACAGTCTCAAAATATGAGTAACCACCTTATGATTCTGATTAGGCGTTCAGACTAAATAAAACTATTCCGATCAATGGTGTGTTTCAATTTATTTTACTATTGGTTCGTTCACACATGCATGAACGTATCCAGGCGGTTGGGCAGAGCCTCACACTACCGCCACTACCAATTCGCTTGATCCAGGGCAAACTGACAGAAACCCACCTCTGATTCAAACCCTTTCCTTTTTTACATAAGTAACATTGCAGATAGAATAGGGCTAATTTCTCAGATGCCATTCAACCAACCAACGTTGTTTTGTCCCTTGTATTGTCCATATATTGGAGAACAGCTGAAATGAGGAAGTTTTCTGTTAAGAGCTCACTAGAAATGAATTCATTCAAGAATTCATCCCTCCAAAACTTTTCCACGAAAGTAATATTTTATCCCAACAATATCTCTGTGAGGTAGATTTGGTTTGGGAATGACTGACTGAAGGTCTATGTAGCTCCACAGTAAAGTGAAGGTTTGAAGCCTAAATTCCATGGCTCTAATCTCACACCTTAACCAATATGCCACCTCTGAAAAGGTATAAAGAATAAATTGGATTGGATAAACCTTTTAATATAATCTAACCAGAAATATTCACTGAAGATTGCTAGCTAAAATGACAGCCATATGTGGTAGCTGCAAGCCTCAACATCTAAATTTACATTTCAGGCCACAACGGAATCTCTTCTTTATTTTTCTGCCATCACAGATGGCAAGTGAGTACAAGAGAGAAAAGGTATTTTCAGGTGTAGTACCACAACCTCAGAATGTCTTTCATAGAAAAATGATTTTCTTTTCGATCCCTTATTTTGTCATTCCAAAGTGTTCATCCATTTCTTATTTTAGAACTGGAGCACATGGTCTCATCAGTGTTGCAGGGGAGATGCAAACCACATATCCTCCAGTCATCACATGGGGTATGCATGCAGGATTTATCATCTGGGGAACTGGCATTCCAGCACTTCTTAGAATAAGAGTCCAGCTATATCTTTCTTGGAGCCTTTCACTATAACCTATTACACAAATTACTCAAATTATGTTCACAATACCATTTTCATTAGGAATGAAATGTTCTTTCGTCACAGCGCAGACATATAATCTCAGCCGACACCCCTAGACAATAAAGGAATTTGCTAATAGCATATGCTTTCACTTTCCAGAGAATTGCGAAAGGTATTCTTGCTGAAAATGCTGAGCCCTCTCTGTGCTTGTACTAATCCAGCAAATTCAGATATAAAGAAGCATGATGATGATCCCATTAAACTCCTGACTATATAACGAGAGTCTCCCCATTTTAACAGAGCCTTCAGTGCTCTGAAAGTTAAAGCTTCTCTGGTAAGACAATAACAGCACAAGAGTCGGAGATATCATTACAGCAGCCCCACCATCTTCTATCATTATATCCTCGCCGCTTATATCCACTCAAGTCTCCCACGAAGGCCATGGTCATTATCTCATTCCTCAGGGTGTCCAAATTGTCAATTATCTTGCATTTCCTCTAAATTAGCCCTGCACCGAGAAGTGCCGCAAAGGCAGAAAGATAAGGAGCAAAGCCAAAGAGCAAAACCAATGGCAATGCAGCAGAAGCCAAATGAAGTAAGAACAATAAATTGCTAATTTATTTAGCAGTTTGGATCTTGCATATGGAGACATTTTTGACATCTACACTCTGGAGAATAACTCTGGAAAAACAGCATTGTATAAGGAGAACTTTGGTATCGGTGCCTCAAGTTTAAGCTTCGTTTTTCATCCAATTTTATTATTGCAGCTTGTTTCTTAGAGAAGCAAAGTGCCCTTTTGCATATGCTATATCATTTTAGGTAAGAGTACATGTGGTGGGCTATTCTATGCATGCACACAAATCTTATATCATCGTTCCAGTGAATCCTTCCACACAGAAGCCTTGAATATGAGAGAGAAATACTGAAATCTTCCCTCACATAGAATGTGTTGTACCTGATTGATCACCATGAACTGCTTTCTAATTGAGTTTAGAAAGCCAAATTATTTTCTTTATGTTGAATGAAATAGGCTAATTTATTCTCCATCCAAATCCATATCATTTGGTGGAACCCTGGCTGAAATTTTGGTCATTTGACTGGGTCCAATTAAAACTATTCAAAGAACTTTCAGTTTTTCTCTTCTATTGTAGCCCTTCTCTTGATCGCATGAAGTTACTTTTGAACAAGGACCTTTATATGCTCTGAAAGTTCTGGTTCTTCATGTTTATGGAGATTGTCAGTCATTCAGGTCATAGTTGTCCCAAAGGTGCTTTTATTTTTTCAAGAGGCAACTAGAATTTCTGGTTTTTCTCTGAAGATGTTTCGCTTCTTTGAGCTGAAGAAGCTTCTTCAGCTCAGAGAAGCAAAACATCTAAGAAAAACCAGAAATTCCAGTTGTCTCCTGCAGGAAGAAAAACACCTTTGGGATTCTGGTTCTTTAACATTTCACAAATCCTCTTTACAACGTATCTGTCTGCAATGCAGCCTTCCCCATCAATTTATCTGGAAAGATTGTTTATGGGATGGTATGTAAAAATGACCTTGAGACAGAAGGAAGAGCCATAGAATAGACAACTGTGGTGCAAAAGTTATCTCAGCCCATGAAAGGAAAAGAATCATAGGAAGCATCACAGAAGGGACTGTCCCTAGCTTTTTAGAATGTAGAATAAAGAAGGAGAGAAATGTTTTCAGACCTGCAAGATTCTGTCACTGTAACCTTACAATAAAGAAAGTGTCAGGAATCATGGTTTGTGCTCCTTGTTTGGATTTGTTTGGGCTGACAATCATTCCCAGAATCCCAGTTGTTAGGTAAGCTCCCCGTTGGGAGAGCGAGTATGTTCAGAGAAGCATTGTGAGAGTTGTGTTGGAGAACACACAAACCAGCATACAGAAACACTGCAGTTTAAATAGGCTTTTACTTTCGTGGAAATAGAGGTATCAGAGTCCATCAAATAGTCCAAGTCATACACGGATAAGATAGTCAGTCATCAATGTCTTTCAGTTAAGGGATAATCCAAATAACATAGTCCAGTAAACATACAAACAGTCCGTTACACAAAGTTTGCTAGCAGTTCCAAAATTTACAATAACTCAGGGCACTCAGGTCAGATCAGCCCAGCATCTAACAAACAGAGAGCTAACAGTCATTCTGGCTCCCTCTTATGGCCGATTGAGGAAAATAGCAACCAATCACATTTTACAGTATGATTTAAAGAAACAGGTACAACATGGTTGCATGATTTATATATTGCCAACCCAACTGTTAGATTATATTACTAACACCAGTATTGCAACATTTAAGGTTTTTAAAGAGGAAAAAGCCATTACAATAAAACTACAATAAAATTGGCACTGCAATATAGGGCTACTGCAAGGCAATAATAAATCCTTATTCCTCCCACTTTGTAAATATGACGTTTTTGTTCAGGTTGTCTTTCTTGTACTGTGATACCCAAAAAAGGACACAGCAACCCAAACTGTGTAAGATCAAACAGAGTGCAATAACGATTTTCTGCAGTCTGGATTCTGGGCATCTATTAATGCATTTGAAGATAGCATTTGCCTTTTTAGATGCTGTGCTCTATGTTGACTCTTCTTTCACTTATCATTAGTAAGGACACCCAGAGTCCATTCACATGTACTACTGTCAATCCAGGAACTCTCTCGCTTTAAACTCAGCAACTAAAAGTGATGCAACTTCAACTCCTAGAAGTCATGGTTGAGAAACACTGATCTAGCTTATATTTCACCTTTATTAAGGCAAATATCATGGCACACTGCTGAAGGTTGTCTAGGTATACCATCTGAGTCATTCCCCTGATCTACTAAATTAATAACTCAATCAAAGAAAGAGATAAAATTAGTCTAGCTCAGTGATGGCTAGCCTTTTTGTCCTCACGTGCCGAAAGCGTGCGTGCACGCACAACAGCATGTGTGCACGCACAACAGTGTGTGTGCCCACACCCATAATACAATGCGTGCCTGACCCCTTGCACACCCTTCCCCCCTGACCTTATGTGCACGACCCTGTCCCCATGCCCCATTTTGGGCCCAGCAGGCCTCCCTGCTAACGAGGGGAGACCAAAATGATTAAACAACACTTACTGCAGAGACCTGAAAATCAGCTGGTCGGCAGGAGACGCATGTGCATGCACAGTGAAGCTCAGCTGGGGCAACAGCTTGCGTGCCGACAGAGAGGCCTCCACATGCCACCTCTGACATGCGTGCCATAGGTTTGCCATCACGGGTCTAGCCCAATTTGTTTGTAATAGATACATACTGCATCCTTAATCCTATTCAAATGCTTACTATATACTGCTAAATAATACTTTGATTATTGCCCTGTATACTTCATCTTCCCCATGTTTAAGAAGGGGGTGTCAGTTACTCTTTTCCAGCCTTCTCAGATGTAACCAGTCCTCCAGGAGTTCTCAAAGATTATCAGGAGCAGGAGCTGTGTTCACCTCCACTATCACCTCCCGTAACCTTGCAATACAATCCATCTGGCCCCGGAGACTTGAATTCATTGTCTCATTTTTGTCCTTGCAGGCAGATAGCCATGTCAGAAGACAAGCACTTCATTTTATTCCTACATTTTTTTCTTCTTCACCCTTTTATATCCTTAGATTTATTTATATAATATTTTGATCCCGACCTTCCAAATCTTTCTGTGATCTCCGTGCCTTTCTGTACGGTAGGAGTTTTATGAGGGTGAACAAAAAAAATTAGTAGCCCCATTTCCATTTGTTGTAAATTTTCTTTTTGCCCTTTTGAAGGGCCTTTTACCTCAGTGTCTGTACTAAAATTGTGACACTGCTTCACCCACAATGGTGAAACTCAGACAGTAAGCTTTCAGGGTTATGATTTCACTGATCAACTACAGCCTAAGGATCAAATACCAACATTATTTATGCAAAAGAGCAAGGAGGCCAGAGCATCAAAATATTATATTCCTACAGTAAGATTAATGTTATTCAAAAAAACAAAAACAAAATAAATGCCACTGTCTTACTAATAGAAATCTAAGGAAAAAAATAAATTATGGAAGCACTTGCTGCATAAGTATAAGCAACAGAGGTTAGGGCATTTCAAACTTGTGATTTGAGGCAGTTGTCAGAGTATGAAACTGTGCATGCTTTAATATTTTATTTTATTTGTATCCCTGGTATTGTATGTGTACGGAAGGCAGAAATACAGAGAGAGAAAAAGGGAAAGAGTGATTATATGGAAAGCCTCCGTGTACAGTGGTTGCAGGGACAGAGCACCAAGAAAATGGCCACATTTACAAAGATTGTTTAGGAGCAAATGTGGACCTTTATTCTTCAGAAGGAGATACAAATGTACTTTGTCCATTTGTCAGGCATAAACACATATAGCAGATACTTTATAAGGCTTGTATAGAGGACTTCTAACCTATTCATATTCTTTCTCCTCTGCTACTCTTCTTTTATTAAAAATACATTTTTATTATTTACATATAAATATATTGAATACAGTATGACTGTCCTGGCATTTCACTTGCCATGAAAACCAAAGTGAAAAACAAATAACAAACAGTATATACTATTTAAACAGTGCTAGCATTGTACAGTTATTTTGACCATCATATTCATTCGAATACACTGATGCATATATAGTATCTCTTTCCCAGTCCACTTATCCTAATTTTTCCTCTGCTACTCTTCTAACTACTCATCCTTTGCAACAGATTAATTGATTGCCAATTTAGAGGCCGAACAGAAATTTTTGGCAAATAATCCTAGGACCTGATATTTAATTTATTTTTACCAACGGCACACCTATTAGGCCAATTGCCTTTTTATATTTTTGGCAAGTAGCAAAGGAAATCACAGAGGTAATGGATTAAATGGATTAATAAAAAAATCCCAATGAAGCACGGGTACAAAGGGACTCGTACCATTTTGCCTCACATTCCCTATCAACTCAAGATAATTGAGGTGACATCTTTGGTTTACTTAGTTTCTACAAAGTGGAATGCTAATATACAGGAATTGTATGGAGTTACCAAGGGACCCTCTCAGCCTATCTTCATTGGATAGGCAATGGGGAGAAATGCATCTGTAGGATCACTTAAGGAGAAATGTAGTTAATAGGGAAAAATGCCGAAAATTGCATGGCCTTAGATACATTATATGTGCTCTAGATCTTTCAATAGTTAATAAAGTTACGTGTCACAACTAGGGATGGAGGAGATATTTGTTCAATTTGTATTTTAATGAGATTCCAGTTAATTTGCACTTCAGTGAACCAAAAAACAGATATCCTGGTGTATTCGCACTTCATAGAACTTTGTCATGCATTTCCTAATAAAAAATGCATAGAACAATGTGCATACTAGGGGAAAGTATACACAAACATGCATTTATATTAAGGAAAGAACTGCTTCCAACATATAATTCAGTGAAAGTGGAACAGAAATATGCAGAAGGGGGAGGGGGGAATGGATGTTGCAAAAAGAGAAAACGTCTGTTAGACAGAAAGAATATATTAAGCACAAAGATTCTCAGACATTCCTTTATTTAGATAAATGCAAATTTGTCTTAAAATTACACTCTGATTTGAAATAGGATGCATGAAATTTAAAATCCAAAAAATGATAAATTCATACTGAAACCATACCACTTCAAACTAAGAAGATGACTGAATGTTTGCCCATTCAAAAAATAAGCACACACACAAAAATAATCATGGTAAGTATAAAATAAATATGTTAGGTGCTTCATTGTATAATACAGTTATCACAATGCAAACTATTGATTATAGCTCAAATATGGAAGTCCTCATTACCAATATAGACTGAGATAGCCCAGACAAAGACTTTCTATGTGTTTGATGAGAAGCAAGCTCAATCTACTGGTAGTGATACTGAAAAATATATTGAATTTGAAAATATATCTGTATTCCCTTTGATATCGAACTTATCAGGTCTTTAGTTATCTCTTCAGAAGTTAAATATTTTAGGAGGATTTTTATCTTCAAGAGAAAGATATCTTTAAAAAGAACCCTATTCATAATCCTTTCAAGAACCTGCAACCACGTAATAAGAAGAAAGTAATTTTTAAAAGATAAAGAATTGGCATTGGAATGATACATGCAACAAAAAAGGTCACATTATAAATAAATGTTTCAAGGTAGACATGGCCATGATTCATTATCATTATTTTTCTGGTTTTTCTATCTAAGGCTTTTAGTTCTGCATGAGTCTGGTCTACTATTTTAGTTATGTGTATAATGACTGGAATTGCCTAGGTGTGCATTGCCTTGATCGGTTTGAATTTTAAAATCCTTTTCACTCGCATGATGTATTCATCTTCTTCTTGACTTTAACTTTCTTCTTGGCTTCAGTGTGCTTGATGTTATCAACTTGAAGGATGTCCAAATATTTACAGCGTGTTTTCCATTATGCCACTGATCTTTGCACAATGCTTCTGATGTTTCTACTAAATCCTATTATTGCTATTATTCAGTCATGTGACAGGGAGTCAACGGTCTTCTTGTCATTCAATCCAAGCTGCATTTAAGTTGGTCATCCTTCTCTTATAGTTTTTTTTTCAAAATCATCTTGTCAATTACAAACTGAGCTTTTGTTCTGCTGGTCAGGCAGTTTCTGTTATGTCCTCGCAGTTATGACTGGGCGACGTCAGCAGGAGCGAGGGAGACACTCATTGGCTAAGACGCACCAGCTTACAGGCAGGAGAATTGTGGCCATGTGACTGGTTGTCCATCTGACAGCTTCAGTATAAATAGCTGTCAGACTGTGGCATTTCATTTTTGGTTATAACTTGTTGATGTTCTAAATGAATAGTTCCTGTTCCCAATCCACATTGCTTCAGTTCTTGCCGCAATGGCTCAGTATATAATAGTTTCCCTTCTGCTCAAGTGGAAAGATCTTGTTTTCAGCCAGATGCTGTTGGACTGTATCAGTTAGCGCATCAGTTAGCAATTTGAAAATTGTTGGTAAGCAGGTAATTGATCCGTAGTTGCCTAGTGCTGTCCCTTTTGCTGGATCTTTCAGGTAAGTTTTGTCAGATGCTAACCAATATTCAGTTTCATCTGCTTGAAGTATGTTTTAAACTCCTTATCAATGAGAAGGAATAGACCAGCCAGATGTTTCAGCCAAACATCATTTCATTAGTTCTGTTCTTCCTTGCTCTTTTCTTTGCCAGTTCTGCTCTAATTACAAGTGCTTTCATTTTACCTTCTTTTTTATTCTTGTGTATCTGCTTTATCAAGCTGCATTCTTGTTGCATTTCTTTTAGTTGTCCCATAGTTGCACCCAAAACTGCATTGTTTCTTTTTTTCCCCAGGTATTCGTCAGATTCACTGCAAAGTCTCCATTGATGTATTTGGTGGAAATGTTTCTGATTCAACAGAAGATTGGACATTCTGCCTATAGATTCTGCAATTCAAACTTCATATCTGTTGAAATTCTTGGCTATAGTTGTTCTTTGCTGCTTTGGCATTTCCTGTGCTTCCTTATCTTCCTTGTTCCTAGGTGACATTTCTTGATCAGATATTCCTTAGTCTTCTTGTTCTTCAGCTTCTTTCTTTCATCTGTTCAAGTTTGGTCCCATTTGATCTTAGCATGCTGATGTTATTTTCCAGCCTGATCTTCCTATTAATATTTTCTGTTTATAAGAATGTAAAGTCACACCATACACACAAAAGTACTCTAATATCTGGAATTTCTCAGTATCTGATAATTCTCTTACTGTTTTCTAGAAACAGTTCTCTGGCTTTTGTTCACATGGGGCTGAGATGACTAATGTCACCTACATCTCATTTTTAAAAATGAGATCCTGTAGGATAGATTTCAAACATTGAAAACTTTCACATCAATGTAATCAAAGGGGAAAATTTCAATGCAATTCTATAAGCTTTGATACATCCAGAATATCCAGAACCTAAGCCACTATATTTTCTTCTTCTGTTCAACAATTCCATGAATTCAAGTTAAGGAATTGATTCAAATAAATGAGAGATGTGTATTAACCTGAGAAGCAGATTAATCTTTGAAAGAGACTCCACTCCATGTATATTTCTCCTTTAACTTAGAGACTAGTGATATATGGAAAGCTTTCTGCATCCTGTTGTAGTGCATATATACTCCACAGAATATATCCACAGAGAGGAAGGGGTTAAGCTATTTTCCAAAGCACCTGAAGGCCAGACAAGGAATAATGGATGGAAACTGAAAAAGGAGAGATTCAACCTGGAAATAAGGAAATTTTCTGACAGTGAGAGCAATCAACCAGTGGACCACTTGCCTTCATAAGTTGTGGGAGCTTCATTACTGGAAGCCTTCAAGAAAAGACTGGACTGCCATCTGTCAGAAAAGGTGTATGGTCTCCTGCTTGGATGGGAGAGGGTTGAACTCGATGACCTACAAGGTCCCTTCCAACTCTGTTAATCTGTAAATATATTTCTTTAGAGAAAGAAGAGAATTATGATGTTGACTAGATTAAATGGGTTCTATTTATTAACTGTGTTAAATGACTACTACCAAGTCAATACTATATATTTAACAGAAGCAATATGGGTGTTTTGTACTAGCTAGCCTTAATGAAGCATTAGGGAAAATATGAGTCTGAATCATGAGGTCAGGTTACCTATCTACCCTGGAGAGCCTTCGAAATTTTTTAAAGATGAATTATTGAAGATGGTCTTTGGCAGATCATTGCTGCCTTGGTGATAAATGCTAATGTTCCATCATGGTTTGATAAATGCAGGGTTTGATTTGTTCTAATTAATTATATTTCAGAATTTACTATTTTGACTTTTCTTAGTTGTTTATTGTGGCAAATGGTCCTAGAACATTATTATGTTTATTTTGCACTGATTGCTTAGGAACACTGATTACTTGGAACATCTTTGGAAAAAAGTGTATTATTAGGCCAATAGTCTTTTTTTATTTTGTTGGCAAGTAGTATAGAGAAAAGCAGAAGTGGGTAAACAGTCCTTCCATCCATGAGATGTTTATCCTGCATTGAAGACAAGCATTATACGAATAAATAGAAGTTGGCCAATATTTTTTTCAAAAACCCTTGAGAAACATTGAGCATTCTGCAAAATCTAGCAAAGCAGAATTCAGTAATTCCCTTTTTCAAAATATTTCAAATTTGTGTAAAAGAAGTATTGATTTTATTGGACCTAATTTCATATGCCTGCTGAGCCAGGATTTCTAATATTGCTTTTATTAGTTCATGTTGTCTCAATCTTATTTTCATGGGGCAATTATAGTTCCTTATTGAGAAGTAAAGAACTTATATATTGTTACAAGTACAATATACTTGTAACAAAATGTTAATAATTAAAATAAGTTCAGTTTGAAATTTGGACCTTATAATTAGTGGAACTATATGCCAGATGACCATAAATAACTAATTTTGAATTACTTTGTTAAAAAAATTACACAGTATAAATAATATTATTTCTACTGTGTGTAAAATTATCACTTATAATTTTATAAGTAACTATAAATGCATTATAACTAAAAGCACAATAAAAGAAAACATAATGGACATATATTTCTCAAAGATAATTTATTTGTAATGGTTCTGATCTTTCCTGGGAATCAAAAGGATCTTTTATATCAATTTGCAAAAGCTAATTAATGTTTTGAACAAAATACAAAAGTCATGCTGCTTGGGAGAACATTAAATTATATGGTAGCTAATAGTGTTAAAGAATGATTTAAAAATAAATTACCTACAATACTTTCAATAAAAAGAGGAAAACAAAATTTTGTTCTTTGTTAAAAAGAGGCATCTTATTTTCACTCTTTTGAATTCAATATATTGTGTATATCTTAATTAAAGATTTATTCAATAATCTGTAGTTTATGATGAAGATTTAATAACTACCAAATAATGAGCAACAATAACAATAACATCCCAAAACAACTGGAGCATCACTTGAACACCACAGGGATTGACAAATTTTCCATCAGTCAATTGCAGAAGGCAGCTTTACTTGGAACTGCTTCCATCCTGTGACAATATCTGTAACACCATCAAACATCCACATTTCCCTATCCATGGTCCTTGGTAAGGACTCAATTGGTAGACAAAAATGCCAGACGCAGACTGAACATCTGGCTGACTGTGGTGATGGTGATGATGATAATGATGATGATGATGATGATGATGATGATGATGACGATGATGACGATGACAACAACAACAACAACAAATGATCCATTGGAATTTGTGCAAAAATAATAATATTAAAACAGCAACAAACTGGTGGGAACATAAGCCTGAAAAAGTCACCGAAAATCAGATGGTCAAGATCTTGTGGGATTTTCGCATACAAAAGGACAAAATGCTGGCGTATAATACACCAGACATAACACTGGTTGAGAAAAATAAGGTTACAATCATAGACATCGCAATGCCAGGTGATAGCAGGGTCGACGAGAAGGAACATGAAAAAATTGCGAAATACCAGGACTCAAAAATTGAAATTCAACGACTATGGCACAAACCAGCAGTGGTAATTCCAGTGGTAATTGGCACACTGGGTGCTATTGCAAAAGCACTGGAATTACATTTAAAACAGTTAAAAATTGACAAAATCACTATCAGTCAAATGCAAAAAGCTGCACTACTTGGATCGGCACGCATATTACGAAAATACGTTATGACATCCTAGGCCCCTGGGTGGGGCCCGACTAGTAACCAATGCCAAATCCGGCAAAACAACTGGCCGCTGTGATACAATTGTATAATAATAATAATAATTGGCAGCAATCCGTATCAACCATTAGCACCAGTCAATGGTATTTGTGATGCATTTTAAATGTTCAGGTGACTGAGTTTCATGTTTAATGAATAAAGTATACAATAATAATAATGGTAATATATGGAAAGATTTCTATATCACATTGTGGTGCAAGTGTTCCACAGAATACATATTGTATATCTTTAGAGAAGGAAGAGGATTATGAAGTTAACTAAATTAAATGGTTCTATGTATGTATTCTTAGTAAAACAAGAAGTGGTAAGCAAAGAAAATTCTGGCTTCATAACACCAAAACTGATACACAGATGAACATCCAAGAAGTGAAAGAAGCTGTGCTTGACAGGGTAGCATGGAAAGCACTTACCTGTTCTGGCCCCCACTTAGCCTGTTCCAAAACTAAAGTCACACAAAGCTTGCCAAAAGAAAGCCTTTATCAGTCTCGGCTCAGACTGGCTGCGAGCCCAAAATAAACATAGATAAAGTCTCTTTCAAACAAGGGTTACGCAGCAGAATGCAGAAACAAAACTCTTACAGCAAGTTTTCAAGAAGCAAAATCACTTCTCCAAGTGTCTCACAAACTCACACAGGATCGGAACTGAATTCTCCAAAAAAGAACAACGTTGACTTCTGCAACCAGGGCGTGGCACCATCAGTCCTTTTATCCGTAGGAGAAGACTCTAACGAGCAACAGCTGTGTGTAATTGTTGAATCGGATTTAACAGTAATCACCTCCTATGAGTCCTCAATTGTCACCTCCTATGAGTCCTCAATTGTGCCTTACATCGGTCAGCTCTTCTCCTACGTGCATCCCGAAATGACTCACAGGAGGGTTCTTGCTCAGCCTCTCTTGTCTCCTCCCCACTGATCCAAGGCTCAGTCATTACCTGGGGACCAACTAGTCTCTCTGAGCCCTGCTCGGAGTCAGACCCCTGTCCAGAGCCCTCCTCCTCTTCCAAGTATGACTCATAAGGCCCCTCGCTGTCAGAGTCTGATAACAGCTTCAAAGGCTCTAGCCGAGTCACAACACTTACCTATAAAGTCATCAAGAATCATACTCTTCCTCCCTCTCTCTTTGTTGGTCCAGGTGCACAATTAATACATTTATTATATTAAATGTCCACTAGCAAGCTAAGATTTACTGGGTCTACATTTATCAAAAGGAATAAGGAAATTTTGTACCAGCCAGCCTTAATGAAGCTCTAAGGTTGGGATTCTCAACCTGGATTGCCAGCACTTCCAGGGAGGGTGAGATGGAATTTCAGGGGATGCAAAAAAGAGTGACATGTCCCTTAGTGATGAGCCAGAAGTCACAATTACTTTTGTAAGAGATGCAAACATTAGTCAAACATTTCCTAGGGGTAAGGGGATAGAAGAGATTGGAAACTATTCCTTTAGGGAAAAGATGAGTCCAATTCAGTATGGAAGGTTGCCTATCTGCCCCGGAAAGCCTTCCAAAAACATTTTAAAGATTGAATTATTGCAAATAACCTTTGGTGGATCTATGTTGCCTTGGTGGTAAGTGCTAATGGTTCATCATGATTTTATAGATGCAGGATTATTATGTTTTTCTAATTAATTATGTGTTTTGGAATGTTACTCTTCTTATTTTTCTTAGATAATTGTTTAGGTGATAAATAGTGCTAAGATGCTGAACATTGCAATAAAGCATTATGTTTCTAAGAACCACCAACAGTATTAAAATCATATATAACTATACCTGAATCTTTTCTTGCATGTCCTTAAAGTAAATGCAACATCTCTCCCTCCCTTTGTCGCTGTTGGTTTAGCCATAGCATTAAAATTAAATTACTTTTGAGAAATACCTTTTCTTTCCTTTTATGGTTTCCAAAGAAGCACATAAAGCTACTAGTTTCTATAAAGCATCTAGGCATGGAGCTGGTTTAAAGAAGTTGGCAGAAAAGTATTATGTTTTGTTTTCTTTCTTTTTTAAGTTTTTATTTTATATTGTATTTTTACCAGCATTTTATAAAATATCTAACAGGATTTATCTTGGCTTTTCAGAGGAGATGAATTTCAGCTGAATGCAATGTAATAAATATTAATATGTGCAATATATATTTGACTTTTTACCCTTGGCATTTTAAACCAAAATTCTTTTGACGAATTCATTTTATACGTCATAAACTTTCCTACTATGTTTCCCATTCTGACTACCTTTGTCTTTGGATTTCTTCTAAAAAGTAGTTACTGAAAGAATAAATGAGGCAGTATTGTCAAGAGTACTCAGAATGATTTTATTCCCATGATGATGTTGAAATAAAAAAGTTAGCATGTACGATGGGAAAGGACTTGTTTCATTAATCTGAATTCTAGGATCAAAGGAGAAAGAGAATGCATGGGGCATTTTACAGTGCTTAATACTGCTTGCTTTTATGGCATACAAATGCTGTTTGAGATATAGGAAATTTTATCTCTTTTAAGCATTCTGAATATGAAATGTAAAACTGAAAAAATTCATTGATATTATCTTGAAAATGTGCTAAAACACAACTGAATGGCCCTAATTCAGAGCAACTTCTTGATTCTGTTCTCCTTACACAAATTCATTTACCTGCATAAAAGTAAATATTTTTTTCAATATATAAAGCATTTGTAGATATTAAATATAATTTAAATGAAGAAACAATCAATTATTAATGATCCTGGCTCTACACTAAACTTTAGAAATATAAATAGATCTTTATTGTTAACATTACAAATTTACTAATTCAGAATCAAGTCACACCTTAGAAAAAGAGGCAAAAGTGAGTAGTTTATGATTATAATTTAGGATAACAGAGTTGGAAGGAACCTTGCAGGTCTTTTAGTCCAATCCCCTGCTTAGGCAGGAAATCCTACACCACTTTAGACAAATCCAACATCTTTTTTAAAAATCCCAGTGTTGGAGCATTTACAACTTCTGGAGGCAACTTGTTCCACTGATTAATTGTTCTAACTGTCAGGAAATTTCTCCTTAGTTCTAAGTTGCTTCTTTCCTTGATTAGTTTCCACATTGCTTCTTGTCCTACCCTCAGGTGCTTTGGAGAATAGCTTGACTTCCTCTTCCTTGTGGCAGCCCCTGAGATATTGGAACACTGCTATCATGTCTAGTTTATTTGTTTCTGAGTAAATTGTGAAGAAGAACTCAAATGGTATTGCAATGACCTGAAAAGTATAAACTCCATTTTCTTTTGTTAAGACTATGGTGTGAATATTTTCATTTTAAGAAATTAATAAAATGACACTCTATAGAAACTTTTAGAGATTTCCCATTTGTATACACTTTATTTCTTTCAAAGCATGTAATCCCTAGTTTGAAATAAGAAAAGTTATTTTATATCTACCTGATAATGATATTCATTATGATTTAACTGAACCTACTATATTACTAAATAAGCTTAAGTGATATTTTGAAGTCTTTTTTCTATTTATTACTATATCAATATCATACAGATTTTATGGTAACCAAACAAATTGTGACACTATGACTAGAGGTGGGTTCCTACCAGTTCGCACCTATTCGGTAGAACCGGTTCGTCAAATCTACCAAACCGGTTAGAAGAGGTTCCACCAGTGGACCCGGAAAGCAGGCCACACCTACAGAAGAGGTTCCAAAAAATTTTGAAACCCACCACTGGTCCTTGGATATGATTATTCTACACTATCATGCTCATATTTATAAAACTCAGTGCCTCTGTGAAAGGAAAGGATGACTATTGTGTTTGTGATGCAATCAGAACATTGCGTGTGTTGAAGTTGTTTTAACGCAAACCAAAGATGCCTTTTAAAAAAACAAGTTTACATCATATTCTTATGCATGCCAGTGCTGTGTGTGAGGTAATTTAAGGTGGTTCTGACAAGTGTTGTTGGCATCTTCATATCCAGTCACATGGGCGGCAAGCCACTCCCATCCGGTCACATGGGTGGCAAGCCACTCCCACAAAAGAGGCCACACCCACAGAGTAGGTTCGAACAATTTTTTAAACCCACCACTGACTATGACCAATTGACTGTGCCTATAGAAGTGATAACAAATATTTGCTGAATAGATGTTGGCACCTTCCCTTTCAGGAGAGATCTAATGGCCATTGCTCTTTCAGTAAAGGAACCTTTTCTTTTTCTGTTGATATCTGGTTAGATAATAAAATATTTTTCACAATAGTATGGTAAAATTACTAGTTATTAAGTTTACTTTCCAGTTATGCTCATAATGTTGAACTAACAACAGAGCACTCTAAGGGAAACACCATGCTCATTTATAAGGCTCATAATCCATTGATTTCTGAGATCTTAAAAAGCCACTACATTCTTTTCAATATAAAATCAAATTATTTGGGAAATTAAGGGTGTCAGGATCAGTTTGGTTTGGAGGGTTGAGGGATTTATTACAATGTTCAATCACAGTAAAATATAGGAAAATATTGAGCAATTTCATTGGAATATCTGCCTAGGGTTCCTGTTCATGCCTAAATAATATCATCTTTTTTTAAAGAGCAAAATCTTGGAAAGACTGATTGAGAAACATCATCTAAATCTAAATCATGGAAAATTTACCAAAAAGCCTGAGAAAATCTTACTTGCCAAAGATAATTGCTGTGTTTCTGTTATTATTGATAGAAAGAAACATTTTTCTACCATTATATCATTACATTGCTTATGCAGTTACTGTATAAGATTTTAGGATCTGTACCCAAGATGATTCAGGAATGGATTTCATATGTTGTCACTATAAAAATAGATTGATCATTCTTTGTTACTATTAAGACTGTCTTTATTCTTCCTCCCTTCCTTCCTTCCTTCTTTCCTTCCTTGTTTCCATATGACGCTAGACTGACAGCAATAACTAACATCTAGACTCAAGATAATAATGCCTTGGTAAGATCACATTTGGAATACTGCACCCAGTTTTGATTGCCACAATATAAAAAGATGTTTAGACTTTGGAAATATTACAAAAAAGAGCAACAATGATGATTAGAGGGCTAAAGGCTAAAACATATGAAGAATGTTTGCAAGAATTGGGTACATTTAGTTTAGTGAAAAGAAGGACTAGGGGTGGGTCAACCTATTCTCCAAAGCACCTGAGGGCAGAACAAGAAGCAATGGATAGAAACTAATCAAGAAGAGAAACAATCTAGAACTAAGGAGAAATTTCCTGACAGTGAGAAAATTAACCAGTGGAACGGCTTGTCTTCAGAAGATTTAGTCTTAGTTTAATCAGGTTATACTCATTAAATTTGAATGAGTTCCCAAGATCCCAAGCCTAGATAAATTGCATCTTAAAGCATTGAATAAACTTGTGGTTGATGGATACATTTCTGTGTGTGACCTCTGAAAAATCTTGAAACACAAGTAGAAAAATTTCCAAGACAGAAGTAACAGTTGCACTTCATCCACTGGGTGGAATTTTGTAAGAATTTTTCATTAAGCAGTAAGGAAAGGTTTTTCCCCCCCTCAAAGGTAGCAGTAAAAGGAAAAGGAGGACAACAGGATGAAGTCAGTGGGGAAGAAAAACTGTAGAAGTCACTCTCAAGAGAAGGAATAAACTATGATTTTCTATGCTTAGTGAACATCCATGAAAGTCTTTCCTAGTTTCCCCCCAATAAAACATTATTTCTTTCTATTAAAGTTTAAGGAGTAAAATGCAATGCCTCCCTACCCTGAAAAGTGAATTCTTGCAATATGTTTGGAGGTACTAAGAAGCACCATAACATCTAAAAGTAACATATCTGGAATGGAATAAGGTTGAAAGTAGTAAATCCTATTTTCCTGGCCTTAGAATTAAAGCAGAATTAATTTTTTCAAGAGCCATATCATGTTAAGAGTGATAGGACAACTTCATAATTTCTACTTCCCATCATTTCTTGTTGGTGAAAGTGAAACATATTACAATGAATTCCCTAAGCTAAACAAACACACAGGACATTTTCTTGGAAACACATTTTGTAATTCTGCAGGATACAGAATCAAAATCTAATGCCAATGTTTTCTATTCTCAAATATTTTAAAAAGTGAAAAAGCCTATTTCAACTTTTCTCAAAAGGATTAATTATATAGGTAAAGTCTTACTCCACAATAAGGGGGCTATGGCAAAAAGAAAATCATCCTCCTGAATTGCAGAGAAGATAAGGAACAAAATAATGATTGATTGTATGGATAAAATGAATGGAAACGAACAAATATCCCTATTATTCCAAATTCTTCCATTTGTCCTTTTTCAAACTTCCTACTAAAATACAGGTGTAGATTGTTTCCCTTGCAATCTACTTAACTCACCTGGATTCAGGTGGCCAAAAGAGTGATGCATATGTGGCCAATGGTAAGAGGATTTATTAGTGGATAGAGGCACATACTTTCAAAGAGATACAAGAGTGTAGAATCTTACACAATAATTAAATGTTCAAGGGATACACAGAAATTAATATCAAGACTTTATTAATTGTATTGCATTAAGCACTATAGATGAATTCATTTGTCTGTTATCCTCAGGCCAAGTAATGCCTGGGGACTGGAAAAGAAGAGAATACTCCATAGGTGATAGTTATAGGCATGAATTAGGTGCTTCTGATAAAGATCAGAGGAGCTTATTCTTTTAGCCTTTGCCAGTCCTACTTCATCAGCATTCCATCACATTTCATCTCAATTATTGCTTCATTGATCTGTTAAATTGCTGAGTCAAATATGCCAGTTTTCATTTCTGGTTGCTATCTTAAAGAATTGTTACCTGTGACCTGCTACATAACAATTTTATCTATTTAGTTAATATCCCAATCTAGTGTGTTGGCTTTCTTGTTTTCCATCCAATTCTGCAATCCATACTTTTGTTTCAGTTCAAAATCATTTTTCTCAATATTTTATTTCTTGTAACATTATGTTCAAAAAGTTGACAAGAAGGACCCAAGGAACTATCAGTGTTATATTAATACCTGGGAAGACTGTACAGGGTTTCCTAAACTGATTGTTCTATGAACCTTCATTAAATAGTTATTAATTTAGAATAGATTTATTAGGAAAAGTGTTGTCATAACATACTTTAGTTTCAAGAAAGCATTGGATGATATTCTGATTAGCCCAGTAATTATTTTGCATAAAGTCAAATCCAATTCAAATTATTGATGAAATTTGAATTGGATTTTATTTTGATGTAATCAATTTATATTATGATTCAAACAGATTTGGAACACAAACCAATCTAATTCAAACAAAATAGTCACTTGATATCATGAACTTTATATCATGAACTCATTTTACAAGAAAAAAGCTAGCAGAAAATGGACATGGAAAAGCCCATCTGGATACACAAGGAAAATTAATTACATCATGTATGTTGTATGTTGACTACATACTGTCATCAATTGTATTAACATTGGAAGTAACCATAGAATAGAGCTAGTAAACATTCTGCTAGCTCTATTCAATTGTCCAGACTCCACCCCACAAGAGACTATGGGGTCGTTAAAAGAAGATGGCGATCAGGTGTTTTCAAGTTTCGATTTTGATAATGAATTTCTGTAACAATCTCTATTCAGAACTCATTATCCAAATCAGTTCTGGACTTTGATGTATTTGTTTATTGGTCCTCTGTTATTTCCTGAATGCAAAACATTTGCTATAACAGCAATGAACTGCTTTATTAAGATCATTTCCTTCAGTGCAACAATGACTAATAATAAAACTTTACTCCAATATGTTCCAGCCTGTGCATAGACTTCTTGACTTAAAAAGCTCTGCTGGAAGCAATGATTCCATCCTGAAGAAAAGGGCACAGTTTCTACTGGAGGAACAGGAAGAGAAAAAGTCTTCATTACTGGGAGGAAGGGGGATATTAATTCCCATATTTAACAGCATTATGACACAAATCTCTTTCATTTAAAGAGCTAAGATCTGTATTTCTGAAGAGTTCTCAGTAACCTCTTTTACTCAAAGTGAGTACAAATTAAGTTATGTTAAACTCTTCCTACAGAAGATTTACAAGGACGAGATAACCGAACTGGCAGATGTTCCTTGATTCATTCATTTGAAGGGAAGGGCACTGGAAATGGCTTTGGCACAGAATGACATTTGGAATAATGGCCTGTGAGTCTGTTGGCACTTTTAGTGTTAAGCAAGTGATCTAAAAGGTAAAGTGGATTCACAGTCAGAGTCAGCACCAGTGCACAGGTCGTCTGTAAAAATAGAAGATTCCATTATTCTTCCAGTTCCCTGAGGAGGCCAGGTCTCTAGCATCATTACCAGAACGAAATCTGACTTTCCCAGCTTTCCTAATTTCCTCCTAATAATTATAGGTCAAGCACTTTTTTGTAAATTATAAAACCTTTGTTCTTATCAAAAATGAATAGTAGGAGGATGGGAAAAATGAGGAAATGTCAGAGGGTGTGTGTGCGTGTGTGAGCATGTCTGAGGGGGAAAAAAATTTCAATTAGAAAACCAAGCTAATTTGGTATGACCAAAGACTGTCAGCCATACTGACAGTGCTCTATTATGCAGTCATTTGGGCTCTTTCAAATTAGTTATGTTAATGTCCTGTGAGTGAATGTAACACTTGGATGGGACAAGATTTCTACAATTAATTTCTGCAGTCAGTGGAGAGACAAGCAAATTTATTTCCCCCCTCTCTGGGAATTGGTTGTGGAGGGTGTGAGGTAGAAAGAGTGCATTTAGGAACAGAGTACAAGCTAAACACAAGCCCTAAATAAAGCAGAAACAATGGGAGCCAATGCCTCCTCATTCATTCAATTGACAATGTTTTGCAGCTTAAACCTGTTTTATTAATTATGTTTGACATTTCCTTAATTAGTTTCATTTACACCAAATCAATCCCTACTGCTGGATGGCATCATTTATCATTTTGAAAAATTTGCATACTGAGTGCTGACTTTTTCTACTTAATTATACATTAAAAGTGTCAAGCGTGCTTGCTGGCTGGCATTATCTGCGCCAGAAAGGTTTGTGGCTGGACTGTGATGGTATTAATCATTACAGCCCTCTGAGTGCTTCTGGGTAATATCTGGGGAGTAAGAATGGTTCTCATTTGAACACTAAAGAGCAGACGTGCTTTTGTAAAATGACCCAGAGCAAAAACAAAATAAATGACCTAAAACATCCGGTCTACTGTAATGCTCTGCTCTTTCAACAGAAATATGCTTTGGGAAAGAAGGAAGAGGGACGGAGGAAAAAAACAGTCCATGTTTACTGTTAACTATTAACCTGCTATGCATTAAATTTAGAGGCACTTTTGGAAAATTACTTTGAGTTTTATGAATGGTAAAACATGGCATTTCCCATTAACTTGATCTAGTTTGGTTAAAGCACCAGGCTAGAAAGCGGGAGACTGGGACTTCTAGTCCCGCCTAACCATGAAAGCCAGTGGGGTGACCTTGGGCCAGTCATTGTCTTTCAGCCCAACTTACCTCACAGAGTTGTTTTGTAGAGAAAATAGGAGGAGGAGGAAGTATAAATTGGTTACTTTCTAAACAGGCTAATTAAAGATTACATGTAGGTGTTAGTGTCGTTGTGTCTTCCTGTGTTTTGAAGCTTTTGTCATTAAGCTGCTTTCACTATAAACCAGTGTTTCTCAACCTTGGCAACTTGAAGATGTCCGGACTTCAACCCCCAGAATTTCCCAGCCAGCATCCACTGGCTTGGAAATTCTGGGAGTTGAAGTCCAGACATCTTCAAGTTGCCAAGGTTGAGAAACACTGCTATAAACAATAACAGTAAAAAAGGAAGATACTAAGTACTTCTGTTCAGATTTTCCTACTGTTTTTGCCATTAACTACAAGGAAACTATCTCTGGTCTGCCTGGAAGCAAAGAAGTATTTTCAGGCCACTAAGTACAGAATCATTTCTGTGCATGCTGCAGCCAATGGGATTCCCTAACCTATTTGAATCCACACTTTTGCTACATTTGATTTAATAGATAGAGGCAATAGTAGCACTGACAACTTACAGATGCTCTCCCACTTTCAGAATGCCAGTCAAATCAGCTTTATATGGGATAGCTTCAGTCAGCAAGCAGCATTTCAAACCTTATTGCCTTTTTCCAAGATGTCACCACTTAACTATACCATCAATATATCGCTTTAAGATGGATTTTTAAATATATAGATTTACAAATATAAAATTCTGATCTAATGGGTTTGGGGCCTGGGAGCAATTAAAACAGTTCTATTTTCTAGATTTGCAACTTATACAGCTACAAGCAATAGCAATAGCAGTTAGACTTATATACTACTTCATAGTGCTTTACACCCTTTTCTAAGTGGTTTACAGTGTCAGCATATTGTCTCCAACAAACTGTGTCCTCATTTTATTGACTTTGGAAGGGTGGAACTCTGAATCAACCTTAAGCCACTCAGAATCAATCTCCTAGAATGAGCAGTGAGTTAGCATGCAGAACTGCACCACAGCAATTGAAGTTATGCTCCCAACTCATCAATCCAGGCCACAATCCAACATCCCAGCCATTCTGTCTCTTCCCATGATTCATATAGAGAAGAGTTGTGCAGAACTTATGAGCACATAGGATTAGAAATGACAAATTCCAAGATCAAATCTCCCTCAGTATGGAAGCTCAATGGTTGACTTTGGGTCATTCACTCTTCATCTAATGGATTTCACAGGATATCTTGATCTTGAATAAAGACGGTACAAAAATCTGATAAATATAATCATCAAATTGGAAAGTAATTCTCCAAATATCTTTTTTTGCCAGTGTTGATAGTTTAAAAGGAAATTTGTATTGCCAATATTTGTGTGCTCACTCTTCTTTTTGGATGTGGCTTATGTTATTGTGCCTTCTTTCATGACAGGAAGTATACCCAATACATATCTGGATGTGAATTTATGTAGCACTGGCATTCCAACCAATGTGAAATCTCAGTTAATTCATGGAAGTTGATGTGGTAGCATGGGCCAGGAAATTTCCATACCTTATTCTCACAATGCTGCCACAATAAGTTGGGAAGGTTTTGTTCAACTTCAATAGTAACCTGCAACCAGGTCATCACATGACTCAACTATGGCACTAGACACTACATTGGCAGTTTGGGAGAATAAACTGGAAGCTTCATTTAGTTAAGAATGCAGTAGCTGCATTGTTAGTAAGATAATCCATCATTTCTGTCAGTCTTCTGGCCCACTTCAAAGTGCCATCAATTGCTTTTTTATACAGAGCAGGAGTGTCAAACTCATGGCCTGCGGGCTGAATACATCACCCGCTGGCCATACCCACCCCCAGTTTAGCGAAGGGCGGAAAAGTTGCAATATATCACATGGCGACAATGTATCATAATGAGTTTGACACCCCTGATGTAGAGTCAAGACTCAAAAATCCTAAACCAAAATTAAAATACAACAAATCTAGAATAAAAGTTCTGCTTACAATAGAAACCAAGCATATTGAGATCCATCACTGTGTAACAGCCCAATTGCTACAATTTGGCCATTTTTCTGGAAACTTTCATTTAAAGGCCTCCTGATCTAGCCTGCCCCATCAAAGCAAAATATTATTGGATTCAATATATTTTGTTCCAATCAATTCCTATTGGTAGCATTTATATAATTCAGTTGCTGTATTATTTCCCTTTGGTTGTCTTCCATGGCCTGGAAGATGGATGAGATTATCATATGAATTCTACACTCATTAGCTTCTCTCCTAGAACTCCCTACTTCAATGATGATATACCTGACATGTCACTAAGTGAAACCATGACTGTCTTGTGATCCTACTTCAGCTTTCTTTTGTTTTACAGATCTGCAAATGCAAAAATTGATTGCAAAGTTATATTTTTATCACTGATGTAACTATGAATGGTCACTGTACAAGACAATAACTAAAGAAGGACTAGAAAAATCACAGACAATGGATGATTTAAACATAGTTAAAATATTCTCATGATGATATTGTGGGAATGTTTTGCAGGATCAACAAAACATTTTTTTAAACCAAAGAAGTACATAATTATATAACTTTTTTGATCTCCTTTGCAATTACTTAAAATTCCTTTTTACCCATTTATTCTGATAACCTACTGAAAAATGTTATTATAATGTGTACCCATAACTCTATTATATTTATGAGATTATCTTATTTAAACAGGGAAGTCGAATTACCCCAGATAGGCAAAACAAAATAAGTGGGAGAGGAGCTATTTCTGACTTCCTATCAATTTCCCATTGAGTTTCTTTGTGGGATGCTGGCAGTGAGCATCAGAAATCCTTCTTCCTTTCGTCCTTCCTCCTTCCCTCCTCTCACATCTTTCCCATTTCCTTAAATTAGGATCACAAAGCTGGTAGGAATTTGCAAATCCAAAGGCAGCAGGCAGGTAAATGGCTACTGTGAATAGGTTGGGAGCAAGTAGTTGCATGAATGGTTAGCATGGTGTGAGCACAGAGGAACTAGGGATGGTATGTGAGTAGGGCACCTTGCTCAAGTAGCCTGCAACCTTCCTTGCTGGCTTCCCTATTGACTTGCAAGTTTCTCATAAACAAAGTAATGAGTGTTGACAATCCTGATCAACTTTACAATTTCTGCCAGATTCCCCATTGACTTCTGGGAATTTATCAGAGAGCATGGGAAATGAGGATCATGTAACTGCAGATGACTGCAGTGGAAGCACTGAAGCAGCAGTAGTGTAGTGGTGCTAAAAGGCCACAACATCCCCAAATTTCATTCACATGTGAGTTATAGATTCTGGAATTCTGTAAGTTAGCCCGTTTGAGTTACCTTGGTTTGATTACTGTTGTCTTATGTCTTCAGTTATTTTCCCAGATAAAACTTGCAAACAGACAAATGATTTTAGTAGTATATAGATTATGTTTTTACATTTCTATGTGTTCATTATCCAGACAATGCACAGGTTTTTTTTTCTACAGTAGATATAAGCCTATTTAATCTCATTGACTTCTAGGTTACTAAATGGTGTTAAATCCAAACATTGTACTTTTACTGAACTTTTGGCTGATAATAATTGAGAAAGTAGCTTAGAAAAGAGAAGGAGGTGATAGTAATTTAGTAAGTAATTAAGTAAGAGAACTAAAACTCTTAAAGCAAACCTATTTCCTTGACAGTCTATTAATGCCTACTGTCATGTTAGAACTCAAAGTTCCTGTGTTTAATATTCAAGTTCATTTTCAAATAGTTGCCTATTAACATAATGTATGCTATTTTGCAAGTCTGGTCAGAGAATCTGTAACTAAATAATTTTCAAGTTGCTTTCATACCAAATGGATTATATGCAGTGTGAAATTATTTTTCCACTCTGTCCTGTTCAGAACAGAAGAGTAAGACACAATGTATTTCATAATGTTCTTAAGTGTGGTTTGGAATTCCAAAAAGAAGGCAGACCTATTTGTAATTGCTACACTTAGGTCTTAACATACTATTTTAGATTTGACTTGCTATGTTAAGTAATGTTAAAATCATACAACCTAAATAATATATTCCTCCTTATTTTACCTTTTTTGGACATTTCACATTAATAGGTCTGTTTGTTTTGAAAGAGTCAAATAATGTATATTCGATATCTGGAAGAAAGAAATTAAAAGATAGACTTCAGAACTGGAAGGTCAGTCTCCTTTTACACATGACACCAGGCATGAAATCTGCTTACCTTCGCTACCAGTTCGTAACTGGGAGCTTGCACACGGCACTTCTGTCCATGCGCGGAGCGTCCATGATTATGTCTGGGCAGGTGGGTGGAGCCTCCCACTGCTGCCACTACCGGTTCATCCAAACCAGGGAAAACCAGCAGAATACCACCTCTGCATGACACCCCAAAGATGTCAGTAAATTTTTGAAATCCTGTTTTGTAATCATGACAAGTGAGAATTACAAGAAAGTTCTTTGTTTTTACTGATAGTGATTCTGCTTACTGATACTCCTGGCTATTCAGAAAGGCAGATCATATGTTTATTTTCCAGAAATAGTCTGTACCTCTTTGTGGCCTTAAACAGCATTGGGGGAGAAAACTGACTGTTGCTTCTGGTGAACATTTCTTCAAATAATGCAGAATGCAATAATTTGTGTATTACCCTGGGACAGTAAAATTCAATTTGCTTTAAATATACTATATAAATCTACATTGTATCATCAGAACTTTCCCTAAAGCTACATCCTTGGGGAAGAACAAATATGAAGCATGACTTAGGATAATTTAAAGCATGTATTTAAACACAGGATGTCTGTAAACCTAACAAAAAATAATTTTAACTGGAGTTCTCATGTCCTATCCTTGCCCACAGGCATAGCTCAGAAAAAGATATTATAAGCTTTAAAAAGAAATAAAAGTTCATAGATTCCTCAATATGGCCATACTACTGAAGGAAAGAATGCCCTTAAATTCAAAATATTCCAAAGTCTAAAGTCAATTCAAACTTTCTAGGAGCTATTAAAATTTACCTGACCAAATAATAGGGCATTTTGAATTCAACACATCAGATTTGTACATAGATAGGTCTCCCTAACAACGAAGGTGGGATTGTGCAGTGGTATCCATAGGATCTAATCCTTTTATCAAAATGATGAAAGCAATATTGTCCCATTGTGACACCAGCTGCAAGCAGTACCCTTTCATGCAAGCAGTACAAATGAGGTAGAGTTTACAACATGAGACTGTAGTTGTCATTGACCACTGTCCTCTATGGCCATTCTGTCCTCTATGGCCATTCTGATGTACAACATCCATACTTCTGACCAAAGGGGAATGATGAATGTAGAATGATAGGGTGAAAGGGATACATAGGAAACCCCTATAACTCCCAATAATTATTGAAAACCCAGCTGTGCTGTTATGGAAGGAAAAACTTCATATGTAACCTCATAAATTATAACTAATCATAGCAGATAAAGAATGGTAAACCCTTTGGTGGAAAAAGTCAACCATGCAATCCCATGGAAAATAAGCCATTGCAGAGACAAAATTGAAGGACCTTCCCTGATGAACAGAATAGAAAAGGAATGTTAAAGGCTTCTCCAAATTGACCAAGTGTCTTAGGAACCGTAAGGTCAAGAGAATGATCTTAATTTCACAGAATAACTTTCATTTGTCTAGTACAGATTTTGCAGGCATAGATAGATATGAATTCTTGATAACAGGAGGTGAGTGAGTGTGGCCAGACTTTTAATAAAGATTGTTAGAGCTGTAGGTATACCAAAAGGGGATACATTAACTAATAATGCTGGTGCGAACTGCAAACTGATGAAAATGCTTGTATTGTAGTAGAATGGTAATAGGAAAGAATACTGACTTTATATCCAGAGAAGCATACAAATGCCCTCTTTGACAAAATAGACAATAGAGGGAAGAGCAACTATGCATAATTTCACACTGGATATGAAACCATTGATATTCCAAAAGTTTGATATGAGCAGAGGTCAATGTTGTTCTTCAGTATGGCAAAATATTATGCATAAAAATTGGACACCAATGAGAGATAAAATTGCATCACTGAAGGCACTCAGAATAGTATTTGAGCTATTTTCATACATTCTTATGCACAGGGAAAGGATAGAAGGGTAATTAGGGTAACGGCATGCAAAAAGTCTCAACACAAAGTTCCATGGATATAGGGTACAGTATCTATATAGATTTTGATAGCTAAGCTCCAAAATAGGTATGGATTGTAAGTGTCTGTAGCTCAGTACACTTGTAAACCTCCGTATATTGAAATATCTCCTGGAATATTGTCTTAATGAATGGCCTCTAGAATCTTTTCTAAATTCATTCAGCTGTTCATGCATACCTATACAAGGCTTGATGTATGGAGATCTCAGAAGAAGTAGGCATATAGACACAAAGGGTTTGCATGTCCTTTCATATCATCATATTTTTAACTCATGCATATGCAGGGTCAACATTTGCCATGGAGTTTAATATTTTCTTCCAAGCAGTATTGCATTCCAAAGACATATTTGGGATTCTAAAATCATATGTAACCAAGAAAAAACTGGTGATATTTGAAGAACACTTGACAATTTGAGCTAGTTTTTCATATAGCATGAGAATCTATAATTCAGTAATAAAAGGTCACACCTATATAGCTAAGGCCAGCTGTCATATTCTAAAATAAATACATTTTCAAATTGGTGCTTAACATGATCATTGTTAGTATTTGTTTTAATGTACATCTTCATTCATAGACATTTTTCATCCAGAGGACACTTCTGCAGCAGGCAGGATTAATATATTTGTAAAGTTTCTTCCTAGAGAGCTCACTTTCTATTGCAATTTTCCCTTTCATAAGGCAATTTGTGAGAATACATGAGATGTTATTTACACTGCACTCAGTTGACTTGATAGTGAATTTCTATTATGCATCTGCTTCAGACACCTTGTGGTTTTCCATAAAGATGCTTCACAAACAAAGTGCAGCAGACCTGGAATGATTAAAATAATTGTAGGCAGATTTAGCTTTGCAGGAACACAATAGGAACAGCTAATACTAAAAAAACAATTGGGTGAAAAACTGTGTAGCGATCACCCTAAGAAAACATACCACATGCAGGTAGTCCTTGACGGGAGGTACAGCAGTTCATTTAGAGACCATTAGAAGTTACAACAACACTGAAAAAAGTGATTTGTGACTGTTTTTCATACCTATGATTGTTGCATCATCCTCATGGTCCCATACTCAGAATTTGTACGCTTGGCAATTGGTTCATATTTATGACAGTTGCAGTGTCCTGGTATCAAGTGATCCACCTTTGCAACTTTCTAGCAAGCAAAGTGATTGGGGATTTATTTAACAACTGTATTACTATCTTAACAACTGCAGGGATTTCATATAATAACTGTGTCAAAAAAGGTCATAAAATGGGACAAAATTTATTTAACAACTGTATCATTTAGCAACAGAAATTTTGGACTGCATTGTGATTGTAGGTAGAGGACTACCTGTAGTTTCATATTATTGCTTGGATATTACTCTAAAACTAAGGAAGAGAATGTTTTGCAGAGCTACATTTGTAGTGTATATTTTAAACATTTAACTTTTTTAAAATAATTATTTCTAATGTTGGCATGCTAAAACACATTTTTTCTCTAAAATTATTTACTGTTCTGGAATCTCTCGGGTCGTGAATAACCCAGACTGAAATTATAGACAGTTGCAAACATCTATTCTTTTTTCTCTCTCTCAAGTGTATATATTACACATGTGTATTTATTTATTTAATTTCCTATGTATTTAATTGCATCATTACTTTTAATCTATAACAAAAGGAAAAAGAAAACAAAAAGAAAAAAGGAAAGCATAAAGTTGATACATATTAGAATAATTAATTACCGTATACAATGGGTTCAGATCTTGATTACACAACTACTTGGATAAAATTTTCCACAGTATTGGGGGGAAACCCAGTTCATATGGAGAAAATATAAGTTAGGATTTTAAAGGTTGATCTTGCTTACTAAAGTATAAAAATGACCTACTAACCACTTTGTTGAGGATATGAATAGCATCAGAGGGAGAAAGATGGAAAGTGGATCCCGACAAGACTGAGTGGCTATTGATGCTCCCTCCCAAGGATGGTCCAGCTATTCCATCTCTCAGCCTGGGGGGTGAAATTATTCACCCCTCAGAGAGGGCCCGCAATTTGGGAGTCCTCCTGGATCTACAGCTGACCTTAGAACATCATTTGTCAGCTGTGACCAGGGGGGCTTTTGCCCAGGTTCACCTGGTGCACCAATTTGCAACCCTATTTGGACCGGGAGGCCCTTCGGATAGTCACTCACACCCTCGTCACCTCAAGACTGGACTACTGTAACACGCTCTACATGGGGCTGCCCTTGAAGACTTCAGTTAGTCCAGAATGCAGCTGCGCGAGCGATTGTGGGTGCACCTAGGTACACCCATGTTACACCTATCCTCTGCCAGCTGCACTGGCTTCCCATTGGGCTCCGAACACGCTTCAAAGTGCTAGTCGTTACTTTTAAAGCCCTACATGGCATCGGACCTGGTTACCTGAGAGACCGCCTCCTGCCAATTACCTCCCAAAGACCGATTAGATCGCACAGACAAGGCCTTCTCCGGATTCCATCTGCCAGCCAATGTCGGCTGGCAACACCCCAGGGGAGGTCCTTCTCTGTTGCAGCTCTGGCCTTCTGGAACGAGCTCCCCGTTGAGATCCGGACCCTCACTACCATTCCGGCCTTCTGCAAAGCGACTAAGACCTGGCTGTTCTGGCAGGTCTGGGGCTGTTGAGCTGTCCAGCCCCACTTCAGGTTTGTGACTGTTGTGTAATTTTAAACTGTTGTTTATTTTTTATATATATCCCCCCTTCCTTTTATTGTAAGCCACCCTGAGTCTCTTTTGAGAGTGGGCGGCATACAAAATTTAATAAATAAATAAATAAATAAATAAATAAATAAATAAATAAATAAATAAATAAATAATAAAGTTATTTTGATGACAATTCTCCTAACAGCCAAAGCAGTAATGGTGAATCTGTGACATGTGAATCAAAGATGACACACCACAACGTTTTGGTTGACATATCAGCATTCACCAACACCTGATAACAACTATTCTTGAAAGCATATCTCATTCTTGGGTGATTTTTGGAGGCTGCAAAAACTATGCAAAAAATGAGCGTGCTCTCACATGGCCTCAATCTTCCAGAAGTAGTGAGAAAGAACCATGCATAACCTCCAAAAGCTCCAAACCTAATGAAAGAACAAGGTGCACTTTCATATAGTTTTATTTCCTGGTCTTCTTATGAAGGAAGTGTTTCTGTTAGGAAAATTGCAAGGAAGTAATTTCTTGTACCTGCTAACAGTTCTCAAAATAGAGATCTAAGGTCTCCCCAAAGGAATTCTTGAGAAGTTTGAGAAGATAATTCCCCTAGTTCCAATGAAGAATGCAGTTCAATCAAGAAAAGACCAGCATTTAATTCCCTAAAATGTAATCTCAAACCATGTTAATAATTCCCTTAAGAATCAGAATAGAATGGAGGTTAAAGCACCCAAGTAGAACTAGAGGAACTTGCTTCAAATCCCCATTTTACTATAAATCTCAAAGTGACCTTCGGTCAGTTCAAATTTACAGCTTAAGATTTCTAACAGAGAACAGAATCACATGGACAATTTTAGACTGCAGTATCAAAATTTACAAATAGTTGATAATATAACAGCGATAGCAAACTGATAAGAGATTGATATATTCTCCATATTAAGATTTGCTGCAATAGATTATAAGGGACAGGAGAAGGACTTTGCATCTCTCCATAATATCTAATCTGTTGAATTATGTTGTTATCAAGATTATGGTAGAAAAGAGAAGAGAAAAGAAGAGAAGAGAAGTTCTCAGTTACGGGCAATGCAATTCTGTATCAAGTTATTCTCTTGATCTTTTCTATCTTACATCCAAATATACCTACACATCTAAATTCATAAAGCAATAAGCCCAACAAATAACATGCAAACTAGCAGTACAACTGAAATTCACTAGGCAACTTCCTCTCTCTCAGAAATCCCTTAACATTTGCCGCACATGAAAATAAACTGAAGTATGGGTTCCAGCTTGAATCTCCTTCCTCTTCTTGATAGCTCATTAGCTCAGGCATTTTTGCCTCATAGTTTTTCCTGAGATGACTCAACTTTTCAGAAAATTCATCATTTCCTGCTTCCTTCAGAATTTATTCAAACAGCCTTTTCAAACTGTTTCTATTAGGACTGCTGGTATATTTTCTTTCCTGGTTAAAATCAACTTCAAAGGAGGGTTCAACCTGAGCAAGAGCCTGAGCAAGATCTGAGAAATACTTCAGAAAAAGCCTGTCAGACATCACAAAGATGGATGCCACAATGGAAGCCAGGTGTCTGATCTCCCCTGCATTCCAACCCAATTATTCATGCAGAACAGCAATAGTAAGAGAAGGAGCAGAGCTTTAGTAGTCTGAAATGGTCAATAAAATTGGAAATTGTTGCTAAATTGTATCTGACTCTTCGTGACCCCATGGATCACAGCAAACCAGGCACCCTTGTCTTGCTCCTGTCTCCCAGAGTTTGTCTAAATTCATGTTCATTGCATCAATGACACTATCTAACTATTCTTGTGCTCTGCCATTCCCTTCTCTTTTTACCTTCAATCATTCTTGGCATCAATATTGTTTCCAATGAGTCTTCTTTTCTCATTACACAGCCAAAGTATTTGAGCTTCTACTTCAGTATCTGCCCTCCCAAAGAACATTCTCAGTTAATTTCTTTTGGGATTGACTGATTTGAACTTCTTGCAGTTCAAGGAACTTTCAAGAAATTTTTCCACAATACCACAATCCAAAATTTTCCAATACCACAATCCAAGATCAATTGGTGTTCAGCCTTCCTTATGGTCCAACGTTCACAGTCATAACTATTCTTGTCAAGAAAGCCCCATGGACGGTATCCAAAAGCTAAAACTCGAAGAGTCAAAGGCAATTTGAAGTTCCCTCAGGTGTGAACTGGGCAAATAACACAGGCAATATCATGAGGACAAGACAAAAAATTGTCAGCATATTAGAAGAGGGTGGGAGGATTGCCCTATAGAGTACAACGTATGAGGAGCTTAACCTTTTATATGTGTGCAGTTCAAAGTAAACCTAGGTCTTTTGGAATTTTATGTGGAAAAATGAAATATGTTCATATATGCCTTTAATCAAGCAATACCACAGGATGATTTTTTAAAAATTAATTGACAAACTATTTCAGTAACTTTCAAACTCTCCATTTTAGTAACGTTCACCTGAGAAGAATTAAATCAGATTAAAGGCAAGTTCTGAAAGGGCATGCAGGGGTGTATTGCTCATATTTTAAATCCAGGCATAATTTAAGAAAATAGCAGAAGCTACATTCTTGAAGAAATGCTGTGATTAAAAATAGTTACACCACAAAAAATAGGGGATAATACATAGAGTAATATCATTCACAGCTAATGAGTTAAAAGGAGACCACAGTGCATTTATAAATCACTATACAGAACCATGTAGTTTATTTAAATTCACAGTGCCTCATTATAACTGATCTATGCACCTTTTGGTCTGAGTTGATTAGAAATGCTATAGCTCAGAATAGCTTTTAATTCAACGAAACATAGTCTGACCTTTACCATAATCCTGCGTGAGATGCGCTATGGTTTAGACATTAATAATGGTGCTACCTCTTCTTTATACTGATAAGATGCTACTTAAATTTTTTGTGTTATTAGTTAACATGCACAAGGCAATTTATCAAAATGAAATTATCCTTCTGTGTACAGCAACAGTACTTAATTCAGAATTCTTCATCTCTCATAACTATTACAGACTCTTTAAAAATGCTAAAAACTAAAATATAATAGTGCAGTGCTCAAGTAATAATTCACAGATACATACTTACCAACTCCCTATGGATTTCCACTGTATGCGATTAGGAGACGTGTGCAAAATGATAAACGTATTACAAGCTCAAGTATCTCTTGCGTATGACCTTTGTCTTCTTATTTAAGTGTAACATTTCCTTAAATCACCTATGGTAACTCTGCCAGCTAACTAATGACTCCTTATTTTGTAGAATATGAGTTCAGTCTCAGATTTTTGAACTAAAGGTAGGAAGTTAAACATTGCTGCTTAATGACAGCTAACTCTAAACGAGATGCATTTTGTTATGTGATAGGTTGAATTAAAATAAATGACACAATTGTAGAATCCAAGCTAAACTCAAAATAGCTTTTGAAATCTTTCTGACTTTCCTTTTCCTGTAAAAAAAAAAATTCTACAAGTTGATTGAAGAAGAGAGCTAGTTTGGTATAGTGGTTAAAGACACCAGAGCAGAAACCAAGAGACAGTGACACCTATTCCTGCCTAATCATGAAGCCAACAGGTGATTGTGGCTAGTCATTCTCTCTCAACCCTCAGAACAAGGCAATGGCAAATCACTTCTGAAATCTTGCCAAGAAAACCATAGGAACTTCTCCAAGTCTCCAACTCTCCATGAGTCCTGACATTGTGGGTACCCCCAAAAAAATTCTCCAACTTCTCCAACTCTCCATGAGTTCTGACATTGTGGGTACCCCCCAAAATTTTTTTTTAATGAAAATTGGCTTGGGGGGGGGGAGAAAAAACTGAATTATATTTCTTCTCCCAGCACTGTATTATTTTCTCACTTTCTTATTACCCATTTTAGTATACAGTATAGCCTCAATTTAAAGGACTATTTGGGGCAAAGAGTGTCTGTTAACAATGAATGTCCATTAAATTCCAAATGGCATCATTTGCATAATTACATAACTGCCATTATAAATCTCTTGTGTCAAATTGCATTAGGAAAATGGAATAAATTGACACAAATGATATATATTAAATGCTTGGAAACAAGAGATTTTACCTTTTTATATATATAAATGTTGTTTTTAAGGTTTTTAAAAAATTTTACTTTATTTTTTTAAGTTTTAATGAGATGAGAAAATTGGAAGGAAAAATAAAAAGATAAAAATTAGAAAGAAGGTTCTAATGTTATTCACAGCAAATGCAAGTATCTTTTTTTCTATAAAAAGAAATTTATAAAAAAATAATCAATGTTTTCTATTTTCTAGGGTTTTTTAATAATAAACCCAGAGAACAAAAGACTTTGTTCATCATCTGGGCTGATCTTCACCCACAAATGTTGTTTATTGATTCCAAAGTCCATTGAATGGTGACCTGGAAAACTATTATAATGATTCACAAATTTTAGAATTAATTTTTACTAATTAATTATTAAAATATAGCAAAAGCTTGATGTAAGTAAGGGTATCAACTATTGGTATTAACTTTTAGAGTCTTATATATTAAGTAGAAGTATTAAATGAGCAAAATTTTCCCACTGACATTAATAAGATTTCAAAATATTTGGCTCATTTTGTTGTAAATATCCAGATGTAGTGTACATGGATTAGATCCAGATTTTGTTAAAATGAATTCAAGATTCAAGATGCTTTATGATGCATAAATGGAGACTCCAAGTGGCAAGAACATAGTTAGCATTGGTGAACAAAAAGAGAAATAGGTAACTATCCCTGATTATGTTTCTTCCCTTAAAAATTCTTATTCTCCTTATAGATGGATCATATTTTTTTGCCATGGGATCCCCCAAAAAGGGGGCAAAGGAAGCAAGTACATAAGTTTATATATTTATCTATCTATTATCCATTCCCATTATAAGTCTTACTTCAAAACAATGCTGTTTCAGGTTACAACCCTTAATACACAGGAATATTAAGTATGTTTTTATAGAACAGCATGATTAAAAATTAGTCTGGAGAATAGATTTGAAGGTTACCTAAAGATCTATGGCATCCCTGCAGTTAGTCATAAGGGTGAATGACTTTGGGGGTACTACAAGAGCTATAGCTTTGAAATGGGAATATTAGTAGCTTTGTGGGCATCTATCTTAACTTCCAATGATTACTAAGTGGTTGTTAAGCAAGGACTATCTGTATCAACTGTAGCACCGCATGAAGCCTATTGACATTGACAAAATCATCATCAGTCAATAGCAAAAAGCATCTTTACATATTATGACTATATATTTACAAACATCCACACCCACCTATCACAGGTCCTTGGGAGAACTTTATAGAAGAACAAAAGTACCAAATCCAGTCTGAACATCTGACTGACTGAGCGATGAACCATAGCATGTTATTAATAAATTGCCCACCTCACAGAATAGAAATAAACATGGCTGCTCAAAGCAACAAAAATGCTGAAACATTTTGGTTAATACAATTAATGAAACAGTTAATACAAAAAAGGTTGATAAGCTTCTTAAGACGTTACCGAAGTAATTGAAATTAATATGTAGTGTTTAATTAGTTGGTATTTTCACTTGAAGATTTCCTTTCCCATAGGTCTCAGCAGTTTTTGCTACCATTATCTTATTGATTAGTGTAGATAATGTCTATCCCTATTTAGGAAAGTAAAACGTTGCTATTTTTAAATATATATATAAGAATGCAGATATTAGTAAAACAAATTCTGGCTATAGTTTTCCTTAGAGACACAAGTATTTTTGCCATTAAAAAGAAATCTGGCAGAAATATTTAAGTCAATCAACTTCTCATCCACATTTTAGTGGAAAAAAATAAAAGTTTAGGGCTGAGATATTTGGTGTCTGTACAAACACAGACACCAAAATACCAGAATGTGCTGACAGTCCATAAGAAGGCAGGAACAGCGCTAATCATTGGGTTTCAGTTGTTATCCCTTTCTTTTGTCTCCCCTCTAGAGTATTTGGTGGAAAATTCACAGTGAAGCTTTATTGTGTCAGAAAGGAAGCAGAGATGTGCTGGCTGGCAGGAGGTAAACTTTCCCTGCTTATTGTCCCAGCCCATCTGGTCTGGGAAAAGGAAATGAGCAGTTCGCTCATTGCAGAATTTAAACCACTCAGAACTTCACAAGATTTGCCTTGTTTATTGAAAGAAGAAGAAAGGCACTTCTCATCACAGGAACCCTCTAACCAGGTGCTAGACTAAAAAGTATATTATTCCATTCAAATATGACTATATTTTCTGATGTTCAGGGAGGTTTCTAGTATGCTGTCAATGCTTTTAATTTGCATGTTCTGCCTTAACCAATAATACCTGCACTTTTCATTGTCCTTAAAAAAGAATCAAATTCTGCTCCCAGCAAAGAATGTTTACATGCACTATTATTGTTAATGTTACTTGCTCTGATATGCTTGTCCTTGGGGTGTGTATGATCAGGACTTTATCAAGAGAGTAAAAAGCTTTCAACTATTGCCCCCAATCCTATGTCAACTTTCATTGTTGTTTTCCCATGCTTTCTACTTATAGAAATATCAAAGCTCCAATTGGTATCAGCCTCAGCTTGCTTGAGATTATTATAGATCCAGTCTATTTTGTTTTATCTATTTCAACAAGCATGTATTGGATAACATATATAAGTATAAACATGATTTTAAATGCATGAAATCGATACAAATAAAAAGAAACATTAGGACAGGGGCGGTAAGCATGTTGGTGCGCTTATGCATGCCCCTTACAGATCTCTTAGGAATGGGGTGAAATTGACAGTAGACAGTCTAAGATTAAAGTTTGGGAAGTTTGGGGAAGAAACCACAGAGTCAGATAGTGCAGTCCAGGCATTGACCACTCTGTTGCTGAAGTCATATTTTCTGCAATCGAGATTGGAGCGGTTTACCTTATGTTTGTATCTATTGTTTGTTCGTATACTGTTGTGGTTGAAGCTGAAGTAGTCATTGACAGATAGGACATTTAGCGGATAATTTTATGTACTATGCTTAGGTCAGACCAAAGGTGGCATAGTTCTAAGTCGTCTAAGCCCAAAATTTCAAGTCAGTGGCATAAGGTATTCTGTTGCAAGCAGCGAGAAGTTGAGTACTCTTCTTGTGAAACATCTCTGGACTCACTCAATTGTATTAATGTCTGATATGCAGTGCGGGTTCCAGACAGATGAGCTGTATTCAAGAATTGGTCTAGCAAATGTTTTGTATGATCTGGTTAGTGGTCTAACACAACTAGAAGCCATAAATACTCCTCTGAAATTATATCTTGATATAGAATGGTAAATTCCACTTCCATAAATAATCAAAATCCATATAACTATTAAAATAGATAAGTGTAAATTATCCAGTTCATTCTAATCAATTATTATGAATCAGACAATGAAGCTTTTTTCTTCCTATAGTGCTGGTTTAGAAATCAGGACACTGTGAGTTTAGACTTTCTTTCAGTATGAAAGCTGGCTGGATGACTTTGGGCCTCCCAAGTAGACCAGACAGGAAATATGACCAGACAAGTCAATTCTATTTTATTGTAAAATTACATTAAGAGAGTCTGAAGATACAAATCTCACAAAGTCTTTTTTATAGCATGATAAGTAAGACAGAATCCTTTCTCTGCCCATGATTCAAATATGGCTCTAAATGTACATGGGAAGATAAATAATGTGAATGCACATATTCATTGAAAATATCAAATTTATAAATGACCTGAAAGGAGAAGAAGGTTCATTTGTTCACATGTCTTGATATCATAAATGACTAATTTTAACAATTCAGAATGAATCATGAACTGAAATTGCAAAGTTGTAGCCAACTCAGATGTGAATTATGTTATAATATCTTAGCCCAGGAGTGTCAAACTCACATCATCACAGTGGCGTCACGTGACATATCAGGCCTTTTTCTCCCCCTTCACTAAATCGGGCCTGGGAAATGGGTAGCATGTGACACATCCAGGGAGTTTGACAGCCAGTTTTAGCCTGAAGCTAAGTTGGCATTTCAGCCAGTTAGCTTCTTAGGAAATACCACAAGCTTGTCAAGGTTAAGATTTACTTTATCATTTATATGCTGCATTTTGGTCCTACAAATGTACACCAAGGCAGACTTTTAAAAACTAACACATGCAATACAATAAAATACAACTTAATAGAATATGAGAGCAGGAAGGGGGAAAAAACAATAAATCAGAAGTCAGTATAATAAAACTTTCCAGTAGGAGGTAGTTTCCATGTAAGAGTTAATTGTCATTAACTATCAGGAGTAGCTGTGTACGCGACTAAATGATGTGATCACCTCAGATGAAATCAATCACACAAAATTTGGCAGCTTTGAATAGAAGCAATTTCACATGGGCAAAAATCAATTTTGGCAATATGCAGCAGGAGCACATTATCACTGTGAACAAGATCAACATTTGGCTCCAATTAGCACAACCAAATGTTTCAATAGGAAATAAAAATAAAAAAAATTGGCCCAAACAAGCAGAAGCATATTTTTGTAAAGTAAAAGATTTAATTTGCAACAGTTAATCACAACTGGTTGAAGAAAAGTACAACAGACACAGAATCCAGATCTTTAGGATGGGGGAATTAGATTAAAAGCCAGATGTGCTTTATTATAATGGAGGGTGGTTTTTTGTCAATGGAATTTGTGCTCCTTGATGTGATCCAGCTGCTCCTTAAGGCACTGAATGGCTTTAAGTTCCTGAGTGGGGCGTGAAAGTCTCTGAAATGGGGGAAGGCCTAGAAGCATTCATCACTAGGTGTTAGTGATAGTCATAGGTAGACTGAAATATTTGAAGCCATGTATTGAATCATTGACAATAAACTCAATCATAGATAAAGGATTAGATCAATTTATTGTTGGTTGTTTAGATAAAAATGAAAATATTTTAAGTTTGGAGGTTCAAACTAAATTGCATGGAACTCTAGAGTTTGGTAAGGATTTAAATAGGTGTTACAGGTAAAGGAAGAAAAAAAAACTTACCTGGGAGGGACAAAGAGTGGGTGGGAAATTCTCCACAAGTGATTAAGCCTTGGTCTTGCAAAGTGACTTTCCCCTACTCCCTTAGTCCCTTGTAAAAAGAGTTCCCCTTCACTTAATTACTTAGAAATATTGCTATAAACACCCCTGAAGAAATAAAGCAGAGGCAGAAGTGCATAGCTGCACGTGTCTCTGTGTTTTCCCTCTGGGTACATACACACAGCTGTTTTCCACCCTTCTCCTTACCAGAATTAAGGGCAGGGGAAATTCTCTGCAGTAGATTAAGTAGGGGTAAACCTCGAATACACTCAGTGTTCCCATTTTAACACTATTCTTTGGGACATTCATTTGCAATGCCTCCCTGACATTCATAAGCCCCACCTATCTTGATCAAGAGCACTGGGATTTTTGTTTTTAATGAACAAATTCCATGACCTGAAAAAGGTTTAAATCTACTGCTCTGAGGTATACTGCAGGATCCAATCTATGCCGGTAGCCATGACCAGAAGTTTAGTCTTCTCAGCCTTTGGACTTGTGCTGGGGCCCTTTTTCTCATCAGAATATGAGAGAGAAGTTCCCTGAGGATGAGCTCCAGCACAAATCCAAAAGCTAGGATGACTAAACCTCTGGTCTTAGTGATTGACCCAGACTGGATCTTGCAACATTATCCTGGGACACATATATTTGCCTTCATTCATAACATTATATTCTTCATTTATTCATTTGACCCTGGATTATGTGTAGAGGAGAGGGAGAGCTTTGCATTCCAAAAATAGAAGTCTTCCCAAAAAACCTTCTCCCCCCAAAAATTGGACCTGATAAAGATGAAGCGATTGGATAAAACATGATCCAAGAAAATGAACAGATAAGCTGTTAGGGGGGTGGGATGAGGAATCTTAACCAATTAATAACCATTCAATTATCATGTTGGCCCCAGGCACATGAAAATATATAAAGCTCCATGAACTGGATCCCAAATCTCTGTTAGGAGGTGAGATGGAGAGTATGCAATAGTCCAAAGAGATTACTGGCCAGAAAGTTGGCAGAACAATAAGCGGAGCAAGAAACAACATAGGAATTTACACCTGCCCTTGAAGGGGAAATGATGAGCTTCTCAATCAACAAGTCATCTTGCTACACAATAAAAAGTTATCCACAAAATTAATAGGATTCATAAAACTTTGAAAAAAAAACAATAGGAGGAAAGTTTTGATTTGACATTAGATAGTGGTATTTTGTAGGAAACTAGACTCCAGGAATAAGATTGATTGTGCAGTCACTAAATCAATGAGGAGCTGGTCTTTGCTTCTCCTTTTCAAAGCACATCAGCAGAGTCTGCATATTTGGCAAGCAAATAAGGCCAGTGCACTTGCAGAAGAATAATGAGTGGTTAAGGCTTGAGTCCTACAGAATGCATCTTGCATCCCAGAATGCATCTTGCAAGATGCATTCTGTAGGACTCAAGCCTCAACCACTCATTATTCTTCCCAGGTATTAAAGCTGATATGACCCAGTTCCAAAATATATGTGTGTTGTGAATTTATGCCTATTGAGAAATGTATTGAGAAAATTAAATAAAATTTCATGGGCTCCTCTTGATTGCCAGTGTTGTAAACTTCTATACTGTCTGTGATAGGTCATCAACCTATTGATAGGACATCAAAAGTTTCTTTCTAACGGAGATCATGACAAGTAGCCAGATCATATATGTTCGCACTAGAAGAGTCAGTGAGACTCTTATAGTGCCAGTATGCTTGAAATCTGGATGGCCACTGGATGGCTTCAAACAGATGCAGTAAAAGTAACAGTAATTAGAAGAAGTCAGGGAGTCGGTGCATATCAGAGGTGATATTTAGCCAATTCTGACAGTTTCTGGAGAACCGTTAGCAGAAATTTTGAGTAGTTCGGAAAACCACCAAATAGGCTGCCCCTGCTGACTTCCAGCCTATATTCTTCTGTTGCCCTGAACAGGAGAACGGAGCTGGAAAGCAGATTAGTGGGGTGGGGAGGGAATGGGAGTTTTGCAGTAACCTTCCCCTAGAAGTGGGGAGGGAATGGTGATTTTGCAGCATCATTCCCCTGCCACACCCACGAAGCCAAGTCCACAGAACCAGTAGTAAAAAAAATTGAATCCCACCACTGGTGCATATGACAGAGGCTGTGTTTATGTAATACAAGTATGGATTATGAAGTTTGTGCTCTTTTTCTTAAGACAAGTTGTGTCCAAGCACATTCACAAAAAGGACACTTCAAACTGTTGTTCCTCAGCAGCAACAAATGATTCTGAGTACTTTATTTGCATGCTTATGTACAGCTGATTGTGCTGTGCATATGTATACACAGTTTCATATGTTTGTATGTATAAAACTGGAAGGTTGTGAAAGATGGGTAAATGGGCAATATATCTCCAAATAAAAATGCAGCATCAATTAACCTTTTTTTCTGAAATTGGGTTCTTTTCTTCTGAAAAATCATGAATTCAAACAACTGTGTTTTATTAACACAGCTCTACCAACTGTTAGCCAACTTGTCCTCACTATAACCAACTACTATACACTGGGCATCAGCTGCCATGGATTAAATCAAAAACAACTCAGCAGGACAGAAATTAAAGTTCCAAGTTTAAGAAAACAACAATGTTCTAATATCACAGTAAGCAATAGGAAGAGGAAAACAATCGAAATTGTATGGAGAGATGAAACTGAGGAAAACAATAGGAAAAGGACCATTTATATTCTTACAAGCCATTTTTTTAAAGATGAATGTGAAACAGATCCACATATGCTGAATTCAGAGCACAGGTAGATACCTGTGGGAAAAGATGGTCCTTCAAATAAGCTCATCTCAAGTGATTTAGGTATTAGAAGATAATACCCAGCACTTTGAATTGTGCACAGAAACAAATTGGAAGCCAAGGCGGGTTATGTATAAAGCAGCAACTGCAACTTGTCCTCTCCGTAAAGAACATTCCTCGTACTAGAAATACCACAGAGATAAATGCTATGTACAAATGGCCTTCAAAATTCTCTATTGGGGGTAAGGATGAGATACTACGTATTTCACAAATTGTATCTCAGAGAAAAACATATGTTTTCAGTTCCTCAAGGTGAAGCTAAATATTAGCAATGGAAGTAGCTCATTTTCCCCCACCCTGAATGTTTTGCTACAGTGTGTGTAACAGCTGCAGCAGTTGTAATGAATGGCAACTACAAATGTATTAGCAGCCTTTTCTTTCCATGATGCCCAGGCCAGCTTTTCTCAATGTTGTGACTTCTAGACCTGTTAATCTAGTACCGTGATGGCGAACCTATCACATGCATGCCACAGGTAGCACACGGAACCATCTCTGCCAGCACGCAAGTTGTCACATAGGTCAGCTTCACTGTGCTGGCCAGGTGATTTTTGGGTTTCTGCTGGGAGATGTGCATCAGGAGTGGGTTCCTGCCAGTTCTAACCTCTTCTATAGAAGAGGTTTCACAAATCTATAGTGGCGTTTAGAACTGGTTCAATCTCCCTCCCCCCGCCCGTCCGCACATAATCAAGGAGGAATTCTGGAAGTTGAAGTCCACAAGTCTTAAAGCTGTCAAGTTTGAACACTCCTGGGTTTTTTTTCTAAAGGGTTAGGGGTGCAGGGGTCTTGTAACTTGACAGCTTTAAGACTTGTGTGCTTCAAATGCCAGAGTTTCTGAGCCAACATTTTGGTTGCTAAGCAAGAGCGTTGTTAAGTGAGTTTCACCACATTTTACAAGTTGGCCATGCCTACCCAGTCACATGGCTGGCAAGCCACTCCCATCTGGTCACATGGCTGGCAAGCCACTCCCACAAAGCAGGCCACACCTACAGAAGAGGTTCTAAAAAATTTTGAAACCCACCACTGATGTCCATGTATGTGTGGGAGGTGGGAGGACATGGGTATTCACGTGCACAAGTGTGGGGATGGAGCCTGCAGGGGGGCATTGCATTATGGGTGTCGGCATGAGTATGCTGTCAGCACCCAATGAAAAAAAGTTCATCACTGATCTAGTATCTCCACAAAGTCTAAGGTTTACAACAGAAAAGGAAATATACCAGAAATTTGTTTTATTATATTACTGGGTAAATCGAATCCACAAAAAGAAACTTTGGCTACTACTAGTAAAATTTTAAAAGCCTTATATTTCTTTCATCTTTAATGGAAAGTAGAATTGTTTTATCTGCAAAGCTGTCCAAAATTTCTCCTTTCAGAACTTCAATTTGTATACCTTTTTTTTAGCAAGAATATGAAATGGAATGATTCTAATAAAATATTTTTTATTAAAACTTTTAAATGGGAAGATAAAAGCTAACACCAACTAATATAAAGAAAAAAAGAAAAAGGAAGAAATCAAAGAAAAAGCAAGAAAAGAAAAAAGTTGGAGGAAAAATAGAAAATAAAGAAAATGGGTATAAAGAAGTGGTTTCCTTTATTCTTCACAGCAATTTTAAGTATGAAAACATTTTAACTTCTATCTGTTAAGATTATATTATTTTACTCTTCCTATAATTTATCCTAATAATCAAAACCATAAATCACAAATTAATTTTTTTATTTTATGCAAAAATTTCACAAGACACTTCTAGTCACCAATAAACGTAGTTTTTTCCCTAAAGTCAAGTTTCCTATTTCAGCAAAATTTGTCAACTTCAGCAACAATTCCTTCATAGTAAGTAGTGTCAAATTTTTCCATCTGTGCATATAGTAGAGAGTATTAAATTAATTGAGTGAGGTGGCATCAAATCATTGTCCATTCTTGGTAATCACATAGTTTGGATTTGCTCCATGATGATCTATCCCTAACCTGGCCTTTCAAGTTTTTCAACTGTACCCTTATCTTCATTATCCATCTTACTGCTGGTCATCATCTTCTTCTCTTTAACTTTCCCAGCATTATAATCTTATCCAGAGTGTTAGATCTTCATGTGATATGTTCAAAATAAGTTGAGCTTGGTCATTTGTGACTCATGTGAGAACTCTGGATTGATTCATTTGATGATCCATTGGTGTGCTTTCTTTGTTGTTCAGAGTGTCCTCTGGAGTCTTGTCCAATGTTCAAAAGCTTCAATGCTTTTCCTATTTACGTCTTCCAAGTCCAACTTTAGCTTCCATAGAGGGTCACAGGGAATATGATGGCTTGCAATATTCTGATCTTTGTAAATATAGACATTTCATGGCATCTAAAAATATAGTATTTTCCCAAGTCTTCCTGGCTGCTCTGCCAGGTGCTAATCTATGGTGTATTTCTTGACTGCTATTTTGTTTACTATTAAAGGGAATATGAAAAGTACAGGATATGTGAAGAAATAGATGGATTTTATTTTGAGAGAGAAGTAATGCATTAGTAGTTCTTTTTAACTCTATGGATGCCCACAGAGAGTAGTGAATCCTTTTGCTTTGTGTTTTCAGCAAACTGCTTATCAGTGCATAAAGATAAGGATCACACTGTTACATTTGTTAATCCTAAGCGTTAACGAAGTTGTCCACTTCTGTGTTTTGCAGGAAACAGTTTATAGTTTCATCAGTTAAGTGTATGTTCTATGATTTATAAATATAACTATTACCTATGTGGTCTTCGTCCAGGCTGACAACAAAAGGATAAATATAGTGTACAGAGCAGTCCCTCTGGTTATACCATGAACATGACATATGTCATCCTGTGATAAATTGGCTCTGTGTCTGTTCAATTTGAAATCTAAAGCTCTGGAGGCAGAGGTGCTAGAAAGCAGGCATAATTCTGGCAAACAGGGGCCTCAGATGCACAAAATTAGTGTGCATGGAGCAGATAACAGAGAGCGAGAGTGAGACAGAAAGGAAGTTTGCACACATTTGATGACTTCCTGGGGTCTAGGTGGTATTGGCAGATGTTAGGTGTGAAAAAACATCTGTAAGCATGATAATGAATGTTACCAGAATTTGAAGTGACAACTGTATCAAGCACAAATGCTACCTTGTCTCTCCATTTGCATACCAATTAAATAAAAAAGTAAATATTGGGTTCAGAATTTGTTTGACAACTGATATACTGTGTTTACACACTACACCTGGGTCAGGCATTTTGGCTGCTCAACAGCTGCAGCATCAAATAATGATTTAAGTAGAAATAGGCATTCAGGTTGCTACTAAGTGTTTCACTTTAAACTAAAATTAGAGATGGGTCAAGGTGGTTAAGAAACATGTGTGGGATCTGCCATGGGCTCCTGAGATCTTATTATAGTATGTCATGGTTGGTTTGAACTGTCTCAGTCAGTTGGAAGTTGATAATGAGAGCACAAATGTTTCAAAATACTGATATGCACACTTTTGGGATGAACTGTTTCCAGGTTTTTCCGACATTTTCAAAACAATGATTTGTTAACTTTATAAATGGCATTAGTTGTTTTTTCCAGACCAGAAACAAAAAAAAATCACATTCATTTTCTATTAGTCTTTCAAAGTAGACAGGATCAGGACCACAGCTATAGAACTATATTTTATTGAGATAGGGTGCAACAAAAGAATCTTGTAAGTCAGTGTCTTTCCTTCTTTCCCTCTTTGAAAAGTTGGCAGACTGAGGACTAATCTGTGTCTCTTAATAACACAGCTTTTTTGGATTTAACACATTTCTTCTGCAGGTTTTCCCAATGGCTTTTATATTCCTTTTTCAAGGTCAGCTTCTTAGCTCCATGTATATTCGTTCTGAACCAGGTGTAGAAACTAAAGTAGAAGAAAACAAGATGGATCACACTAACTGCATGCAATAGCATACATAGGTACAATAATGCTAAACCTCACATCATGATTGTACCTGTGCATGCTATAGCAAGCAAGCAAGCAAGTATTTTAAATTTTAACATAAACAATAGTAGTTTTTTTCTATGTACTATAGGTAAGCTAGTGAGGAGCAGGCCATGGAATAAACAAAGGGTTGGTCTTTTCTCCCTTCTATTCTCTTAGACGGTGCAATCTGTTGACCAGAGCATCCACTACTTGTGTGTGTTGCATAACCTCAATAACAACACATTCTGTCTTTCTTACTGACAGGATTCAGTAAAATGATTTCTTACTGGGTGCAGATGGGGGTCTCAAAGAGTGCTAATCATCTTGCCACACAAAATGCCTTCAGTATAATTTTGGACTGAAATATCATCCATAGGGAAGTTGAATGACATCCTTCACTCTAGGCCAAAAAACTGTGAAGACATTCAACAACTTCAAAGAAACTTCTCACTTCTGGAACAGCTGACATGTAGCATTGTTCAGGATGAAAGTGAGCCTGTCAGCAGCACAATGGACATGTGTAAGTCTTGATTATCTGCTATAATTCTAGCTTTGACACCAATCTACCGTCCACTCACAGTTCCAGTTTCATTATTATAGCCTTGGTTTAGTTTGCTGTGTCCAGTCCATTATTTCCAAAGGTGCTTAAAATTCTATGTGTCAAACAGCTCCTGAATGATCTACTTCCAAAAAACCACAGAAGGACTCTTTATACTCAGGCAATACTCACTTGATGGCTATCTGTAGTTACATTGTCAATCACCTAGTTAAGCTGACCTTTTTAATAATATCTTGGGTTGTGGACGTGATTATAAAGAAAAATTGACCTTTCTTTATACATTTTATGATTCCATCCCTGACAGAGTTAAAAAGAACATTAATCAATTCATTTTGCATGTCATAAGTCATGTATGTTATTGTTCTGTCTTTCCTACTCAACAGTTTGCCCATCACAGGATCATATTTTTTAAGGATGCTAATAACTAGGAATGTCATGTATAAATAGGCAGCCAGGAACACTGAAATTATAAATACATTATAAAATGAATAAATTTCCTAGATCCACCTGAGTATATATTATATTTCCTGTGACTTCCAAAGGTGAGGTAAAGGTAAGTCAGGATCAAGATATTCATAATCGGACTGCATGGGACAGTAGTGGAGAAGGAAAGAGCCAAAAATCAAATTGCCCCGATCTTCTAAAAGCAAGAATAAAATAATAGCAATAACACAGGAATCCACAAATAAAAAGTCAAAGACAGTTTCCTTTATTCTTCTTTACAAAGTATTGCATATAGATCTTACTGTTTATATATTATAAGGTAAATTTTATTTACCTATTTTTATCCTAGAAATCATTGCAAATGGTATTTATCTACAACTTTCTTACTCTTCCCCTTCCTTTCAACCCATTCACTCTTCCTTCAAATAATTTGCAATTTAATTCTTCTAGTATTTCTTTCATTGTGTCAATCACTTTTATAATCATTCCATATTCATTCAGTACCCATTCATTCTTGATTTCACACACTTTTGAAGTTCCTACTCCAATCATACTCAATTCTCATTTCGAAGTAGGCAGGAACACATTCTTAAACACACCTTTCAACAAACATGTATTTCTTGCAGAAGACAATATACCACCCATTATATTTCTGATATTTGCACATTCTAAAATATCCCCATTTTCCCATCTTTAATAAACATTCTACACAAATTATTTTGCTTGCTCGGCTTTTTTAATATTTATTTATAACTTGGAGTTGTTCTCTTCATGTTCCCAATGAAACACAGCTACCTTGAGTTTTGATAGATGAATTTTCAGGTTCTTTTACATCTCCACATTAGTCTGTTTAATATTCCTTTAAAATAACTCAGGTTATTAGTGAAGAATATAGCAGAAGCTTCATACAGTTTGGAAGCATTACTACTTCGGACAGGAAGGTGGTACGGAGAATGATGAGGATGGCAGAAAAGATCATTGGCAGCTCACTTCCGTCTATCCAGGACATAGCATATAAGACAGTAGTGGGATTCGGCCAGTTCGCATTACTTTGGGAGAACCGGTTGTTAACTTTCTGAACAGTTTGGCAAACTGATTGTTGGAAGAAATCATTAGGGTAGAAAACTGGTCGTTAAATTACTTGAATCCCACCACTGATATAAGCAATGCTTGAGCAGGGTCCTCAGTATTGACTGGGACATTATACATCCTCTTCATGACCTGTTTTCCATGTTACATTCTGGGAGGAAGCTACGTGGTATCCGAAAGAGAACATCCAGAGTCAGTCTCAGTTTTGTTCCATACAGTATCAACCTTGTAAACTTTCAAGCTTCTCCGTGTGTGTGTGTGTTATATGTATATATCATGTGTATATGTGTGGTATGTATCTATACACTTTTGAGAGCAGACAATAGAATTACATTTTGAATCTGTCCCAATGTGCCCACAGTAAAAACTGACAATAAAGGTTATCTATCTATCTAAGATTATCTACATGCACCATCACATCCCAAATTAAATTTAACATCATCATAAGAATTCGCTATATATTTATCCATAAACATATTAAACAGTCAAGTGGATCTCACATATTCATGCCTTACTCCTTGGTCAGAATTTGCTAAACATTCTATTTATTTTTGTCAAACTGCAACTGAAAAGATTCTTAGTGACTTATCCATAAAGAAATAATTAATTGCTGTTCTTGCCCTCTTGAAGAGCATCTCCCAGAGAAATCCATGGCACCCATGGGGTTCAAGAAAGTCTTCAAGGCATGGCTGTGTTCCCAGTCCTGAGAATCCCCTATTATGGTTTTTTAAATCTTTGTTTTTATGGTATGGCAATGTTCTTTTGACCAAGCTGCCTTGTCTTGTTTTATGTTTTTAATTGTTACTCCATTATTGGTTGAATATTGAGTTTTTTTCTGGGGCTGGGGGGGGGGCACATATTATTCTGATGATGATGATGATGTATACACATCCCCCACAACTAAATTTACGTACATGCTACCTATAACGAATATCATTTGTTTATACAAAAGCCAGAAGTAAAAAAAAAATCCAAACATAATTCTACTGTACCGTACAGAAAATTTAAAAAGCCTTGAAAAATTACATTTGTTTTGGAGGAAAGATACTTCATATGTTCGTTCTTCTGAAGTATTTGCACAGTTCCAAATTGTAACCAAATTCTACTCAAAATATGAAAAGGGAAAGAAAAATCTAACCCCCCCCCTCAGTTTTGACTTGTTTTCCCTGTGTGTCTGAGTATACATTTTAATATCTATAGCAAAGTGAATATGATATTTTAAACACCTTAACATACCTTAAATGTTATGGAGGCAATCATCTTAAATACACCTGAATGTGTTAAATGTCTGTATTCAATTCTTACTAGAAAGTAAGATAAGTTATATCTTTTTAAAAGTGATACAATAAAGATTAGCCCATTTATATGGCACTTTACAAATCACAGTAAAACAATATGTCAGTGCTGAAACAAAGTTCCAATAGTTTAATGATTTGAAATCACAAATACTGATAAGAGATATCTTGAAGTTATTGTGAAAAGAGTCACTACTCTTCTGTAATACATGCCAGCAACAACAAAAAAAGTTCTTTTAGTGACTGGATCTCTGGTTTATTATTAGCATTTTGCATTTTCTAGTGCTTCTTTTTCTTAACCCTTACAAGGATGTTGATCTCAACTATTTTCTCAAAATGTGAAGAACAAGTATTTCCTAGTGAGCTCTGCTATATTGCAAGATCAGGGCAATAGACTGAGTTTATTGTAGGTATGCATTATCTTTGCCTTAGTCCTCTTCCTATTTAACCTTTCATTTTCTCTAGTTTTTATTTTATTTTATTTTATTTCTAGGGGTGTAGCTAACCAAGCTCAGCAGAGGCATACAGAGAGCTAGGAATACACCTGGGGGAAGAATTCCATTAATAGCTGTTCAAATGTTTCAATGCATTTGTTTTGCTATGTTCCCCGTGTTCATATATGTTGTAAAGCACTTATGATCAAATCAAGTAAGCAGAAACAAGATGTTAAATCAATGTACCTTAAAGATTCTGATAGATTTATTTATCATATTAATTCAATTCAAATATAATATGCAACACGAAAAGATCCACTGCAATATTTATAAGTACCATTGACGAATCAAACTTTTTTTTAACCACTAAATCAAAAATGTGATTTTGTTTCTGAAGCCCCTCTTAAAAATTAGTATAATAGGGGTGTCACAGTTGATGATAGCAGGCATTGTTTTGGGATTGCCATTTTGTTCTGCAACATGTTGCAGCAACAACAATATGTTGTGAACATATAATTCTGAGGCATTGAGATTACTTGAAGAAAGCCAATATAGAGTTAAAAAGAACTATAGCTATAGAGGTCATGTGTTCTGACCCCCTCCATCCAGTAACAAATGCTGAGACAAACTTAACTGGAATGCCACAACACTTTATTAGCAGGACTATAAATCTTGGTGGCTGAAAGCCCAAACAGGAATGAACAGATAAAGAATGTTGGCAGCAACCCAAACTCCAACAGATACAGATAACAGCTTCTCCAGCGTTGTTAATTAAGTTGAATCCTGCAAACAGTCTCCTCCCAAAGTTTCTCCTTATATACTATCTTGAGAGGAGCCTAATTACAACCACCTGGGTCCAATTATTTTCTGTATCTGCGTAGTTGTTCTCTGCGTCTATCTGCCTGCCATTGCCGGACATCCAGGACCAACTCCCTTATCTCCTCCCCACTGCTCCAAGGCCTGACCTCAGGAGCACACTCCCTTTGCTTTTACCACTGCTCCATGCCTCAGGCACCTCCTGGTGGCCAACCAGCCTCTCTGGTCCCTGCTCAGAGTCAGAACCCTGTCCAGGGTCCTCCACATCTTCCAGAGCCGACTCATAGGGCCCCTTGCTGTTGGAGTCTGTTTGCAGCTCCAACGGCTCCTGCTGGGCCACAACAGTCATGTATGTATAAACTCTCACCAATTGGCATGCCAAGACAGGGAAAATTATTGTTTTTGGTAAAATGCATATGTAACACAACATAATCTAAAGCAATTCTTAGTACATTGAAGCACTACAGACTGGGGAGACACCAAAAACCAATTGAGGAAAAGATTGTGCAATGCATCAAAGCAATAATGGAATCTTCTCTGTTCAGCTCCAAATCAGATGCAATCAGTGAGAAAACTAATATCTTTTCCCTTCCTTTTTCCATAAACTTTGAGTTGGCATCTTTATAATATCAGATTCAACCTTCAACCCATATTCAAGCTCCTTGCTATCAGGGTTCAGCACACGCAATCATTCCTGTATGAAGGAATATCATGAACTTTCACACAGTACAAGATTATCTTAGGTGCGCTATATTAAGCACTTGGAAGACTGTCATTCCATACTTCTACCAGATCATTCATGGAAATTCTGGTCAGGTTTGAGAAAATATATCTCAGAATTTGCTGGAACTGACCTGGATTCATCTGCCTTTAGGGAAGCAGGAAATCACCAAAAGAATGTATCTTTACACAGCCATTTAGGACAAAGTACATCAACTGAAAAGGTTTATACATTCAGTTACTCTAAGGCAGTTTCTCAACCTTGAAAACTTTAGGATGTGAAGATTTCTTACTGTTTGAGTAAATCTGAGAGCTGAAGTCCACAAATCTTAAAAGTTGTTGCAAAAGTTAAGAAATACTGATCTAAAATATATAGTTAAAACCAAAGTTGACACCTGACACCAATCAATAATTGCATCATAAAAACAAATTAGCTTTATGTAACATTTAACGTATGTAACTTCTGGATGTGTTGGAATAATTGCCACTTGTATCTCCACAAATGAACGGAAAAGAATACCGGTTAATAAAAGTGCAGAAATTGACTTCAGAACAATTAACATTTGTCAATTGCCAACAATTTGTCAACATCTAGATATTTTCATTGTCCTACCAATTGTTCAGGCTTTATTTTCTTCATCTATTGCATATTCTTTATATTGCACTGATTTTGTTCTTTTTAATTTTTTTTAATATGTTATAGCAGTTAGCAGTTAGACTTATATACCACTTCATAGGGCTTTCAGCCCTCTCTAAGCGGTTTACAGAGTCAGCATATCGCCCCCACAGTCTGGGTCCTCATTTCACCCACCTCGGAAGGATGGAAGGCTGAGTCAACCTTGAGCCGGTGAGATTAGAACCGCTGAACTGCAGATAACAGTCAGCTGAAGTGGCCTGCAGTACTGCAGTACCCTAACCACTGCGCCACCTCAGCTCTTATCAGCTACCCAGAGTCACATCAATGAGAAGACCAGCTGTTTTAATAAATAAACATTATCAATAAATAATAAATATTATGGCCCTTAATTTGTTTGTTTCGGTCTCTGATCTCATTTATAACAACAAATTTCTATGGCTCAAAAGCAGCTTTGGTATTGAGGGCAGGGGCAGTTATCATTGTTAATGGCCTTCGTTAGCCTTAACTTCTATAAATTGGTCCAATTCCCTTTCAAAATTGTCAGTGTATTATTTGGTAGTGCGTTGTTTAATTATGCTCTCTTCATTTTGGGATTTTCCCACTTCACTTCTTTGTCTTGTTCCATTTTATCCTTTTCTCCAGTCTGAAAGGCTGTTTATCCACAGTATATGTTTACAACTATTTTCATGCATGTGTTACCACTATTCCTTTAATAAACAGCACTCAAAGGTCATATTGGTACATGTAACACCAGAAGTGTGACAGTTGTCTGCTTTAATTCAGTTTTCTTATTTTAAAACTTGCTCACAAGCAGTATGAAGGTCATTTCAACATTTCAAAGAATGATGCACTTGGCATTAGGAAAAGAATTTTTTAAATGCCTGGCTTTTACAAAGTTTTATTTTCCTCTTCATTAAATTTTATGGCACAGTTATTTTCTGATGTAAAATACTTTCAAGCATATTGTGATACAAAAATATTGTAGCAGTTTCCTCTATCCATAGTGCAAGATGACTCAATAGAATTTGGTTATCTTACTAATAGCATTAAACAGGTATAATACATAACAGTTTTTGTTCAGTAAAAGTTGATTCCTTTTCAAGATTATATCCAACTGAGTGATCTTAATCGCATTAGGAAAATGCTTGTCTGAGAAGAAAAAATTTCTTCGACTATAGCTTCTATGCATTTTAAAATTATTGCACTGTTTAGAATCTGTTCACTTAATTTTCTGAATAACATTTTGTTTATTATTATTACTATTAGTAGAATTAGTAGTAGTATTAGTAATAGTATTAATCTTGATAAATATGATGTTTTTAAACATCATCATCATCATCATCATTATACTTTATTCATTAAACATGAAACTCAGTCAACTGAACATTTAAAAATGTGTCACAAATACCATTGACGAGTAATGATGGTTGATGCCAGCGTCCTAGGTATCAACCAAGTACCTTCTTAAAATATATGATGTTCTGAGTAGCACAGTTTTTTGCAGTTCCGCTGGTGTTATTGCAGGAAACTGCATTGTTGTTGTTGTTGTTACTATCATCATGTGAAATTATAGCTGCCAGTTCTTTAGCTGTTGTTAGCCTTCATACACATCACATTCCTCCCAAGAACATGAGATATTATAATGTATCCTCATCAGTGGTGGGTTCCTACCGATTTGGTATGGTTCAGCCGAACCAGTAATGGATTGGCAGCCTGGGTCACTGGAACTGGCAGCGACCCAGGCCTGCCATGCCCCCAAACCAGTTCTTTGGGCAACGCCATAGACACCGCCATGTTTTTCTTTGCTTCTGCGCATGTGCAAAAATATTTTATTGCACTGTGCACATGCATGCACCAAGCACACATGTGTGCCACATCCACAAGCAAACTGGCAGTACCGACTGATGGAACCCACCCCGATCCTCATAGTGTATTTGTGATTACAAGCAGTGAAGTTTTTGTAATTAATTATTTTAATTATTATTAAGATATTATGACATATGTTGAATTATTATATTATAATTAGTAATCATGAATTATTATTATTTATTGAATAACCAATTTTCCAGTATGGAATAAAATACTAAACTGAATGGCTGGATAGGCTTTTAGATAAATAGATTATAGATAGATATCCATAGGTGCAGATATACACACACATATGCATACATACATACATTCTTACATATATACTCATACTGTACATTGTCAGCCTGGAGGCCATCTTTTACTTTGGGTCTTCAGGTCTGCCACACTTGGTGGATGGGCATGGTGTGGGAAATGGGAAGGGGATTGGATGGAGATAGGATGAGATGCATAGCCATAACAACATTCTTTTCCAGGAGTCAAGGATATTCAGCCTGCACCTGGAGACGTATGACTGGGAAACAACTCCAGTTGGGATGGTGACCTAATTGGACATGTGGGTTAAATGTACAGAGTTGCCTCTAAGTGTCAAAAGTCTATTCAGTATCTGTTTTTCAGTTCTCTCTCTCTCTCTGTCTCTCTCTCTCTCCCCCCATCACCCATCCATCGATCCACCCATTGATCCATCCAAGTTCTTAACTGCTCATCCCCATTACAGAGGGGCTTTGATTGATGTACAATGTAATCAATATAATAAAAAATTAAACATTGCATAATTTAAGATTATTATTTTTAAAAAATGTAAAGCATTATAAAATTACAAAAGAAAGAGAGTTCCAAAATGGGGAGATTAGGAACTATTAATACAGGTGAGGGAGTAGTTCTCATGGGGGCCAACCAGCCCCATGTCTGTGTGATCCCAGTGTCCCCCATGCAAGGTTATACAACCTGGTTTTGACCTCTTTGTGGAAGGCCAAAAGATTGGGGGCTTTCTTTCCCTTTGACTCCGCAGTCAGAATTCTTTGACAAAGTCCATAGCATGTCCTCCCTACCTGAACGAGTGGTACAGGCTAATGTGATGGAGCAAAGCATTTTAGCATTTAATATTTGAAAACTAAATAATTATGCAACCCTACATGTTACAGAATAAAAATTAAGTAGGTATTTTATGTGCTTTGTTTTATCAATTGGTTAAAAGCAAGTTTATGTTAAAATTCATTACAAATATATAATTTATAATCTTATTTAGTTATACAGTGGGAAAACATATTATATTGTTTTAAACTATAAAATTCATTAGTGTAGATGTTGTTTGCAATATTTATTAATGATAAAACATTCAATAATTCAAAAATCACATAGTATTAATAAGCTGCAAAGTGATAAATCACCTAAATATAATGTGAACAGATTTCCCAGTTTTAGCCTCTAAGGATGCAACTGTACATGATATAGTGTGCAGAATCATACCCCAAATGGTATATAGATGATAAATGTTGACTAAGCCAGATTGCAATACTTTATAAATGTGATGAGATTCACTGTAAAGATGTTCTCTGAATAGTGCAAGAAGATAAATTGAATAGTCAATAATTGTATTATGATTAGATGTATCCATATCCAGAAAAATACTAGATACTTTTATTATCCTAGGCAAACTGAAATCGGTACCCTGAATTATTGCCAAAGGGAAAGCAATTACATGGTTCTCCACAGATTGCATTGATGGATGAAGTCTCTTGTCCATAAGAGATGTCAATTCTCCTTCCTTCCTCTTCTCTTGGATCTCCACCTTTCATTACTCCCAATAGTAGAAAGCTATTTAGATCAGAAGCAGAGCTAGTTGAAATATTCTTCTGGTTTTGGGGAAGTAAAGGGATAATGGGTTAGAATTTATTGATTAGATAATTCATTTTTTTTCTGGAGCTAAGAACTGATACAAGACATTTCTCACATTGGGAAGAAATTTTAAAGGCTCAAGTAACTGCAAGAATTTTAATTTCATCTTCTAATTTCCCTCCAAAGAAAATGCTTGCTCTTGGGAATGCCATCCAAAAGGACGATAATATCTTCATTCTGAATTGTCTGCACAGCATATTGTAGAATGAAAAAGATCAAAAGAACTGAGTGGCTTCATCTTTTCTAACTGCAATAGAAAAGATGATATTACATTAGGAGACTGCACCTACATCTCTTAAGCTTTTCTGTGTGGTATTACAAAGGTACTGCTGAATAATGTGTTTTGTTGTATTATGATATTTATCCCTTTAGTTTGATATTGGGTGATCGCTAAGGTCTGAGCATTGCACCATTTTAAAGAGCATAAACTAGGATAAGAGTTGGATCTAGGCATGACACATCTTCCTTGCTCCTTGGAAAACCTACCAGTAGCAGGGAAGAATTTTATATTATTGCAGTGAGAAAGTATCTTATAGCAAATCACATCCTATTTTAGAGAGGTTCACTGTTTTAAACATTTCTTCATGGTCTTTGAGAACTCAAGATTATTCCCTAAAGCTCATTAATTCTGTTGTATCTACTGGACAACAACAAATTTAAATATACATATATTTGATATGGACTAGACTGCATCTAGTTCAGTTCTGCTGTAACTCAAGTGAAGAAGAGTACATACATACATTGAAGAATGTCAAAGTGGCATTATGAATAAGTTAAATACTTATGTTTACATTCCAATTAATATTTTAAGGGTCATCCTTCAAATTGCTAGCTTTCATTTCATCTTTCAAGCAAACAAATAAATCCTATAACAAATCAAATTTCAAATAATGTGATATATAATACCTGTATAAAGTGGCATACTTAGTACAGTAATAGATTATTACAAGGAAGGGGTACTTTAAACTAAGAAGGAAATAATAGGCAATCATCTAACATTACTTTCTGGTCTAAGTACAGCTCTTGAAAAAGGAATTTAAATAGAAGAACCAACTCTGCAATGACAGGCAAAAAAATTCCAGTTTGGAATGGTTTGTGGTTCTACTGGTTCTACTACAAGTTGTCTCAGCCTATAAAGTTCACATTTATTAATATGCCATATATTAAACATACACAACACACTTTTTGTCATAATTCTGAGATAAATCCTCCCTGTCTGTCCATGAATGTGCTACAATTTTTAACGTGAGCCAGCTTTTAATTATGTATCAAAAAAAAAAAACCTGCTTTGCGAGATTACTACTAAAATAAAGCTGAAGTGGATAGGAATCCACTTTTTCATGACATTTTACTCTTTTTTTAGTGACAGGGACATTTGGATATACACATGGATATAATAACTGTATAGTGAAAGTAATACAAGGACAGCATTTGATCTCAGTGACATTTTCAGCCAAGTTTGGTTGGGACCATGACATTGTCCCATTCATTTTCCAGTCCTTCACACTTGATGCGGTTCAGTGATTGATGGTGCAAGATCCAGTCTACAACAGCAAGCTTGAAAAGGGCCAAGGCCAAGAGGTTTTATTATATAATCTTACTTTACTACCAGTTTTTTTTAGTAATGAGTAGAGTAGAGAAGAATAGAGTAGAGCAGAGTACCACAGTAAGTTTGAAAGGGGCCAAGGCCAAGAATTTTATTATATAATCCTGCTTTATTACCAGGTTTTTTTTTAGGATGTAATGGAATGGAATGGAATAGAATAGCAGAGTTGGAAGGCACCTTAGAGGTCTTCTATTCTAACCCCCTGCTCTGGCAGGAAACCTTATACCATTTCAGACAAATGGCTGTCCAATCACTTCTTTAAAAATTCCAGGGTTGGAGCATTTACAACTTCTGGAGTATCTGTATAACCTGATTAAATTAAGACTAAATCTTCTGAAGACAAGTTGTTCCACTGATTAATTGTTCTGTCAGGAAATTTCTTCTTATTTTTAGGTTGCTTCTCTCTCTGATTAGTATTCATCCACTGCTTCTTGACCTGCCTTCAGATGCTTTGGAGAATAGCTTGATTCCCTCTTCTTTGTGGGATATTGGAAAACTGCTATCATATCACTCCTAGTACTTCTTTTCATTAAACCAGGCATACACAATTCCAACAATCATTATTTATATGTTTTGGCCTCCAGTCCCTAATTAATTGTGAAATCCTCTTTACCAAAAATAAGTTTTATTAAATTCAATGGAATTTACTCCTTGTCAAGCTCATATAACTTCATTTCATGGCAATACTGATTCTTTCCTGTTGCTATTCATATTTCTGTTTCATTCATCTCAAAAACTAATGGAGGGAAAATGCCCTTGGTGAATCAACTACTTTCACTATTTAAACAATAAATGGCTAACATCAATCTCCTCTATTCGAAAGCAGAAATCTGTAAGCAGAAAATGTATGTGCATCTTATACAGTGAATATTGTGATGGGGGGGTTGGTGCAGTGCTGATCAGATGTTCAAGAATGGGTTGTGGTGGTAGTGGAAAAGGGACAGCAGCGAACAGGCAGCAGCGTTGAATGGGCCGCGGCAAACGAGCCACAGCAAATAGGCCAGATGAATACCAGATGGATGCTGGGAAGCAGAGGCAGAATTTGGGGGGGGGGGTGTTCCTCTCCCAAAAGCTAGGTGCTTCTTATAGTCTGGAGCATCTTATAGTCTGAAAAATATGGTACCTAAAAATATATCCCCTTGACTTCAATGAGATAAATGTATGCCCTTAATTTCCTTTCAAAATCAATACGACTTAATAAAATATTTTAACACTAGATTTATGCTTGAAGTAGGTGTCCATATGAGGTCTATTAAATGACTTCACTGCCTATGAATCTCTATTCCAGAAAGTAGCTGAAGGTCATTTTGTTTCCTCTATATTTAGAATCAACAAAGTTCTAGGAATATTTATCAATAGTGAGACACTGAAAAACACTCAGCTACATTATAACATATGATAGTCTGCTGAAGTTGAATAAATATTTCATGAACAAATGTTTTATTATGTTATTACATTTTAGTTTTAATGTTTATTCATATATTTATTTACTTACATTTCTATACTGTCTCAATCACCTATTCCTGTATTATCTATTATAATCATGAGTCATTACTCTGTGCTAGAATAGAAAAATCAAGTAAAGCTAATGAAACATAGCTTGCCTTTTCTCAATTTACATTTTTATAAATGAAATGTTAAAATATTTCTTAGAATTGTAACAATTTAAGAAAAAAGATGTAGGTGTTTCTCCAGGTAAATTCTTGGTATCTGGAGTATTTTGAAGGATTCTCATTCACTTATGTCATCTGATAACAAATTTTCAGTTTGACATGCATTTAGAGTAAAATCCCTTCTGGGTTAATCAAACATTTGCATATTCCAGCAGAATGCATTAATTATTAATGCATTCATTTTATATAAAAAAAGATATAAAGCCAAAAAAAGCAACTTCATTTCGATCAATAGAAGTTGCCTGGAAGCTTTTATCTGGAAGACAAAATAAGTTGATCTAGCAAGAATTTGAATCCTAAAAACATTATAATGACAATATAACATATAATGGATGTATTTGGTTTATGGCACAATGTTTTTGACTGCCAATGTTAGGTAAAAAATTAATCTCAATACTCATCAGGGTATTAATTAAATTAATTAAATTACTTTTATTTATTTATTTATATGTTAAGTTTATATGTCACCCATCTTGCTATCAAGAGCCTCTTTTAATATTTTATATGATCCCATTGTTTCCATGTTTTGATATGTTGGACTAAATTTCATGAGTTTTATGTCTATGAGGTACTATATAAGAGATTGGAATCAGAGTTATTTCTTTAAACTCTTAAGTAAATAAACAGGATACAGCAAAAGTGAGCCCATAAAATTAATTACGATTTTTTTTTCAAAATTAAATACATTTTAGCATTTGGTGATACTATTATTCACTGGAGAAATCATGTATATTTTAATAAAATATTTTCCACCTGTTATGAATGTAAAATGTATGGAACTTTATAAATTGATGTGGAACATATTATTATTTTGGCTTCTGGATATATTTGGTAATAAAGACAAAATACAAAAAAAATTACTTCACAGCTTTCTTAAAAAAACAATAAGTTTTATTTAAATAAACCTATTCTATAGAGTATCAAATATTCTAACACTAAATTCTAAACCTTCATTAACTCTTTTTATATACTGTTGATTTTGTCTTTCCTTCTAGAATCTCTCATACAGATAGCCAAATGATGAGCAATTAATGCCCAAACTCTGAGTTTGCTTTAAGTCATTTGTATATATCATTATTTTAATAATAAAACTTCCCTTCTTGTTTCCCCTTGTCATCCCAAGCAAAGAGCTCCACTCCAGAGATTGGAGAAAAAGGAAGACTGGATCAGTTTATGAAATCCCAAATAAAGAGGGAAAGGCAATCTTTCTCATATGAAACTCGACAGTTGCTGTCACAGGTCATCCACTTTGCTCTTGATCACACAATTCTATAATTCCCAGTTGAGCATCTTTACATTTTTTGGCCCAGTGACACACAGTACTCTTGCCAACACAGCATTATCATAAAGCACCTCCATCTGCTAGTAAATTTCAGTTGATAGGATGCCTTCCACAGTCAAAAATTCAATCATGGCACTACGCTTAAAAAGCATGAATAAGATTATTGCAGCCTTTCATTTCACAAACAATGACAACACAACCTTTTCTCATAGGAACTTGCCAATTTTAATAGTAGAGCAGATACTAATGAATGTATCAGTGTTGCCATCTAATGGTGGAGGTATTACTTTTCATTCAGACCTCATAATGAGTAACATATTTTTCTCTTTTTTGGCCTTTAAAAAATAGTCCTTGCTACTATATAAAATTAAAAGCTATCTTCTATGTCTTGATTCCCAGAATTAGAAGGAAATGACCTAAGTCAAACTACAGGTTTAAAATGGAATTGTCTTTTTCTTTTTCATACTAGCTCCTTCCTTCCTTCCTTCCTTCCTTCCTTCCTTCCTTCCTTCCTTCCTTCCTTCCTTCCTTCCCATTATGCTTTTTATTTAGATCTATATTCACAATTTCAGTTTTGAGTTTATTGAGTGAAAGGAGCCACACATTTATCTTTCCAATATTGCAATTTCAGTCTTTGGCCATAAAAAAGGCACCAAAAATCCATTTAATTTATCTGGTTGTCATATTCCATGTATTTGGTATGTAGACCAATAGAATATTATTCTCTGAGAATTTTAGATTTTGCCATAGTCATATTTATATAATCCAAACTTTCTCTTAAACATGAATAGAATAGAACACGGTAGAGTTTTAAAGAAACATTATGCTTACTACATCTCCAACAAAGTGCTGTTTGGGACTCCTTCTCTATACAAATGTAATGGAGTGCAATGACTTCTAAATATAATTTTTATTATACAAATTATAATTTGAGATCCATTAATATTCTTGAAATAGAAGTTAAGAAACATTGTCTAGGCTACATAGGAATCTCTAATTCCTTTTTCCATTTATTTCTTAAAATCTGCATAATATATTGATTTATTGATAATAAATGTATATTAAAACTATATTAAAATTGTATGTCTTTGAATTTTAAAGGATTTAACAAATTGTTGTAGTATCTCGAGTACTCAGAAGCTGAAAATGCTGCTGATCCAAACAATGCTATTAACAAAGGTTGTAATTTGTAGATTATGTAGATATTGCCATTGTCTTATATCTGGTAGATGATATTTATCGTTTAACACAGTGGGTTAATAATTCATCTACATCATCTATCAGTTGGTCCAATATCAATATCCACAATTGAGCCCAAAATTTAGGTTTCTAAGCAGGACATTTGTGAAGTGAATTTTGCCCCATTTTACAATTTTTCTTGTCACAGTTGTTTAGTGAATCATGGCAGTTGTTCAGTTCAGTTCAGTTCAGTTTATTACATTTATATGCCGCCCTTTTCCCCCGAAGGGGACTCAGGGTGGCTCACAACTCAACCAGGGAAGGGGAATACAGACAAAAAAATTTTTTAAAAACAAAGCATAGTAATGCATAATTTAAAAACATACAATAGTCATACCATTCGAGACGGGGGCAACAGCTCTTTAGCCCCAGGCCTGTCAGAACAGCCAGGTTTTAAGGGCCTTGCGGAAGGCCTGGAGGGTGGTGAGGGTTCGAATCTCCATGGGGAGTTCGTTCCAGAGGGTCGGAGCAGCCACAGAGAAGGCTCTCCTCCGAGTAGTCACCAGTCGACACTGGCCGGCGGATGGAATTCGGAGGAGGCCTAATCTGTGGGATCTGATCGGTCTAGTGGAGGTAATTGGCAGCAGGCGGTCTCTCAAGTACCCAGGTCCAATACCATGAAGGGCTTTATAAGTGATGACTAGCGCCTTGAAGCATATCCGGAGACCAATAGGCAGCCAGTGCAGCTCGCGGAGGATAGGTGTTACGTGGGTGAACCGAGGTACACCCACGATCGCTCGCGCGGCTGCATTCTGGACAAGCTGAAGTCTCCGAATACTCTTCAAGGGCTGCCCCATGTAGAGCACGTTGCAGTAGTCCAGTCTAGAGGTCACAAGGGCGCAAGTGACTGTTGTGAGGGCCTCCCGGTTCAGGTAGGGACCCAACTGGTACACCAGGAGAACCTGGGCAAATGCCCCCCTGGTCACAGCCGACAAGTGGTGTTCAAAAGCCAGCTGTGGGTCCAGGAGGACTCCCAAGTTGCGAACCCTGTCTGAGGGGCGTACTGTTTGACCCCCCCCCCCAGCCTGAGAGATGGAACACTTGGCCAATTAGTAGGAGGGAAACACAACAGCCACTCAGTCTTATCTGGATTGAGTACAAGCTTGTTAAGCCCCATCCAGTCCCTAACAGCCTCGAGGCACTGGCACATCACATCAATCGCTTCACTGAGTTGGCACGGGGCAGACAGATACAGCTGCGTATCGTCCGCATACTGATGGTATTTAATCCCGTGCCGTTGAATTATCTCACCCAGCAGCTTCATGTAGATATTAAACAGGAGGGGGGACAGGACCGAACCCTGCAGCACCCCATAATTCAGGGGCCTAGGGGTCGATCTCTGCCCTCCGACCAACACCGACTGCGACCTGTCCGAGTGGTAAGAGGAGAACCACCGTAGGACGGTGCCTCCCACCCCCACCTCCCGCAGTCGTCGCAGAAGGATACCATGGTCGATGGTATCGAAGGCCACTGAGAGGTCAAGGAGCACTAGGACGGAGGCATAACCTCCATCCCTGGCTCTCCAGAGATCATCAATCAATGCGACCAAAGCAGTTTCCGTGCTGTAGCCAGGCCTAAATCCCGACTGGAAGGGATCTAGATAATCGGTTTCCTCCAAGGACCGCCGGAGCTGAAAGGCTACCACTTTCTCAACAACCTTCCCCACGAAGGGGAGGTTGGAGACTGGACGATGGTTGTTTAAGACGGCTGGATCCAAAGATGGCTTCTTCAGAAGGGGTCTCACCACCGCCGCCTTTAGAGCGGGGGGAAAGAACCCCTCCCGAAGGGGGGTGGTAACAACCGCCTGGATCCAGCCCCGTGTTACCTCCCTGCTGTTAGCGACCAGCCAGGAGGGGCACGGGTCCAGTACACATGTGGAGGCACTTACAGCTACCATGGCCTTGTCCACGTCCTCAGGGGTAACAGGGGTTGTTAAGTTAGTAACATCGTTGTTAAGTGAATCTGATGTTCCTGTTGACTTTGCTTGTCAGAAGGTCACAAAATATGATCACATGACTCCAGGACACTGCAACCTCATAAATATGAGTCAGCCACCAACTGTCTGTATTTTGATCATGTGACAATGGGGATGCTGCGATGCATAAGTGTGAAAAATGGTCATAGGTCACTTTGTCTGTGATGTTATAACTTTGAACAGTCACTAAATGAATTGTGGTAAGTTGAGAAATACCTGTATATCTCTGTTGCTTGATTCCAGTTTGACTGGCACATATATACATATATATGTATACATCAAAATTCTTTCAAATTTTGGGGAAGTTGTCAAAATAGTGTCTCATATTTTTGGCATAAAGTAACAGCACTAAATTAATTGAATACTTCTTAGAATAAGGCTTACTATATTCATTTACAGGACCAAACCTCAAACTTAAAAATAAAGCACTTATTATTTATTTAATTTTAGCAATCAAAATAATAATTGCACAAACCGTAGGTAACATGACATTTGAGACATGAATGAACAAAGTATTTTCAATTGCCATTACAAAAAAAATGATAAAGTTAAAATATGAGACACAGAAGCATAAAATACCATTTAATCAAATTTGTATTAATTTACTCAATTGCAATAGACTATTAATATGGCATATTTTATATATCAGATAAATTTGTAAATGTGCAGTACCTCTCTTCATTTATGTTGTACTAGCTCCTTTTTGTACTTTGTACAATTTTTTTTTGGTTTTTTATATACGTCTTGGTTTTATGGTGCAGTTACCTGATACAGAAAATATATTGAAGAATTAAAATAATAATAAGGAAGAAACAAATTGATGCTCTGCCAATACATTTCTGGGTTGCATCAAATGCATCCATCTGGGGATGTTTTATCACTTTTGCCTTAGCAGAAAGAGAAAGAATCTGAGACTGTGTTGTTATGCAGCTGGAAAAGATGGTAGAAGATTCACTCTTGTTATATGCCAGAAACCCCACAGATGAATCATATCAAATATTAATAGCAGCAAAATTTAAACTGCAGCTACTACAGTCAGAACAATTTGAATATTCTTTGAAATGTTTTAATCAACCCTACTGGAAATCAGGTGAGAAAGGTGGAGAGTTTGTCACTTATCATTTGCAACCATAGCAACCACCACAACAACATAATTCTATATCTGAAATTCAGAATAACAATGGACAGCTATTTACTGAGATTATTACATTAATTATTGGTTTTATTATTTTTATAATCAATTACACATATTTCAGAATTCTGTAACTGAGCAGCAAAATATTAATTTTCTGGAAATTATTGAAATGGAAAATATTTCCCAAGAGGATAAAAATAAACTGGCACAACCACTTATATTTCAAGAAATTACAGAAACAATGCAATCTATAAACATGTGAAAGCCTGAATTTTCAGTTGAATGGTACAGAATTTTCAGAAAATTGGCATTTATATTCTTAGGTCTACACCAAATGTTTTCATTTGACTATATTTCATTTATTCAAGTCTAAAAAGACCCTGCCAGATATATAAGTTATAGACCAATATAAGTGCTAAAATATTAACTGCAACAGTCACCATAGTTACAGAAGATAATTCATCTAGAATCTAGCCATCTCAGTCTGGGTTTACTAAAAAAAATTGATATGCACGACAATGTCTGCCTAGTTATTGGTACGGTAGGTATCACAACAGATAGATTGCAATCAGCACTTCTAATTTCACTGGACACTGAACAAACCTTTACTAAAAGTTCAGATTGACTTTATAAAGTGACTTTCTAAGAATTACAAGATTCTACTAAAATTTTTGTCACTGGATTTCAATTTGTATCATTCCTCAGTAGCTAGAATTATTACAAATGGATTTCTCCCTCAACCTATGAAATTATATTGTGGTATATAATTTATGGTCTGTCTCTTGTTTCCTTTAATCTTCAGTTTAGTTCTTCAACTTTTGGTTCTTTCTATTAGACTTTTTCAAGATATTAAAAGTATAGTGGCATTTGGCATTGGATATAAATTATTCTTATATGATGCTGATATAGATATTTTAATTAATTATGCAATGACACTATTAAAGTTTATTGACATTGTACAGCAATGCAGTTTATATTCTGGTTATGCCATTACCTAGAAAAAAATTAATTTTCTACCTTTGAGGTACACCGTATCTTCATATATTAGCATCTTTAAGCATATAGTACTGTCTGATGGTACTCCTCCATTGAGCCTTTGTGACTAGTTTTGAGGATTGACTGCAGCTAGTTTATCCATGATCTTATGCCTCAAATTAGCTGCTGTGCTCCATAATGGTGGGATGGCAGTGATGCTCTAGTTCCAGGTGTTGACTGCACATCAAATTGTTCTTCCAGGTTGGGAGTCTGAATCTGAAGGGGAAGATGAACAGCTGACAGAGAACAGGAAAGTGGGTTTGTTGGCTGTGGAGGAAACTGGGAAATGGCAAAGTCAGGCTGGGCAGAGCAGGGGAGATGTAGAACAAGGGAGAGGCGGTTCAGATAAAGACCAAGGTCCACCCCCTCCTCATCCTAGGGCACACAGGGAAGAACAGAGAAGAGAGCAATGTGGTTTGTGTGGCTTACAAAGGAGGAAAGGGCCCCAATTGCCTTCACAAGGCACACCTGGGGATGGAGTTTAAAGGAGAGGCAAATGGGAGAGACGGTTGTCAGGAACAAACACTGGGTTCATATGACGTTAACTGCTTATTTGAGTTCCTAGCATCCTCCCAACTGGTTTGATTTACTGCTGTGCTACTTCACTTTTGGCAGTCCTTGCTTGCATCCAACAAGGTAAGATAAGATTAATTATCTTATTTTACCTTGTTGGATTTATAGTTGGAAGTGTTCTGCTTACAATATTTGGACTGGAATAGTTTCAGCCAAAGACTGTTACAGGTTTGTGGAAGAGCTTTTCTTCAGGCCGGAGAGTTGAAAGGGATGTGGGGGCACAGTTGGTGTTAATAAAGGGACTCATATCGGTTCTCTGGCTGTATTGCCTTTGTGCCACGCCCCGGGTCATTACAGTTTTTCTTGAGTTTGTTATATAAGGTATAGTTAGCCTATCTCAAGTTGTCAGATCAGCTTCTTCTTACCCATATTTTTCAGTTAGTGTGGTAGTCTTCCTTTCATTCATACTTCATGCATACATTTCGTATATCCCATCTCATTAGCACTACTATTGTAAAGCATTTCATCAATTCTACATTGTCATGTCTCATTCTATTGATAAGAAATGTTAAACAAATACTTCTTATGATTTAAAAGTGACATTAATTCCCAAAAGTATTGCTTATTTTAAATGCATGTTATTAATATGTAGCTAATAGCTGGAGTCTAGATATTAAGTTTGCATATTTGAATATATCAAAATCACTTCTCCTATCCCTCCTCATTCTGACAGTCCTGGGGAATAGTCTTAACTCTTCTTTCAAATCAATCCAGATTTGATTTGGGCATAACTGACATATTTCTTTCCAGATTCCATCTTTAAGCCATTGAATTCAACGTAAACCTAGTGCTTAAATAAAAACCAACTATTCCTTCTTACTGCCCTGGAATTCTTTGTTTAGTATCTAGCCTAATGAAAGCTTAAACAGTTTTTTTTAAAGAAAAATTAGTTTAAAATAGAATTGCTGGAGTATTTATATTTACTGAATGACTTTTATACTATTCATGAAGCGAATTCAGAATACTTTAAAAAAGATTCTTTGTAGTTTGATTTATTCCACATTTTTCTATCTCTTTAGGATCTGAAAAAAACATAATTAAAATGTATATTACCTTTGGAAAAACAGAATTTTATTAACTATACTTTAAGTTTGTTATAAATCATTTATTTGTAATATAAACATCTAGAAAAAGTTTAAATCTCATATTCTTTTTATTTTCCACATAACATTTAACGTAATACTACAGCATGCGGAAGGGTAGGAAGGATGATAAATGTAATTGTATACATTACAATATTCTATCAGCATTGGTAACTAAAATTGTCAGTGCAGGAAAAATTCCAAACTGGTCAAAAGATCTATCTACACTACATATACACTACAAAATTTTTAATTTTAGCTTATTGTTTTCTTTTTTTTATGGGGCATTTGCATAAAATTTATTGATATGCCTTTTTTAAAAAGTAGATTAACAAAACTAAAACAATGATCTCCTGCTGTAAAATTGGAAAGTAACACTTGAAATGCATTCTGGATATTAGCCTATGCAAAAAGTGTAATGAAATTAGACCCTTCTTGTTATGTATACAAATATAACTCAGTTAAATTAACAAAGCCATTCACATATAATATGAATCAGTCTCATGAAAAGAATATATTTATAAGCATTAAAATATAGAATACACATATCCATAGTGCAGTTGGCTATGGCCAGTAGGGCAATTTTAATTCTTACATTACAGTAATAATGTAAAAAGACAGAAAAGGCCAACTATATTAACATATATTCTATAAATTATTTAACTTCTTACATTAACATTATATATTTATAATGCTAATTAGTCATATCAAAACATCTTCAATATAAAGTAGTAAAATTACATCATCATTATCATTATTATTATTAAATATGGTACATGAAAATTAGTGTTTGCTGATTATTTATTGTAGATCACTAGTGCCCCCTTCTGCTATGAAATATAAACAAATAGAATCAGTCATTGTCTATTCCACAGCTTTCCTTTTTTAAGGCTGGTCAGGTTTTTTTGTTGCTCCCTACTTTATACAATCATCTCCCCTTTAAAATATATATTGTAATAAAATGCTACTCTTGTATTATCCCATATTCCTCTTACAATGTCCAAATTTCAAATATATACAAACATTCATTATCTATAGTGTATATGCTAAGTATTTCCCAAGCTGAATAATAGAAATAACAATTTGTCACTTATTCAATGGAGTATTTTCTTGATGATTTACTGTGAATAGCAGAAATAGATATGATTGTCTAAAACATATGTTTTCAGCTCATTGATCAATGTAAGATTTCATTGTATTTACATATGATACACCTGTAAGGCATCAACTGCATTTTCCATTTTTCTCACTTGGATTCTAATTCTTTCTATTGATCATTGACCAACTGTTAAGGCTGGAAAGTTTAGAGCCAGTTAGTAAAATAAAAAGTCTGTAAAGCAAACTAATATTAAATACACATGCTGGCTGAAAAACAGCTTTTTATAAGCATAAAAAAAATGTATAGCTAAAAGATGAAAGTAATATCCAGAATATATTTTCTTGATTTTTTCCCCAATGGATTCCAAATCTTCACTTACACTTACATTGGTTACTTGAAATCATTTACTTTTATAATATGAAAAATATATCAGGATGCATGAAACATTTTTAATGAATTTTCAGTAGAAAATCAAATTTAAAGAAGAGACTGAGTTACTTTCTCCACCTTCCATAATGCAGCACCATAGCTATAATAAGCTGTTTGGGTACTTTATGTTTTAGCAATTAAGAATATATTCATTTTTATATGTTATTCATGAAATTTGCTTGATTACTTGAAACCATCTGGAGGTTACGGGCATAATTATTAACTCTTAAGGATTAGATGGGAGAAGTAAAAGATAATATTCTACATGTGTTACAGAGTAATAAATATGACCACCTGTGGAATCTGTGTTAAATGTTGCTTCAGTGAAGTTCTGAATTCTGTGTATAGCAGTTTCTATAAAATAATATCTGAAATTAAATTACCATAGAACAGCATCTAAATCAGATTCTTTGTAAACTTTGTAATACCATCCCATACATTGATTTTTTTTGTAGTGCAATTTATTTAGATTTATCTGATTATAATGAGCTTTGTTATCTATTCCTCAGCCAACTTTTTATCTTCCATTGATTAGCTTCATCAGAAAAACCGTACAAACATATTGGTATAACATCGCTTTATTATACAAGAAGGTAACTAAACCTTTAGCAGTAATTTTGAAAAATCTATCTCATAACTTTAGAAGAAATTTTCCCCCATTGAGTCAGTCTTGACTTCTGGCAACTGAATTAACAAATCCAAGCACTGTCCAGGGAAATTTTTGTCATTTGCATTACTTTTTTCCTAAGGTTGAGAACACAATGGTACACCAAAATGTCATCACTTGATGTACCTAATAGCAACAATAAACAATACCTTATTCTTGTGTCAATAGCAAATGCATAAGACATTCAATAATGATACTATTTCTCATCTATCCCCAGTTGGAAATATTTATTCTAAAATGGAAAACTTTCAATGTCTTAGAATCTTATGCTTGTGAAGCTCTTTTTTTCAGTGCAAGAAGACAGTATATAAATCAATCAATTAAATAAATAAAAACATTGTATTAGATGAAAAGGTAAAAGCTGAATGTTAGAACAAAATCAGTGAGTGTACTTGAAGATTAGTTACCAAGGCCTCAAGAAGAATGAAATACATTCAATCTCAAGATATAAAAATACCCTGAGGGATTCTCCTTAACAGTAATGAGAAGCTGCTCCTTACACTAATAACATCATCACCTAGTACTATATTCTGGCTCACAATCTATTATTTTCTCCTGTTGAAGAACTTAGCAGATTGGCTATGGTGATGAGGAGCAGGGCCCCTAGGGACAACCAATGAAACTTTAAAACTCACCTCTGGAATTTGTTTCGAGGTTCAGTAATCTACAATGATTGATGCAAATGCCTAGGTTTAAAATGGGGGTATCTATTAAAACTGGAGCTATTCCTTCTTCAATTATTTAATTAAAAATAACATAGCATATTTTGTTATAATGCTATAGAATAAATAAATATTATTTTATTCCCACTATAGACATTTTGTGGACAATTAAATATCCCAGTCCTTTTTAGTCTTCTTTTTAATTTTTCCTTTAGGATATTTTTCTTCCTTTTGCTTTTCTTTTATATTTCTGTAAATCCTGACTTTTATCTAACTTTGCCCTTTTGTATCTCAATAACCTCATTCTTGTCACATAGCTATTGGTACATAATACCTGGAAGCAATATTAGAAGGTTACTGTTGATAAACAGGGACAGAGTCTGTTGGGAATGAATATAGCTCAGGCTTCAGTTGAAAATGCAAACAGAGCTATGCAAAAGGGTTCCATGTACACATTCCATCTTAATGATCATTGCTGAGTCTTCTAGTAAGAATTTTTGTAGGGGGAAAAAGGGTCCAAACCTAATTAAACCATCATGTATTGGAAAGTGCTAACACTGCTAACACTGGAATGGTTTCCTTTGATGTGGCTCCCAAAGGCTACCAATGAATGAGAGGAAAAGAAACTCAGTATGTGTCCCTCAAGACAAACAAAGAACTGAAGTGATTAAGACGATACCTTTTATATTTTGAATAATATATCCAAACACCTATTGGCTTGATTTAAGAAAAGAAAAGCTGCAGTAACATGAAGCTAAGGAATGTCAACCCACTTACAAATAGTCTACAGGACATTTTTGAACTGAAAAAAAAAACTTCTTTTGTAAGAGTGAAGGGATCATGGCTGGGGTAGAGACCAGTGAAACACAATGATACAACAGAATAAGGCAACAATTTAGGAGAAGAAAATACCTTATTTCCCTAACAGTGCCCAGAACATGTTGCTGATATCATTATTCATGTCATTAGTCATATCTTAGCCAGCAAGGATTGCTGTTAATGCTGCAGTAAGGGGTGTTAACCAAGAAAATTGCAGAGTAAAAGGTCCTATTTCTGAGAAAGTCTCCACTATTCTCCCAACAAAAAGTATTTTTTTTATTTAGTTTGTCAAGTATGTACGAGATAACAGGTATAAATATAAACATGGACATGAGCATGAAATGAATAGAAATAAATGGAGACAGTAGGACATGGGTGGTAGGCACGCTGGTGCGCTTATGCACGCCCCCTTACAGACCTCTTAGGAATGGTGTGAGGTCCACAGTAGACAGTTTACAGTTGAAGCTATGGGGGTTTGAGGAAGTAACAACGAAGTCAGGTAGAACATTCCAGGCATTGGCCACTCTATTGCTGAAGTCATATTTTCTGCAATTGAGTTTGGAGCTTGTATCTATTTTTCCCCTTGTATTATTGCAGTTGAAGCATTTCTGGGTCTTTGGAACATAGCACAATCCCTACTGATTATCTCAGCGGGCAGGAAGAAATCAGTTATTCAAGTATCCTGGACAATACCCTTAAAACAGTTCAAAACTTGCCACTTTCCCTTTTCTTTTCTTTGCAAATAAATTAGAATTTGTTGCATTTGTTTCTATAATTTAAGCACATATTCCCACCTTAATAAGAAGCCAGTATAAAATTGTGGCTCTTTCCTCAAGTAATCCCACACAAAGCATTGGCGGTATACTAGATCTCAGGGGATGAGAACCTTTCATTTAAAAAGAAGGCAAATTAAATTGTTTTTAAAAATGTAAAACTAACATAATAAATAATCCTCCTTTATCAACTGCCTCACCTAGCAAATGATGCGGTTATGATAATGATGAAAAAAATAACTTCATGACCAATCCTCACATTTAGGAGTTTTGTAGTAAAGTAAAATTAAGCTGATATAAGTTCATAAGTAACAGCCTCTTAGGGACCATTATATTTAACAATTAAGTTGATGATCCCAATTATGGTCACTAAACAAAACTATCTAAATGGACAAGAAACAGAGATACAAATCAGAAAGTTCCTGTTCAGCTTTATCCCCTGATATTAACCTTTCCAATCACACTATGATTCTTATGTCTGCAAAAACAAAAACAATATTAAGAATAAAGTATATGGGAAGCATATTTTAGCATACCAAATTGCTATATACATTTTATTTTAAAAGAATGCCAATCACAACTATGCTTTGGTGGCATCATATATATTATAAGCTACTTAGACTTCAAATTACAGCTGATACTTGAAGATGAAAGACACCTTGCTTTCAAAGGAACCTGTTCAATATATGTTTTAGAATAATATAAATGGAGTACTTATGAGAACATGTCCAGGGGGCATCGGCAGAGGACAGGGGTCAGTTTAAAAAGTTATGAGGGCATTCATGACCTTATCCCTTTTGTACACATGCCAATAACATATGCATGTGCAAAGGGACAGGACTTCAATCACAATCGTCTTTTTAAGTTCTCTTGTGGATGTTGTTGAATATATCATTTGCAATGTACTACATTGTAAGACTGAAATTATTTGATGTCACACCACACACCTTATTCAGCAGTAAATTTTCAAAATATAGCCATCAGGCTTTAGTCAAATATATTGCTTTGAGCTAAAAAAATTGGAACAAGAACCTGGAATTTAGTCTATGAGAAAAAGCTAAACTATTCAGTTATAGATAGGAATTTTTTGAATATTTCATTTAGTACGAATATATAGCAAATTGTTTCTTCAATTAGAACACAGATCCAATTGCCATTTATAATTGTTCAGATTTTGCAACATCAACTAAAAAATACATAAAATCCATGTAAAATCTATATTTTAAGACAATATGTGAATCATGAGAGAATGGACTAAAATATATATCAGAATTTAAATGTGATTTAAAAAAATACAATTATATAGCTTGTATATGGTACAGACACAAGATAGGATCAACTATGTGACTACATGTAAATCTAACATCTAAAAACAAATTAGGTCTTAATTTAGGATATAAGTTAGAGTTTACAACCTAAACTACTTTAACTGAATTTAAACTACATTATATTATACTTGACAGTCTTTGAATCATGCTATTAGTTTATATGTCTTCCTACTACTGTGCTATATACTAAAATGCAGGCATGCAACAGTTAACCATTTAGCAAGCATGCAAAATGTCTGAACCATTTAGCAAAAAATAACCTGTTTATTCTATTGTTTTTTTACACAGAAACATGATATGCCTTTCCCTTTTAAATGGGGTCACATTGTAATTAACTTTATTTAAGCTACTTTGTCACCTTTCCAAGTTAACATTTTCCAAAACTAATATTTCTGTATGGCTCATGATTTAGAATCCTCCACAATGTCACTCCTATAATTAAAATAAAGCATCACCAAAACTGAAAATATACTTCCCATATGTTGATCTATAATTGTAGATAAATACTTTGTAGGTCAAATAAAATTCTCATTGTATTGCTGTATGCAATTACTTAAAAAAACTTTTTAAAACCATCAAGTTTCAAATTACCCTCTGAATCCCCTGTCCGTATGTATAGTTAGGGTGGAGGGGTGGAGGAAAGGGTTATAAGGATAAATCAAAACAGGAAACGGGGAGTACAAATAATGAGAGGTTTAAAGAAATAAAAAAGCAAAATAATTTACTGCATATGCTTTCAATAAATAAAAACAATACAGTTTAAAAATAACTAAAGAAAGATTTAAGTATTTGAATCAGCTTTCTATATTGTACTTTGACAGAATGTCAGGAATAACCAAATTCACTGCATTAATTAATGATGACAGAAAGAACAAAACATGGCAATGCAATGTTCATCAGTTCAACTCACCTAAAAATTAATTATAGCCATCATGAGAATAATTTTAAAATATATTATTTCAATGTAGCTAAGACATCTACAAATTTAGATAACCCATAAGACATAATTGTCCTTGCTACATTTGAGGTTCCTGTTTAAATAGCAGATTATATTTTTATATTTTTAGTTTCTTTCAGTGACACTAGTGTTCTCTATTACAATAAACTTGGAAGTGGTTAAAGAGGGTAGGAAAGCATGTGATGGTGAAAAAGAGTTTATGATGTACAATTGAAAATAATAATAATAATTACGGTAGCTCTTCAGTAAAAAGTCTTAACAAGAATTCAACACAGAGAGATAGACTGGATGTGTTAAATATTGTGATGTATAAACCTAATGCCATCATTTGACTCTTCAAATCTCAGCCTCTTTTTCTTCCACATTTGCTGATTAGGCTATCTTTCTTAGGTGACTATACATTAAGCAAAGACAAACTTGTGTCATCCACAAGACCATAGTTCCTATTAATTGTGAATTAGCTACAGCCAGAACATCTGGAAGGCACTGTTTGTTTATCTTTCTCACCATGCCTGTTGTTCTTGAAGCACTGGCTGTGTAGCTGAATACAGATGTCTATTGTTACTTATCTTTCACTACGGCTTCCTTTATTACAAAGATAAACCTACTGATTTCATAGTAACATCTCTGACCTTTTAAAATATCTAAAATGCCCATATTAGTTTGCATTAAAAATCCTAAGGAAGTCTGATCTGTCCAATCAGAAAACTACCAGAAGCCGTATGTAAGTTGCTCTGATTCTCAGGATATGTCTAATCATAAATGCAATTTGACTGCTGTTGCAGCCTCTATGGAGGGCTAAATTTGATAGTATACGGAAGCATCAATCATCTCATTTACTGACTGGAACTGGTCAGTGAGGGCACATTGTTATTTTGTGTCTAAAAATATAAAGTGCTAATTTTAACCTTCAAAATATTAATCATCCTACCCTCCCACCCACTTACTGTCAGATGAGAACACCCTCATGATTATACTGTTTGTTCACCAATTCTAAATGGTGAGAGGCACTTAAGGCAAGAGAGCCATTTTGTGCTGGCCGAATTAATAAAAACTCCCGGCATTAACTTTTATTTGGAATAGTCAGCATCCTAAGTACAACTAGGATTATATAGTTATCTTACATGGTTTTAATTCATGTCACTTAAATGAACCTTCGATTAAATCATTTCAAAAGCCCATAAAATTTGGTATTTTATGATCTAAACATGAGTCTTACTTTGTAAACTATATATCTATCTACACAGTTATTCAATGGAGTCCTCTGGTAAAATGAAGGAAGGGAGTTATATAATAGAAAGAAAAGAGGTGCCACAAATAGCCTGTTGCTATAATCCAAAAATTATTATGAGACCTCACATACACATGGAATTTTACAGTGGAATTTCAAGTGTAGAATTTTTCACACTTGAAATACAGGACAAATTGTTAGGCAGCTTCTGATGTCACAAAAGATGCTTACAACCAAAAAGAAGAAGGAGGAGGAGGAAAGCCAGTCTATATTATAGCAGCAATGTTTTCTTTTCCTGTATAAAATTCGTGTGTGTGTGTGTGTGTGTGTGTGTGTGTGTGTGAAGTACTAAAATGACAACAGTTAGTTCAGATGTGAATTCATATTTATTTAGAATTTTATTGGCCATCTCTATGACAGTCCCCATTCCCTGAGAATAGTATTTCTGCCAACAGTGCTCTGAACCATTTTAAATTCTAGTGGTTTTAAATTAATGGTTTATTAATTTATTCTATTAAATTATGTTTTAGCCCTCATGCTTGAATTCAACAAGAAGAAATGCTTAGCAATAATCCTGTCCATTTGTCCTTCTAACATATAGCAGATGAAGGTCAGAAGAGCATTTTCTGAGGAAAGCCTTTTTCTACTTATATTCCCTCTGAAATTTTATAGCCCTGAAAAAAAATCACAATTCTTACATCTCAAGAACTCCAAGGTAGACAAGAGTGAAAACAGGCTGCAGCTAGAAAGCCGTGGAGCTAGTAATAACAGAAAGGTTTCACTAACAAATGTGCCATGCAAACATTTCTGTTGTTTGGTTAAAATTCGATAAAATTTCATTTAGCACTTGGTTTTTTAAAATACACTTCAGGATTATGCTGAATTTAGGTACTTTTTTTCTTTCTCTTTTTTCTTTAATCTTCCTACCTTCAAAATCTGAATATCAATGTTTAATCCCAGGGAATTAAAGGAATTTGAAGTTGTTTTACAATAATTGGCCTAAAGGTGAAAAACAGTTTTTTGGTTGGTATCTTTATAGAACACAACACTAAACTTCTATTCCCTCAAAAAGGGAATTTGTTTCTATTTGTACCAGAATATTTCTATTATAGCTTTTATGCTTTGAAACTTGAGAACATTAAATGAAATAGTAAGGTCACCTGGTTAAATCACAGAGATTCCTGGTATGTATTATTTTTTCCCCCTCAAGCAGAACCTTAATTATTTAGAAACACCTGATTGCAATTATAGTACACTAATTGAAGGGGAAATATTTTTATAATTGCATTATTGTGAACACACGATCATAGCTTTCTTATTGCCTCTTGGTTTGGAAATGTGACATATTATTCAGTCAAGGTCCTTTGATGTGTTTTTCTTCTATCCATCTCTGCCCCAACAATTCTGTCATACAGGGAACTGAAAATTAAGTTATTCTCACCAGCAATACTCCCTCACAAAGCATCTTTCAACCATAGATATAAACCACAGAACAATTCTTGCCAGGCTTCTCATGCAAATGCTGCAGAAAAACTTACAAGAGCACTTTAAAATATTGAGAATCCTTCAATACAGCCCTTTATAATAACTTTTACTTGCTAATTTCTATGGGTCAGTTGCAAAGGAATAGACCTGTCAATCTTTCTCAGATGTAGCAGAATTTGTCTGTCTACAAACAGGGATACTTTGTTGTTGCCATAGAGACTAATCCTCCACTTTCCTTCTGTTGACACAGCTAGTCACTGTCTAAACTACCTGATCACACTTTTAATAGGCAGCTGACTGGAGTACCATAAAATGCGCAAATCAAGTTTGGAACACTTGACACATCTACTTTGCTTTTTAAAATGTGCCAGGAATTCTATCTTATTTGTTATAATACTAAAGTATAGAAGGAGAAAAAACATGACTTAAGTAACAATTAATTTGCCTGAGTTCTAAGTTAATTATACCGTTCAGACCAGCTAAATTGTTATTGTTCAGGCATTATTATTTCAGGCATCTTGTTTTAATGGACTTGAACAATTCTAGACAACAATTCATCATAAATATGCACATTATTAGCAATATCTGTATTCTCCCTTTCATTGAGTTCAGCAATGCAAAATTATCATTTTCTAATGTTTTGTTTTAAAGCTATGGAAGCAGGGCAATCTTTGCACACCCTGATGGTCTGCAGTTGTGAGACCTTGAATAAATTGTCACTTCTATTATATTTCACAGAGTTTGAATCAGAAAACTGAGTTGTAGTCTATAATCTCAAGCCCATTAAGTAGAAATATGATGTTTGGAACATCAAGTTCTACATATTAAAGAGAATTTTTTTTAAAAAAGGTTTAAATTAGGTCCTCAATATCTTTACATGCACAGAAAAAAACACACATGCACAGTGTTATTTGGACATTTAATAAAAAAAACTAATTCACAATACTGTCTGTAAATAATATGGTCCTTACAGAATAAGGACATTTTATATCAAGATAGAATGCTCAGAACTGTACATTAAGAATACATTTTCTGCGTATATATCTTCCTAGGAATAAATTTTATTAAACTCACTGGGATTTATTTAGACACTCCTAACATTCTGAAGTATGTCTTCTACCACCAGTATCACCAATGTTAATTTTACTTCTCTTGAAAGTTTTTTCTTCACTTCCCAAATGCATTCATTATATTTTTGTTTAAAAATATAATGCTAAGTATAACATCACTAATGGTCTATGTTTTGCATCCTCACTTAATGTGTAACAGAAGAGAAGTTTCTTGTTGTGCCTCCTTCAATTAACAGGAAAAACTGATGTGTATCATTAATTACGTCAGTGAGAATCATAAATCATCAGTGAGTGCTGCAATTAATTATTTTTAAGTCATGTGAAGAACCATGACAGGCACAAGATAAATTCACAGACCTTTCATACTAGAACGAAGAGGGAGGAAAAATAGAAATGGAGAGAAAGCAAGACGAATATCATCAGATTATAAATTCTAGATAATGTTAGTATACCAAACAGTTTTTATGGCATACCAAAACATTTTGCTATAAGCCTTGGATTTAGATGTCGAAAATATCCTATGGAAAAGCCTGGGTTTAAAATACAATATTTTATTAATGCTGTTCTAAAACCAATTAGCTTCCAATAGAAATGATTATTAGTTTTCCTTTATTTCAAAAGTAATTTTGCTTTTGCTTTTATTTTTTAGAGTGCTTTGTTTTGTGTCTATAAGTCTGTGAATGAGTGATTGAATTAATTAATTAAGGGCTATAGCAGACAAAAAGCCTCTGTGTATGTGTGTGTTGTGTAATAAATAAAAAATAATTTAAAAACTAGACTTCTTTTCGGTTTAGTAAGAGTTTTAAAAAGTAGTTGGAAGTAGATTTTTAAAAGGAATTTCTTTATTGCTTTAATGTTTTCAAATATCCATGCACAGTTATGGTAAATAATACAATTTTTAAAAGGAATTTCTTTATTGCTTTAATGTTTTCAAATATCCATGCACAGTTATGGTAAATAATACAATAATTATAATATCTGGATTAACTGAATTTGTGTAATATAAAGAACAGATTTTTCAGAAATTTATTTTTTCACTTTGGCATATTCTTACATTAAATATTGTGAACATTTTAATATTCTAATACATTTTAAATTATTTATTTCCTGTCCTTTTGACTGATGAAGTCATAGTTTTTCTAATTATAGAACTGTCCTTAATAAATTGTGTTCATTTATTGGTTTATTTTTATAATGAAATTCTTCCAAAAAAGTTAATTGCTTTATAAATTATATTTGGAAAATAATATTTTACACACCCACTTAAATATAGTTTTGAGCATATTAATACTTTTTTTAAAATAAAAAAATCCTTGAGTTGCCTACTATAAGCTAACAAGCTTATGATATAATTATTAGTAGAATAGTGAGTATCACTATATTTTCACAATAATGTCAAGTTTGGTGAATGACTACTGAACAATGCATAACTATTGAATGATGATGCTATTTATTTGACGCTGAAAGAGACATTTACAGGTACAGCCCTTTTAAAGAATGATATAGAAATATTATATAAAAAAACTCAAAGGGCAAGGTAGCATCAGCAATATTAAGCAGAGACAACCAAACATTAAGGCGTTAAAAGTGTCCAGATCTTTGACCCAGAAGCATCAGCTAATCATCTATGGAGGTAATTTCTTCAATACTCTCTATGCAAATTTATGCCTGGTAAGTGAAGCATGTTTAGTAAGAAGAAAAGACTGCTACTATTGCAACATCAGGAGAGCTGGACATCGTTTTGTTTTTATTAGGAGACGTGAGGCAGGGAGCTAGGTCTTCTCAGTACCTCACAGATACTGTATGCAACTGTTGTAGCTACAAGCATCTAAACATGTATACAGCTATAGTTCCATCACACACTAGCTCAGTGGTAGCTGAATATTTGCATATATCTTCAGATAGCTCATCACCTGTCAACAAGCAAGGATGGGAATATACTTTTCCCTTTGAGATGTGACATAGTGACCAATGGCACTAACTCACGAGATACTGTCCTGGCCATAGGTGCTATTAAACTTGATAGTCATGATGATAACAGATTATTTTTGAACCTTAAGAAGGTATATTGCAGATATTAAACACACACATTTCATATTCAAGTCTTATCACTTTGCAGTTTTCATCGAAACTGGAAAATCTATGATATTAACCATGAGTTTTCAATACCATAGGCACTATCAAAAGCTTCTGAGACTAGGTTTCTGAGAGGTTCAACATGTCTGTGCCAGTCCTTTCCTTAAAATTGTAATAACATTATCTGCCAGCTCCAGTGGCATTAACTGTTACAGCATTTGTATAATCAAAAGCCAAATTCCAATTTTTATCCTAACATCAGTTTCCAGATCTTTTCTAAATATTGGGGTGCCAACTTTGTCTATATCATTGCCACATGACATTATTGTCTATTCCTACAAGCTTTTTCAGAATGGCCATTTGTTGTTTTGTTAAAAAAAAACATTTAAAATCCAACCAGTGTGAAAGCAACATAGCAAAACTGAAAAGCCACAGAAAACTTTCCTTCTCAAAACCATAAGTAAAAATGTCCTGGGAAAGACCTTAAGATCTATACCAGAATCAGTAGCCACTGATTGAATTGAATTATCAATTCAATTCAGGAAATTGAATTATCTGGAAGAATACCTATTATTGCAACTCTGTCCAGAACTACAAATTCTTCATTTATTTCAGAGCACAGCAAAAGCTTTATAGATGTTTCTCTGCATCCGACGCATATAAATATGTCATCTTGACTTTTTAGAAGCTTCCAATGTCTGCCTCTGCAGTTCAAAATTAATTGTGCAACACCAGATATTCTACCACACATTTATCACTATGTAATCCCTGTCTTTCCATTTAAATTATATACTTCTCACTGTATGAAGTAATCTGAGCTTCATTGTTCGTATAAAGCAGATATTGATATACTGCATAATTTCATTACTATCAGGGAAGGATACTCTGAAATGTTTTTTTAAATGTTGTGAGTAATTTTTAGTGTAATGGTTAAAGCATCAGGCTGAAAATGGGAGATTGTGAGTTCTAAACCTGCTTAGGCTCAGAGACAGCCTATGGGCCAGCCATTCTCTCTCAGCCCTAGGAAGAAGGAAATAATGGCAAACCTCTTCCAAATACATTGCCAAGTAAACTGCAGGGACTAGTCCAGACATTGCTAGGAGTCAACATTGTCTGGAAGACAACAAAAATAAAAATAAAAAGCATATTTTATACTCAGGATAATCCAGCTCAGCCTCTACATCCAGATCAAAGTAATCACACAGGCCACGCTGCTCAGTTAACAAAAATATAATTTGATATTTATTTATTAAATATTAGGAAACATTTTGAAACAAAAGTTAATAAGAAAAATAAGGATCACAAGGCAGGCAGAAGCAGAGAAGGAGAGAAATAAGAACAGGGGGCACATCTCAGAGACCTCTGGTTATTCTAATCATTTTTTTTAGGTACACACTAATAGCAGAGTATAGAGCAGGGTTATCAAACTCACGGCCCACAGGCCAGATGCGTCATGCGCTGGCTACGCCCATGGACAGTTTAGCAAAAGTCAAGATATGTCACATGATGACACCATGATGATGTGGGTTTGACAATCCTGGTATAGAGGGAGGTAGAACAACAAACTATTTTGTTACATGAAATATATAGCTTGTAGGATGGAGATGCTTTATACAACATGAAAGTCCCATTCTTTAAACTCTAAGAAGCTGATATTGACTGCTGCATTCTGATGGGGTTTTCCACCACTCACCCCCAACACATGAACATACAGTTTATTGTCACCCAGTAAAATATGTACCAAGAAAAGAAGTTCTACTGCCACAGAATGTACAATATGGCAAATATTACTTCAAAACTTCCCCAAATAGCCAAATCTTTTCTTATTTTTTATATATATTTATATTTTTCTCTTATTGCAACCTAATCTCAATAATTAATATAGATATATATGGATCAGTGGTGGGTTCAGGATCATGTACCAGTTGCAACGGGGCCCAGCATCCTCCACATGAACACATGCAGCGTGCACGCACCTACACACAGCATGCATATGCGTCTTACCATCCAGGGATGCCTCCACAAGCCTCCACGATGCTCCTGCTGCTCAGTGGAGTGTCGTGCAGGCGCTGTATGCTCCATGTGCATGCGTATGTGTGGAAGCACCAAAGGGTTTAAAGACAGGTAAGGAGTGTGGGCGGTTAGGTGGACCCTCTGGAGCACCGTACCAGATTGGTACTCGATGCTCCGGGCAGGCTCCGGTATGCCCATACCGGGTCGTACTACCTGCAACCCACCGATATGGATGCATATAGATAATACATGCATGCACACACATGTAAACTATATACACATGGAAAGTATAGATTATAGATATACATATAGAGGAATAAAAATCTAAAATAAAAACTACATTACTCCTTTCATGTGTATGTTATGCTTTTAGTTCAGTATTTGGTGACTATCCAAAAACAGTGCAAAGTCAGTTGAGATTTTTCTTTCTTCTGAAATTTGGCATAAAGTAATCTTTTTTCATAGTAATAGTAATAGTCTATCCATGATCCATCCACCTGTGACCACTAACAGATAACAGAATAACAGAGTTGGAAGACATCTTGGAGGTCTTCTAGTCAATCCCCTACTAAGGCCTACATATGCTACTTTCCATGGTCATATTCCAGATGTAATATTGTACATTTTTATATTTTCAATTTGTGAAACTATAATAAACATCCTTCCACATGAATCAAAAAACATGATTTAACATAGCGTTTAACTTTAGTGTCTAACTGTCAAATCAATATAGTTTCACTCTTACGTCTAAAAACAGCTTACTAATTCACAAAATAACAGAATAGCAGAGTTGGAAGGGACCTTGGAAGTCTTCTAGTCAAACCTCCTGCTCAAGCAGGAAACCATATATCATTCTACAGAGGAATTATTGAATCTGTCATCTGCACCTCTATAACTGTCTGTTTTGGTTCTGCAACCCAACAAGACAGACATAGACTTCAGAGAATAATTAGAACTGCAGAAAAAACAATTACTGCCAACCTGCCTTCCATTGAGGACCTGTATACTGCACGAGTCAAAAAGAGGACTGTGAAAATATTTATAGACCCCTCACATCCCGGGAATAAATTGTTTCAACTCCTACCCTCAAAACAACACTATAGAGCACTGCACACCAATACAATTAGACACAAGAACATTTTTTTCCTGAATGCCACCAGTCTGCTAAACAAATAATTCCCTCTACACTGTCAAACTATTTACTAAGTCTGCATTACTATTACTATTAATCTTCTCATGGTTTCTATCACCTATCTTCTCACACTTATGATTGCAACTTTGTTGCTTGTATCCTTATGATTTATATTGATTGTTTCTTAGTATGATTTGATTGCTTATTTCTACCCTATAACTATCATTAAATGTTGTACCTAATGATTCGTGACGAATGTATCTATTCTTTTCTGCACCAAAGACAAATTCCTTGTGTCCAATCACACTTGACCAATAAAGAATTCTATTCTTTATTGACAAGACAAGAACAAATGGTTCTCCTGTCTCTGTTACATAAATTGTTGAAACTCTATTTCAAAGTCTCATAAACTTTAGAAACCTCAATCTTTAAATTATCCTAACTACTAACAAATTAGAACACATTTTATTTAAATGCTGTGACATGCTGCATGAAAAATAGTAATGGGGCACCATAGAAATATGATGCAATCACAAATTTGTATCCAAACCTTTTTAAGCACTACAATTTATTCTTCCCCAATCCACTTTTCTTAGTATATAAATAGATATGGAGGGGTGAGTGCATATCTCCTAATTTTAAAAAAAGTGAAACAAAATTATCACAACCATGTTAGAGAAGGAAGTCACTTCCGGGCTCTGCAATTGATGCTGTTAGGGCTCCCTACAGCTATTGTTTACACAATTAAAAATACATATGCAGATGAACTGTGTAATTAACAAAATGTCTCCTCCTATCCTTCTGACCTTCCATAAGGCCCTGAAGACCAGGCTCTGCCAATTAGCTTGGGACCCCAAAAGGTGTATCACTGGAAGTAGTTGACAAATTAGCTGCGCTTTGTTATGGTACCTAGAATTTTTAGTATTTTCTCTCATAAATTTGACAGCAAATAAGACAACTTACACGTGAAAATATAAGAAGTGACTGAACAATTCATCTCTTGTAGATACAGTATCATATTTCTTCAGTTATATTGGACTGTAGAGTGCATCACCAGGTCAAATTGTAATTCTGAAGTTCTCAACCTTTAGCATATTTTTTTTTAATTACTATGTGCTTTCTTCTTAGATGTTGCTCTATTTTTAATTTTAGCATTCAAGGAACAACTGTGTTCAACAGATAGAATTTCAAAATTTGCTTTTCAAAGAAAAGCCTTTGGGATTAATTTCTCTAATTTACATCTGACATGTAAGACAGTCAAGTCAAGAATGAAGATCAAAATACATTAAATGGTGTTTAAATGCTATCAACCTACAACATCACTGTAATTTACACTCACTTTTAAGCAAAATTATTTAACTGGAAGATTTCTGTTTCACCTTTTGCTCATACTTTCTACATACATAAGCAAAACTGATTTATTAGGAATCAATTCTTTGCTGTCTTCAAATCTTTTCTTTTACTTGGTGTAGAATGAAGTGGTCTCATTAAGCAACTTTCCACATGAAACAAGAAAAGATTTCCAAGATTAAAGAATATTGATCCTTATTCCAAAGTCAATGTTACATCCCTCAACCTGTGTATCTACGATGACTAGTTAATTTGCTATTTGTCATGTGATACTGGCTAGAGTAAAATTTATTTCAACATAAAAGGGCATGTTTCATATATTGTTTCAACAAACTGATGCATTTGAAAAATAATTATATTTGTAATTTTCTAGTTTCCTTATTCTTGTATATTATAGTCAAGTTTGTCATGTAAGTATAAAATCTTCTTAAAAACAGCAACAGATGCAGAAGTTTTAAAGTCTGTAACTTGCTCCAAAATGAAGAGTTAGTATAACTGATTTGCCAAAAGTATGATTCCTAGTTCAATCTAATTTCAACCACAATCTCAACAGCTCAAGGCAGCTTCTTTCAAGTCATAGCTATCTTTGCCATTTAAGATGGTCATGTTTTGTGCTCATGCCCTCTTGAGCTTAAACCAGCTTAGGAAAATCCTGTCTGAACTGAGCACTTTGTCAATAATCAGCACTGGGTTCAGTCTGGACTGCAGGGTACCATGCCCTCCCATTGGACAATTTCCCTACTGCTGCATTCTCCATTTCTATGGGAGGAATTTTAATTGCTTTCATTCCCATGGACGGGTCTTCCTGGACTTATCTCTGAATACTACTCTCTGTTTGTATCTACAAAGTTAAACTATGTTTTTGTATGTAGATAACTACAAAGTTAAATATGAAGTGAAAGTATGCAAGTACATACATTTGCAATGAACAGATTTTTTAAAATCCTTCTTTCCAGCACTATCTATAATTCCTTCGGGAGGCATGATAACTCAATGGGTTAATAATGCTAGCGATGGTCTCAGTTCTGGAAGTTCGAGCCCAAGCCCAGTGTGACAGGGAGAGCTTCTGTCACTTGCCCCAGCTTCTCTCCACCCAACAGCTTGAAAGCATGTTCTATGCAAGTAGATAGATAGGTACCACTTCAGAAGATGAGCTGGTACTCTGTGCAGGAAGCCAGCTCGCCCTCCTGTGGTGCACCTTGGGAAGTGTACAAGCATGTCCTATTACCAAGATGGTACCTGGCAAGCCAAAATACTATTCTTCAATAATAGCATTGTGGTGTTCCGACTACTGTAACAAAGCCATACATTAATATTAATAATAATATAATTCCTTTTATTAGCATTAACATAATGGTTAAGATATTTAATTATCATAAATAAGGCTGTAGGTTCAATTACATTATTTAGTGTATGAAGTCTTTATTCTCTGTTTTTTTAAAAAATAATTGAAGACTTTTACCATGTTTCCAGTCACCTGAGATTGAAAGATTTCATCCTCACCTCTCAAATAACTCAAAATGAACATGGTCTTATTGGAAGCTGGGATGAAACTTATTAAAAAAGAAAAAAAGCTGAGGAGAAAAAAAATATGCCAACTTTAACTACTATGATATTTTATTATTGGTTATAAGAGAATTATAAAACCTCTTTGGATGATAAGCATTTACTCAGCTGATGAACCAAAGTAAGCAATCAATTGCTAGAATTAATCTCTAGCCCAAACTTATATACAGGATATAGAAATATACTTGAAGTGGCACATGTTGAAGTTGCTTTCAGGAGGACTGAAGTATCAATAAAAGGTGATATCATCTGTTTTGTCTCACTATCCACTGCTAATGATAATACTAGAGGTTAACATTAGTCTTCTAATCAAATATTACCTTGCATATTCAAGAGTTAGCATTGTGATAAAATCATACATGAAATAATGCTTTATCAAACACTTCCGCGCAAAACAAAAGGAAATCTGCTGTATTTAATTCGAATTTCTGCTTTTTAACCAATCTAAACTTTTATGGAGTATTCATTGAGTAACCAACAAAGTATGCTTAACCATTTTTTTTAAAAAAACTGATAGTTATAACTTCATTTGCTTAATTAAAATGTGTGTTTGCACGCATGTGTGCACACACAAACATATGCATAATATATCTTAATTAAATGCATAATATTATAAAACAGTAAAACAAGTGTCAGTTTGTGATATCAAAATTGTACAATGTTGTCAGATTTCTTTAAAGATTAGTTGATAGCCCTATTCTGGGATAACCAAGGTGTTAAATAGCATTATTTTAAAAGCTCCTCTGTAGGCGGAATTGGTATATTTCATAAATATAGAAGAGAATCTGTTTATTTGTACACAGAGCTGAAGTAGCTTCTTGGATGAGAAACAAAATGTCTTCAAAGAAAAACCAGAAAGTCTAGATGTCTCTTGAAAAAGCACCTTTGGAACAACCATGACCGGGATGACTGAGAATCTCCATAGACATTTAACTATGTTTATTTGTAGGTTTATTTGTAATAGTGTAATAGCTGATATAGGAGATATGAAAGCCTATAATTTCGAGTTATGATTTTTTTTTCTCACTTGCATATGTCTAAGCAGATTCTCAGACATAAACTTCTTGGATGAGAAGTGAAATGTCTTCTTCTTCCTCAAGAAAAAAACAGTCTACCTAGTGAAGCTTATAGAGCCTTACTTTGTTTAATAAAATAGTCATGAAAATAATATTGAAACCAGAATTGAATAGTGCTAAATATTTAACTAGAACCAATACACATACTGTAGTTTTAAAGCGATTACTCCCTTTGGCAAATATCACTAAAGTTGTTATAGTCCTTCTTTGTATAAAAACTCAAGGAGGACCATATTCATCACCATGAAATGCTTTTCAGAATTATTGTGTGCAGTGATAGAGTTGGAACCCAAGATGCTTCTTAAATAGATAAGTGGCTATGAAAAGGTAAGATGTCAAGTTAAAGAATAGGATGTATTTTGTAACCCTTCTTCAGCCATCTAATACTAATCCCAAGTTGGTGCAGACAGTTGAAGCACTAAAGTGTTCCCAAAAATAACAACCCAGATGATTGTGTTCATTGTAGCTTGTTTACAGAGCAATCTTTAGTATATTCACTCAAAAGTATGTTCCACACACTGTGACTGAAACTTAAATCACATACTTGAGCACAGAATATAAAGTCAATAATGCTAGTTATTTGCTTTTATGCAGTAAAAGAAGGGGACATTAAGCAATAAAACTTATAAATCTATCATAATACAAATGATGGGACAATGCCAATAAATGCAGATGTTTCTAAGTTTAGTAAATATTAAATTAGGTGCCAACTGCATGTGGTAAGGGAGCCTACTATTTTAACCACTGAAGAAGGCAATACACAAGAATCTTGGGTAATAACTACAGATCAAAACATTCATATGAAGAAGCTGAAAAATTAGGTTGAAAAAGTTAAAGAAAGTTTAAAAAATATTTTATTCCTTTGTGCTGTTTCAAATAATTTTTTACCGATTAAGCGATTATTGCATTAAATAAAATTACAGATAGCTGGTAAAATTGTGAATGGCATCATTTCTCACTAAGTGATTAGAAGTTTACAATAAAATATTTTTCTTTATATTGTGCTGGCCTACATATGGAGGACATTTTTATATGAGGATAAATTTAACACTATGCACACTGAATATACTTCAGAAAATTACATAAAAGATTACCATCAATTTAAAAAATAATCCATTACCCTACCCCCCAAAAAAGAAATGTTTTGTTTGTCATACTGAAGGTTAACACAAATATCTTTAGTATACTACACAGTCCTCTCTATGCAATTTAGAAAATAAATTTTAACAATGTTTAATTAAGCTAAATTCCTTAGTTCATGTGCTTAGTATATCATTAACCTCTTGTATCTCATACTTTCTGTACATTTCTATTTGATATTCTCATTGTTTATTTTCAGATCCATCCAATGTTGTTTTTTTATCAGAGAAAGTAAATAATAACCAAGCCTGAACATTTCATCTTGATAATTCAAGAACACAATCCATATGCAAGAGAAAACCCACTTAGCTGATCTCTCAGAGATTCAGCAAATAATTTGATTTCAAGTTAGAATGGAGAAAACAACAAGCGAGATCAGAAAATAGCAGATACAAAACACGTTTTTTTTCCTTTTAATGTTGATTTTAAGATCAGGAAACAATTCATGCCTAATAGGTCCACCTCATTAGTCACAGCATCATGACCTCTCACCTTGAGTGATAAAGTACACAGGTCAGACTTGACAATACCTACTCATGGCTGATCATGGCTGCCAGTTATTGATCCAAGAAGGGAGAAAATCCTTTGTAGGAAAAATACTGCTCTGAATTACAAACATGCACTCTCCTGAGATACTGCAACTCTCTCGATATCTCCCTCTGGAACTGAAAAGCAAGGAGTGAGTTCAGCCAGTATTTAATATCAAGTGAATGTGGTGTTTAATCAATACTATTCTGCTTTTGTCCCACGATGTGGAAAGCAGTGTCTATTCATTCAGTAAAGGTTAATGCCAAGGGTCAAGTGATTTCACACTCTCTGTAGGAACCACAACATTTCAGTAGTTAGATGCCTCGAACAATGATGACTCAGTTGGACTGATTTATTGCTACTCTAAGGCTCTACTTAATGCTAAAGTGCTATCTTATGATAATACCTCAGAAAATAGCAATGATAAAAGAGGAGGCAATAATTACCTACATTTTGAAGTAATGTCTTCATTTCTAACATCCTATAAAGATGTAAGGACCATTTAAAATGAGCTGCTTCTTGTATTAGCCAGTCAGTTAAATACAATATTATCCATGCTCTCTGTCTATGCAAAAGAAATCTGCTGACTGTATTAGGAAAAAATGCAAATTGGCAAGCAAATGTAATCTAGCACATGACTTAACATGGGTTTTGAAGAATAACTTATTTGATTCCTCCTTGCACAGATGAAGACATCATTTTCCCAAAAAGGAAACAATAACACCTGATGCTATGGATTTTTTTTAAAAAAGAGAGAAGACATTGAAGCTTTAACAAGTTAACAAGTATGCCCGTTTTTCATTTATAATATGCTTCTGGTATTTTTTTTCTTGCAACGTTTGGAAAGTAAGAACACATGTACTCTGAGAGAAAGAATAAATTCTCTCAGTATGATACAGTGAAAATGGCATTAGTCAAGCTCATTGTCAAAATCAGAATACATTTGACTTTGTCAGAGTCTAATTCTTACTATGTTAGCATCCCTGATTATTATTCAGCAATGTCTTATTCAAGATGTGTTTTATATAATGAAAGAAGTTCAAATGTCACTGAGAAAACTGTGTGAGAAGAATTAATTGGAAGGCTTATCAGAGGAAAGTCATTTATAATCCAGCTCTACCTAATACATCCTTGACTGATGAATATACCAATCAATTAGTGCAATAAAGTAAATTCTGAAAATTTGACTGAATATATCCTATTATTATAAGAAGGAAGGTATTTATTGCAGTTAATTAGGCTTTGTTTTCTTCTTTTTCCTTTGAATGTGCAAAAAGAAATCCTTTCAAAGAATATTGAAAATTATTCAAAGAATAATTTGCCACAATGAAGAATATTTAAAATGTATTCAGAGGTATTTTGAATTGGCTTTAATTATACTTCTAAAACACTATAACTCAGAAAATAGTGCTTTGTATAGTGGAAATAGCCACATTTTCTGAAATTGCACATTGAGTTATACAAAAATTACAAACTGTCCTAAAATATATAGACCTTTTATATATGGACACTTGGTAAAAAAAAAAAAACAAAAAAAAAAAACAATGAAAGATACACAGATAGCATAAGGCTGCTGTCAACATCAGTACGAAAATATAGATGGCAGGTTAAATTTGAAGCTATTTGTAATTTTTTATTAATATAGATCTATTTCTTGTAGATTTTTTAAAAATTAAGCTATGAACTTTCTATGAAGACGTCCAGAAATCATATACTGTACAAAGTTTTGTAAATTGAGGATAAGCATATAATAGAATAATGTGTTTGTGGTGGATCTTTTGTGGGGCATCAAAGAAATCATTTCAAAATAGCTGCAATGAAAGGATTATTTATAAATTCCAACCCTCCCAGTTTTATAATACATCTTAAAATTCATAGGCATTATATTAAAATTCAAAATTAGTCTGTTTGTTTTATAAATATACCTCCAATTAGCTTGAAAAATTATTTTACTCTCTCCCCATTGTATTTACTATTTCCGCCATTTCAAAATCCAGCTTTATAATAAATGCAAACACTACAAGAATAGAAGCGGTATACAGCAAGGGCTGCTCTGTTTTGTGATATGCCGTTCCATTCCATTCCATTCTATACAAAAATCCAGATGACCACTAAATAGTAGCAAAGATTATTTTTATTTTTCCCTTTGCCATCTGCAGATACCCTTGCAGCCAATACAGGGTAGCCATGCTGAAAGACAAGGGATAAAGAACGGGAGGATATTCTTATCCCACGGTTCCCTTTCCCAAATGTTTCATGTAGCCAGTAACCCATCACAATTGTTGCCATCCTCACATGTCCAACATTCTCAACCTCATCTTCACTTCTTCCAGGCTTTTCCTTGTATCTCACCATAATCTCCCTTCTCTAGGGAGATTATGGAGAGATACAAATGCAAAAATAAATGGCAACCTACTTAAATGTCTTTAAGGATGTTGTTAGCCAAGCTACTGCTTGGGTGTCACCATGGCAGAAAATACACTCAGTGGAGAAGTTTCTGAGCCACAGGAAACAACTCACATATTGAGTAAGGAAGCGACAATAATCAAATGCAAAAGAGGAGATAGCTTTTTCCCCATATTGACAGAAAATTCTATAGGGCTATTTTTCTTAAATCTTTTGAGAAGTTCCAATGAAAATACCGTCTAGCATTATATCTTAATTTGCACACAGATATACTGTGAGCTTATCTTAGCTGTTTTTTACCAGATGCATTAGGCAGCTGCCCACTTCTGCAACTGAAAGATGTATGCCTTATTTAGGGCCACTATATTTAAACTGAAAGAGTTAGAATTTCCCACCTATATTAAAGAGCAATTTCCCACTCTCTGAGGATCTTCTGAACATTGCATTGAGGAAGCCTTGCTGGGATATGGGGCAAAATGTCCATAGAGAATCTGCTCAATTGATATTGATTTTCCAAAACCCTGAGAAACAGAACTAAATATGTATAGCAATAGCTCTTTTCTAAGAAATCCATTAAGAAAACATATGGTTTCTTTAAATTCCTATAGGATAATTCCTACAACCCCATGTATTGCAATCTACAAAGTGAAGGGTTTAAAATGTTTATAAATTTCAGAGTGTTATTGTCCACGGAACTCTTTATGTTGACAGTTGTCCGGTATGGTTACATTATTTCATTGTTTTTATTCTCATTTTCTAAATTAAAATAGCCAGAACAGAACTTTCTGGTATACTACTACTAGCAGCAGTAGCAGCAGTAATACATGTGGTATTAAAAAGTCCATCGGTAGTATTGAAAAAGATATCTAAAACGCATAGAAATTGTAAGGCAATTATCTTTACTTATATACAGTACCATACAATGCCACTATGCTGTACTAACTAAGGGAAGCCCTTAGATTCTATCTATAGTGCCCAAAATAAATTTAACAGCTATGCAGAATGCATATACAATTGTATAATATTTTTATACAATTGCATGCAGTGTGTACAATTCAACAGATCTACATTCATATGCTGTTGATGCAAATCATGAATGATCTTGATCCTTTGCAATGTATTTGCTTCAGTTTTGAACAGTAATAGCTTCTGCCATCTAGTTAATGTATTTATGAGGATTGGACAAACAGATTAGATTCTTTAATGGGTCTTTTGGCATTGACATAATACAACATTAAAACTCCAACTCATCTAACGATAGTGACACAGCAATGTAAACAATGAATGTAAAATACAAGGGTGAGTGAAAGTTAAAGGAATATATTATTTTGGTAAACTCTTGAAGCCACTTTTTTTAAACATTCAGCCCCAACTCCAAACCCAAGGATGAAGCAAAGCATGTTGAACTCACTTTATTCTCCTTTGCAGTCCCTCCCAAGGGCCAAATTTTCACAGACAAGTGCAGCAACATGAAGAATGCTTTCCAATCGTAGCCTTGTAGTTTGTGTTACAACTGAAGAAAAGTGAATGCAGTTCTTTTTTTCTCTTACAGGAAAAATTACCACAGGCTCACAAGGATTATTCTTTTATATATTATTTATTTACATTTCACATTTCTAGACTGCCCATTTTCGTCAAAGAGGGGTTCTGGGTGGTATACAATAAAACATTGAAAAATAAAAGTACATAAAAATTAAAACATCAGAAGTTAAATCTTTGACTTAAAAGTGTTTAACTGATGAATTCTGCAACATACTTACCCTTCCTGGTTGGGTGGGATGGGCCCAGTGGTGGGTTTCAAATAATTTAACAACCGGTCCTAATGATTGGCTGGGTAGGCAGGGCTGGCTGGCTGGCTGGCTGGCTGTGAAAGACTCAACATTGCTCACATCGAGGGGTGCATTGCCTCGCCTGACCTCTCCTTGCTATGCCTAGTCCGCCCCTCCATTCTTCGTCACACCTAGCCTCACCTTGCAGGGTGGCTCACCTCATCCGGCCCCTCACCTCACAGGCCACAACATGATACAATTTCCGTCCCTATTATTTAGTACTACTGAACATCCAAAATTCACTATTTAATCCTATGTATATATGCCATGTGTGCAATGATGGGATTCAGCCAGTTCACACCGGTTCAGTAAAACCGGTAGCTATCTTTTTGTTCAGTTTGGCAAACTGGCTAAAGCTTCACCTCGCTCCTCCCCTCCCAGCCACTCCTCACCTCGCTTCATCCGAGCCTGTACCATTCAGTCTTTCCTTTTCCTTTTCGGCATCTAAGCCATGAGACTACCACCATGGGCCAGCAGCAAGTGTACTGGAGCCACCCCAGGAAGTTTGAGCAGGGCTCACACTCTTAGTAGGCCTCTGACCTTCCCCGATTGCCTCTTTTCGGCCTCTGCCGAGCCCAGAGCCAATGCCATCTGATCCACACTAGCCTCTGCAACCAGACCTGGCAGCGGTGGGGAACATGGGATTGCCTGGCAGCGGGGAGGGAGAGGGAGAAGCGGGCATCAACTAGCAGAGAGGGAAGAGTGTGAGGTTGGTGCTTCTGGGACAAGGGGAGCCAGGAAGCATCTAGGTCTGGCTCACCCAGCCTCTCTTCTTCTCGCAGCCACGTGTGCTCCAACCATCATGGACTGATCCGAAAGTACAGCCTCAATGTGTCACAAGTGCTTCCACCAGCCAAGGATATCAGCTTCATTAAGGTGAAGGGGAGGATGGCTGTGTATGCCCCAGCCATGTGCTTTTGGTTGCCCACCGCCAGCTGACACGCCCTTCATTGCCCAGAGTTTCCTGGCAATGGCCATGACATCTCCTGGCTCTAACAGCCATGTGCAAGTTAGGGAAGAAAATCTGAAGGTATGTGTAATGTTTTAATGTACAGAAGTTATAGTTAAATGTGTGGCAGAAAGTGGACTCTGGGTGTTTTTTGTCCAAATGCAGTAAGTGAGGTTGAATGTGTAGAGTTTTAGAAAGGGTGTGTTTCTCTCTGTGTGTGTGTACACATACACATACAGTATATATAGTATATACTTTTTGGGTGCCTATATACACTTTATACCTTTTGTGTATAGGCACACAAAAAGATACATTATATATTATATATCCCTCTACATTAATGCTATTCCCCTTACTCTTTCACTGTGTGAAAGCACTATCCTAAGTCAGCAGATACTATATGAAAAATCCACTATTTCAAATTGTATGTGAAGGCCAACATGATCAAATGCATTGTTATATAGAAAATGGCACGTCAAGAAGGCATTTCCTAGCTTTACTTTCTCCCACACATTTTCTATATATAGAAATCTTTTTTCGATAAGTGTGTGCGCACAGTTCTTCCCTATGGGTGAGAAAAATCAGATTAGCAGTCATCCTTGAATCAAATGACTATGAGCATAATATAAATTCTTCATATTATGGAGAAAATGTAGTTGTGAATGTTAATTAGTAAAGAGTTAACACCAAGAGCTAAAAACACAAACGAGTCTAAATCCAATCATTGCTCTTTACATCGAAGAGGAGTTGTTATGTGTCACTGCTGAACAGCAGTCTATGTGCCCCTTTTGTTTCAGTTGACAATTCAGTTCAGTTTCAGTCCTGTGGTTCCACTTTCACTTTTCTTTATTCCAATATCTAATTTGCTTCCTTCTTTTTCTCTTTTCCTTTTCCAGCCATTGCTGACTGATCTCTTCATCTTGGTCCTTTTGCAATCATTTTATAATGGTACACAAAACACAATCTAGTAGCCAAATCTACCTCCCTTTGTTAGCCTCGGTCACACTAAATATGCTGATACATTTTAAAGCATTTGGGTTTTAAGCAGTGAATACATTTCTTTTTCTGCAATCTGAGGCTAAAAGAGTTAAGGCACAAGGAAGCATAGTCTACATTTTGTGAAGTGTTAAGCCTCACAAATATACAGTATTTCACCTCCAGTTTTCTTTTTCCTTTTTGAACCCATGCTCGTTCACATTTGCTTCTGTTGGCAAATTCTTGGTATATAAACCTTTCATGTTTTTAAGGAAACTTTTCTATCTTGACATTTTCAGTTTTTTTCAAGGTGAATTATATTATCAGGTATTCTCATAAAATCTCCTCTTTTTCTTTTTCTATCTTTCTTAGTCTTATAATTCTACTTATTCTTGGTTTTGCTCCTATCAATTAATGACTTCGTAATAGTTTGAGATGCCCCTCTCTTTTTAAAAACCAAAGTTAACTTTATAGTCTTGATGTTTCTAACTTTCTTCCAATTCTGCCTTTCTTACTTATTTGCATATTTCCATTTATCCATGCAGTGGGTTTTATGCACATACTTTACAGACATTGCTGAGGTTTATACACGTGAATCTCATACACCTTAAATTAAACCAAAGTGGAGTGATGGACTCAGTAGCATTGACTTAAAGGAATAAAACAGCTAAAAGCCGTGTGTGTGTGTGTGTGTGTGTGTGTGTGTGTGTGTGTGTGTGTACATGCCTTCAAGCCAGGATTGATTCATTCGCCTAGGGCTGAGAAAGTGATTAGCTCAAAGCAGTGGTGGGTCTGGATTCCGTTCTAACCGGTATGGTTGGAACGGCCCCAGCCTAACCCTCATGCACGTGTGAGGTGTGTGCACACGTGCACGGCGCACGCATGCATTGTAGCTGGAAACAACACTTCCGCAAGCTTCTGCGACACTCCAGCTGCTCGGTGGAGCTTCGCGCATGTGCTGTATGCGCCATGCACATGCGTGGAAGTACAGACAGTTTTAAAAGACGGTAAGGAGCTCGGGTGGACGAGACTTCCAGAGCACCATACCGGAACGGTACCCAGGGCTCCAGGCAGGATCCGGTACGCCAGTACCGGGGCGTACTGCCTGCAACCCACCACTGGCTCAAAGTCATCCAAGTAGTTTTGTCCCTATGCAGAACTAGGATTCATAGTTTCCTGGCTTCTAGCATGATGCCTTAACCACTACATCAAACTGGCTGGCTGTAGTGATATATCAATATGTAAGATCAATCAAAATAGATATCCACCATAAACCTATAGAGACAACTAAACAATAACTCTTGATGGACACTTCGTGTCATTATGTTTTTTTTCATATTTTATAGCTTTCTGGATTCACAAAAGCAAGTTATAAGCAATTGAGCACTGATTTGACACATAAACACATCTGAGAATATACAAGGCCTATATACCAGATGTCATCAACTCATACTGTTTCCATTTTACTCAGGAAAGCAGTGAAGCGAATGGAAACTAACACTGCAGCTATTTTAAATTCAAGAAGCTTCATGTTCCTTATCTTTGATGTTTTTAAAAAAATATAGTTCAAGAGCACTGCAGATTCTTCTACAATCCCATATGGTAAGAAGTTATGCTGGATTCTAATTTACAGGAGGTTTTACATGTTCAGGAAATAAGGAGGATGGATGAGAATCTGCTATATTCTTCATCTCCAGTCATCTCTAATCCTTTGTTGCTGGAATTTCTGTCTGTTGTGATGGGTAAATACCAGAAAGGGAAATGAAGGGGGTGGGAAAACACGGGTAGGAGATGGGGAAACAGGACCATTTATATAGCAGTAGACTTATATACCGCTTCATAGGCCTTTCAGGCCTCTCTAAGCGGTTTACAGAGAGTCAGCATATTGCCCCCAACAATCTGGGTCCTCATTTTACCCACCTCGGAAGGATGGAAGGCTGAGACAACCCTGAGCCGGTGAGATTTGAACCGCTGACCTGCTGATCTAGCAGTAGCCTGCAGTGCTGCATTTAACCACTGCGCCACCTTCCATTTCACTGTAATGAAAATCTCCATGAGAATATTCAATGACTAACAGATTTGCTTTAAGGTACTCCATTTCTTGTGCTCTTGATCATGTCAGTTAATCTCAGCAAATCTGATCTGTACCACTCAAAGCTAACGTACCATTAGACAGGGGGATATGACTATTATGGAGATTTTGTTTAGAAAGACAAAACAGCAGCATTATTGTGCTTTATTTATTGCTGTACTTGCCTTCCATTCTTATATGGAGAAAATACACAAGAATGCCATTCTAATTCCTTTCTCAGAACTTTTCTATAGTGGAGGCAGACTAGCCTCCATTATAGACTGGGGACTGAAGGCAGATTGTATTTCCAGCATGCTACTTTTCTTTGAAAAAGAAGTGTCCTATGATAATATACTCACTAGATTCACATGGTCTCTCTATTTATATCCCAAGGCCATGTTCTCCACCCAAGCCATGTCATTCCTCCTGACCACTGTTCAAACTTTATTTTTCTTCAATCTTAAGAGTTGCAAAAAAATTGGAAAACTGCTTTTACAAGCTTGTGAAAAAATAAGGGGCAAATTCTTAATTTTCAAACATTAAACAGGGAATTCTGGAATTCTCTTCAAAGAATTGTTCCATTTGTTTCTTGTCTCTTTTTCAGTATTAGGAAGAGGTAAAAGAATATTTTTCATATCTAACAAGATTATCCTATGTTTATAGAGGGAAAACTGTTAACATTTCCTAAATGAATAGCTGTATTAGTCTAGTTCAGCAAACATATATGTGTGTGTGTGTGTGTGTGTGTATATATATATACACACACACATACATACACACACACACACATACATACACACACACATACATATACATACATATTGAAGTGTTCTGTTTTGGAGGTTAACCTGGTTCCTTCAAAATTAATTTCATGTCCTGTAGCTTTAAGGTCCAGCACCATATATTTAGTTAGCTGCAGAAAAACTTTGGATATTCTTAACAGTAACAGGTTCATAAATTTGATCTCCAATAAAGACCTAAATTGTATATGCTGTATGGAGAAGAAAATATACTGTATGTCTTCTATGTTCAGAATGAAGAAGAAAAATGTTATGGTCCAAAATACAGGGCATGCTCATGAAAGAGGACAGTATCCTTCATCCAAAACATAGCATGGTATTCAGCAGGTTCTGACCAGTTCTGGAGAACTGGTAGCTGAAATTGTGAGTAGTTCAGAGAACCAATACATATACCTCTGCCTGTCCCTGCCTCCATCTATTTTCTGCCTCCTGAGTCCCCAGCTGATCGGGAAGAAATGGGGATTTTGCAGTAAGCTTCCCCTGGAGTGGGGAGGAAATGGAGATTTTACAGTATCCTTCCCCTGCCATGCCCACCAGCCATGCCCAAAGAAAAAAATTTGAATCCCACCACTGAGACACAGAATATGTAAGGATGGAGAGAATAAGCTAAATTGAAGTCATGTAACACTTCAGTGCTGCTCCTTTAAATTGTTCCTACCTTATGCTGACATCTGGTCTATAGGCCTTATATATTCTTTGTTTGCTATTGCGTGGTTTTTGTCAAAAACTGGAAGTAAATGCCGTGTTTTAGCAAATTGTTATAAATTGTGGTCATGTGATTGTGATGTTACAATTGGCCATAAATACAGGCTGAAGTGTAGTTGTCAAGTGCCTGAAATGCAGTTATTTGATGTGGGGGCAGCCATCACAACTTGTAACATTGGAACTTCAAATGGTCACTAAGTGATGTGCTGTAAATTGAGAACTACCTGTATATTTGTGATAGACTGTAGGCAAAAAGAGGACAAATCATCCACTTCTACTGTCCAGAAATAGTGAGTGTGCTGTATTTATAATGGTTACTTTGGCAGTAGTTAAGAAGAGCTCTTTCACAGCTATACAAAAGCAGGTTAGCAAATAAATCCAGTTCTTTTATGCCCCAAATTCTGCTAAATAAAAAACAAAATGGGAGAGTAAGTGGCTATGTGGATTCAAACCAAATGAAAAAGTTTACATAGCAATATCATTATTTCCAGGATAGAAGATTAGAGAGGGAGACAGTTACCCAACTGTATTAATTTGTAATCTTCAGATGTATCCTATAGGTAAAATATAGAAGTATCACTTTTGCATTAATGAAGTGACATAGTAATAATCCAAAATTACTTTGAGTTTACCAACAGCCATGTACAGTGTTATGTTTAATTACAGTTTGATATTTTGAGGAATGTATTAAACAATGTAATTTAGAATAAACTTAGTTTATCTAGTTTTCTACCTTTCTTCTTTAAAGCCTTCCTAATCAAGCTTTCTCAACCCACACTTGTGCAAATATTCTTACTTAATGTATTAAGGTGGCAAATTTGCAGTGCCCCATTTTCTTAATATTTTTAAGACATCACTAGCTCAATGATATTACCTAGACTGATAACTACATTCATGATTTTTGAGGAGTGCAAAACTGTAAAGCAATGTGACTTAACAAAGCCCGACAAACGAAGAATAAATTCCTTCTGCTTTTCCAATGTAAGGATATGGGAAAATTTCTTTACCTATCACTCATGCCAGGAAAGCTTTCTATAAATCTTAGCAACAAGCAATGGCATTTGAATTTCTTCACTAGCTTACATTAGTATCTGGTAACTTTTTTCTTTTCAAATAAACAAATTATGTTAATGAAATATGTAGTCAGAATAAGCACCAATATTACTACCGGTCAAATCAACATAAGTTTAGGGTCATTAGTATTAAACTTAAACTTCCAAAATATTTTTCATAGCTGACACAGTTTCCATATGATTTTAATTATGTCAGCCTATGATACATTTTGTGTGTGTATGTTTGTGTGTGTACCGTATTTTTCGGAATATAAGACACATCTTTTTTCCTAAAAAAAGAGGCTGAAAATCGGGGTGCGTCTTATACACCAAATACAGTGTTTTTCCCTCCCAAAGCCCGCCCCTTCACCAAAATGGCAGTGCATGGCCTTTTGAGGCTTCAGAGAGCTCCTGGGGACTGGGGAGGACAGAAATGAGCAAACAACGGGCCATATTTTGCCCCCCGCAGCCCCCAACAGCACTCTATAAGCCTCCATAAGGCTATACATGCAATTTTTTTGACAAAACAATGGGCACGTTTTTGCAAAAAACAGGCAATTTTTGCTCATTTTTCTCACCCTCATACCTCCCAGGAGCACATTGCAAGCGCCCCAAGGCTATTCATGCCTTTGTTTTGAAAAAACGGGCCCGTTTTTATGAAAAACTGGCAGTTTTTTGGGAGGTTTGAAGAGTGCAAAAACTTTTTCCTCCTTTTGGAAAGCTCTTTAACTGATTGATGAGAATTACATTGATCAAGTGCTGTGCCAGCAGAAACACCTACCTATCTACTGTATTTCTGTCTCTCTTTCTATTTCTCTCTCTACATCCCTTTACCTACCTACTGTATTTCTATCTATCTATCATCTATCTATCTATCTATCTATCTATCTATCTATCTATCTATCTATCTATCTATCTATCTATCTATCTATCTATCTATCTATACCTATCTGTCTATAGAGATAGTTCACAAGTAGGTCACTGGACTGTAGTTTGTTTCTTTATTGTTTCTATGAAGTGGAATGAGTTTTGTACATGTGAGGTGATGGATTCTGTGTAGTGTTGAAGTTGTTTGGTGAGGAATTTGGCAAGATTCTGTAGAGGTGAGCCTATGCAGCTGACTATGGGTCTGAGTGGCATTCCTTCTTTGTGTATCTTGGGGAGGCCATAGAGCTTGGGGCATCTGGATGATTTCTCTCTATGGATAATTCTTTGCTGGATCTTTGCTCGCACAAGCACGAAGCCAAAGGCAGCAGCCTGAAGATGGCAAGTGGGACCTCATCAAAACGTCAGCAAGATACTCCCAATCTTACATGGGAAAAGATCCGAATACGCCAAAACCTGCATACCTGTATCCATGAAAATATACAAAAATATATAAACAACAGACACACAGCCAGCCCCAATCAGCACCAATCTACCAATCATGATACAACCACACAACCTATCAATCCACATACTGAAACAAAGCCAGCACTCCACACACACACACCACATTTTATAGAAAGACGGCAGCTCTGACCACACTTTTAGCCGAAAACACCAGCCTGAAGATGGCGAGTGAGACCTCGCCGAATCGTTGCCAAGACAATCTCAATCTTACATGGGAAAAGACCCGAATACAACAAGACCAGCATACCTACACCTGTGAAAATCTACCAAAACATACATACATACATACATACATACATACATACATACATACATACATACATACATACATACATAAATGCAAGCAGATAAATAGGAATCACCTTTGGTGGGAAGGTAACAGCATTCCATGTGCCTTCGCCATTTAGTTATGCTAGCCACATGACCACAGAGACGTCTTTAGACAGCGCTGGCTCTTCAGCTTTGAAATGGAGATGAGCACTGCCGCCTAGAGTCTGGAACAGCTAGCACATAAGTGTAAGGGGAACCTTTACATACATACATATATACATACATACAAAGCATATATAAAGTTATCATTACTGTACAATTGCTATTTTTAAATTGCATTCAATTTAATATATCATAATTAGTACCACTTCAAAATCTAAGGGACTGGTTAGGACAAAACTCAGCAGCACTTTTTCGTGCGGCTGTTGCCAACATGATTGCTAACATCCGATGATGGATATGACATAAGAAAAAGAAGAAGATTCAGTTTAATAGATCATAATTAGTACACACCATAATAATATAAGACATGGTGCATTTAAGAAATTCTACATCTCTAAAGTAGATATGGATTAATCTTCTCTGCTTTTTATAATTTATATATTTTTTTCATATCATTTCTGCAAAAATTCATAATATTCTTTTTTAAAAATTCTGCATAACATCTGAATGCAATTGGTCTGAATTTTTCCATGAGCAGTCCCTATATGCAATTACATTAGAATACATATTTGTATGTACTTTTCATCATAAAAATTACCCTGCAATGTTCTGAACAATAGAGATAATTTAATTTACGATAATCCAGTTAAATCCAGTTCACACATTAGTTCATGGTGTACAAATCAGGACACAAATTCATCACATTAAAAGTTGCATTAAAAATATCTTTCCATTCTTTCCTGCTGTTTGAGAGTTTGTAATGTGAAAAATGCTTAAAATAAAATGATGAAATAAAGGTGTGTTTGTTTAAACAATGAACCACAAGTAGAATAATACAGTGCTGTTCATAGCAAAACTATCAGTGTTCTTGACAGTAAAACTACTAGCAGGTCTATTTTAGATGTTAACATTTATTCATTAAATGGAGAGCAAAAACATCTTCTTACAGTTCTGATTATCTGGTCCATACATTTACAAATGACATACATGGCATGCCAACCTCTTAAATGCTTTTGAAATGCTGCACAGCTTTGAAATCCTGGGCATTTTCTAAGGGCAGATGGTGAGAGCATAACTTGCAGAGCATTTCCAGTATAGACGCCATGGTGCTCATGATCTCTTCTGGATAGCAGCCAATGGAGCTAATTGTTTCAGAATTATGTAAAACTTCTAATCCATTCACCTGCTTCAGATTTATTCTGCAACAACACAGATAATCCTCAATGTTCTTTTTATGGCTTGAAGGGATCTCAGATTTAATAGCTAAATTACTCTATATTGAATAATCTGCAAAACAACAGGCCTCAAGGAACCCGCACCTTTTATTTGAGAAAGGTTTTCAGATCTTATATAAAGGAGGTTTAGAATTAATTGAGGGCAGTATTGAAACATGACTTAAAATTCAGGAATCCCTGAACGATCTGTGTGGAAGTCTTGAAAACTGTACATACGTATGTAAGTAGACATCTCAATTTAGCAACCAGACATACATTAAACAGCATTAATAGCCAGGCTCTTAATGGATCAATTCCCACTGTTTGTGTAATGTGGAAATAAAAAAGCCTTATTAAATGACAAGCTTTCCCTGGTTTGTGCTAATTAATTATACACTGCCTCTGACTGCTAATTTAGTGAGAAAATGCAGCCCCAAACCATGGTTTCTGCTTGAACTTCACCTCAGATCCACCTAATTCAACACAGAGTGCAGCTGCGACCCACGTCAGAACGATGACAGTATTAAATTAGAGCACAAGGCCATCAATTTAATAAGTACGGGAGGAGGTAATTTGAATAAGGACAGTATTAGTATTCCACTGGTGCACAGCTAAAAGCAGCTGACCTTTCAGAGTAGAAAGATCCTTGAACACATCAAGTGAATCACTAATAATCTGACCATGTTAAGAGTGCCCAGAGACAGAGAGACTTCCATAGACTTAGTTGCTATGTATACATTATATGTACTTTTTTACAATGTGTGATATATTAATATAAACACAAATATGTGTGCCGGCAAAGACACAATATTACACAAGATTTATAAATAGAACAAGGGCAATGCAAAGGTAAGATAAGTTATACTGGGAAACACTCCTCGTTACTCTGATTTATGTGGTAAAAAATATAATTAATCAGTACTTACAAAGAAGCACAATGCAGTAGATTTTCATCACAAATTAAGTACTAGGAATGTATTGCAGCATTTTGTAGCAAAAAGGGCACTTTTTGTGCAAAAGAGAGTACGCATTACTATAATATTTCTGAAAACTGCATGAAAAGAAGATGAGGAAAACCAGATAATGCTTTTCAACAAATTGGCAACTTTTCAAATGTTTACAGCTACAGTATAATACAATTCCTGACAAAAAAGCAAAATTTGGACATACAGATTGAGAGGTTTATGTGAGCATTACAGACAGCAAGCTATCTTAAAATAATCATAAGCAGTAATTGTCAAAGCTACACATTCACACATCTACATTTGCTGCTTCAATTCTTCTTCTTGTTCCTTTGGCCCTTCCCAGCAGTCAAATTACTCCTTGAACTTGAAGATTTGCAAGAATATAGGGAAGCAGACAAAATAAAACCAGAAGTTGGTTGCTTTTTTTTTGTACATACATGTTTACAATTATCTTTCTGAATCTCACTATTTTGGGATACTTAGTAAAAGCATTTATAGTCTGTTAGTCATAATAAGGATAAAACTGAAAAACAAGAACACCAATGACTCAATGAAATAGCCTGAACAAACTGACAAGGGAGCAAGACAGCTAGAGGTCTGAGGTTTTTAATTGTTATTATTCCTGTTCATTCCAATGGAAGAGTCATTGTATATATATATATGAAAACCTACTGTATTTGGAATGAATTACACAAGGCCCATATTTCTGGATCAGGCAAGATAATTTAATTCCTTACAATAAATATATTATGATACATCTGCCACAATGTGGGTGGACCTATAAATACAGGGTCGTATTATACCCCAATGACAATCTCCAGAAGGATTATCCTACTACAACCCATTGCAACCCACATGAATCACTGCATGATTTTTAAATCCTAATTTCACACAGATGATGATGTGCCTCAGTTGCCTGTAGCTGGCCAAGAAAGAGCAACTATAGCCATGATAGCTAAGATGAAAACCTTGGCACTGTGTGCAATAATTAATCTGGATTAAAAACAAAGACTGTTAGAAGTAAAGTGGAAGAATATACAATTAGTTTATTTGATCAAGGTTAAAATAAGAATGTTGTGGAGTTCTATGTATTTTTATTAATTTTTTCTATTCTATTCTCCAAGTTTAGTCTGTGTTAATTTTTATTATTGTAATCAAAATTATTAATAGCAAATATTTCAAAATGGAATTAATCTTTGAAGAAAGATCAAAAAGTTTTGGATTTCTATGTTAGAAAATGGGATAAGAAAGATAACTACTATAGTGGATGTATAATAGCATTACTAAATCATTCATCACAGAATACTGATGACTAAAATTATTCAATAAAGCAAGAAGTAAAAGAATATCTGAATAAAATTAAGATTCAGAACTTTGTTATAATGAGTTGTTCATCAACAGTTGTTTAGATAAGAAACTATGCAAATTCATGCAGGACAGATTGATATTTTGGAATTCTGAGCACCCAAAAAATAGTAGGAAAAAAGTGCTATATAACTCTTTATTTTCTTTATAGCTTTCTGCCAATAGAGCTGAGTATCAAAAAAGAAGAACAATAGAACATTTATCAATAATAGTGTCCATTCAAGTTGAGAAGCTAATCAATTCAAATAATAAATGAATAAATTCAATTTATTTTCGTATATATACTGCTTTACATAGCTATATTTTCCTAAGAAAAAGTTGAAGTAAACAAAAGTTGGTGAGCTATATTATAGAACAGGCCATAAAAAATAGATTATCAATTAATTTATATTGCATAATAATGAGACTTGATTCATTCCTGAATAGTTAGCTTTCTAGCAAGGAGCACGATATCATAGGCATACTTATAGCTTAGAATATATCAAATTATCTTTGCTGCAATTATTTAAATTCTTTTTTGCATCTTCCAAATGATCTTAATTTCAAGCGCCAGGAATCTCCCTAGTGAATCTTTCCCATCAAATATTTCACAAGTAAAATATTAAATATATCTGCTAAAAGAGGGATAATAGTAACAATCATTTTATGAGTTCAGAACGTACGAATATTAATATAACCACTTACTTTAATAAGATTTGGCATAATACTGTACTTTCCACGGTGCTTTATACATCTAGCATTACAAGAGTTTTATAGAACAGTTCTATACAATTGGCATACAACTTTAATAAGGCCTAGTGCCTTTTTGTAACATTAAAAGGTATTTTAAACCACAGAATAGGACATTGCTACCAGAGGTGGGTTGCTATTTTTTTTACTACCGGTTTGGGTGCACTCCGGTGCATGCTCCCGCACGTGCGACACATCTGTGCATGCACAGAAGCATCTGGGTGGGTGGGCAGAGCCCCCTGCTGCCACTACTACTGGTTTGGCTGATCCGGGCCGAACCACCACAAGCCACATCTGGTTGCAACTGTAGGAAAAAATGTATAAAAATTGTCTTTTATTGAGGTAGTTCCCTGGTCCCTCTAGCTAGCTTGATGGTAAAGCATGAACAATTTTGACTGCATTGAATATTTCAAGATTTTTTCCTTTTCTGATGTAGCTTTCTGAGATGTTTTAACGAGGGATTGAAGCTAAAACTTAACACATACAAAGCCTTTAGATTGGCATTGTACATCCACAATAAAGCTCAGAGGGGTCATTTTAAAAATGTCCCATTCGGGCTTGATCACCTGTACAGAGCTAAACACCTTTAAATCCTACTATTGTCACTAAGAAAATAAACAGTTTGATGAAATGAAGGGTGAAAATAGATGCTATATAAATCAGCATTGCTGTATCTTGGCAGCCTGGAAGATGTGTGGACTTCAAATCCCAGAATTGAAGGCTGGCTGGGGAATTCTGGGATTTGAAGTCCACACATCTTCAACTTGTCAAGTTTGAGAAACACTGTTTATAGAAAAGATAAATCAGTTAATGTTTTTTTCCTGCTGAATATTTCTCTGCTCCAAATCAACTCCTACCCCCACCCCCAGCTGCTTTATCCCATAGGGATTCCTTATACATGTTTGAACATGTGTTTGGCACCCTAAAGGGGAAGAACAGATGGAGAAGGATGATTTGGAATGGAAAACAGCTTGTGGGGGAAATGTTAAACATTCCCTTCCTCTCCTACAGTTTCTCCTATCAAAACTGTCCCCCAATTCTGCTTGTTTTTCTTATTAAGAGCAATCACAGGGTTTCAAATGTAAACAGAAGGAGGTAATACACAGTCATGTCCAAAAGACGGTTGAATCCAAATCTCAGATTGACAAAAACATTCCAAAATTTTCAAGCTACTAGAGTTATTTATTTTTTTATTCCCTATCTCGACAAACCAAGCACACAGCTTCAATTAATTAAGGGCCAATTACATATTATGCTGAGCTGTGAAAATCTGGAGAAGTACTAGATGGCAACAAATAAAAACCTCTTTGTTGCTACCTGGTGGTTATCTGAATATTTGCAGCCCAGCTTGCTAATTTTATATTAAATTCTCTTCTAAATTAAAATACCATTATAAACTCTTCAATCAAAACTTTTAAGATTTAGATAACCACAGGAATAAATATAGTGAATTAAATGTTGCAAAAAATATATGATTATTTGTTCAATATTCCAAGATTCTACTATTAAATCTTCCATTTGCAATGTAGTGAAGAGGGAAAAATAATTGATTCTAAATCATATATGTAAAAATGTAAGAACTCATGAATGTGAAAGATCTTAACTGCTCTGACCTGAAACAAATCACTCCAAACAATTTCTTCAAAGATCAGATAATATGCCTTCTGAATGACTTGTGACAAAACTCCTATTATTCCTTCCTTATAATTCTAGTGACAATAGTGACACGAGTGACAGTTATTTTCTGGGTGTGCACAAATGGGGCACAGGTACAGTCCATGTTATTTTTAACTATAACATCGGCTTAAAATTGGGCTTTGGAGATGAGACTGTTAGCAAACTAGTGATACTGATAACGTAAGTGTGGGTTTATTTCTTGTTCAGTTGAGACAATAACAAAAGTGTGGAAAAGAGTACAAGTAGAGCAGCATGCTAAACCTCAGAAGATAACTCAGCTTAAAATGAGCATATGATGCAGTTAGAGTTCAAATATTTTATTTTCATTACTTTCAGTACAAAAATTTTAAAGGAAAAAACACAACAAATCCAACAGATTACATATGAGTTCATAGGAATTTTGGTCAGATCGCACTTGGCTACTATCAGTTAAATTAGATAATGATGACACTCGCTACTCCAAACATGCATTTTTTAAACCCATACATATTGTATTTTTTTCTTGTTTGTAACAGAATTACTTTACCATTTTCTTTTGTGCCACATATCAGATACCCATAATGGTTTCCAAAATAAAATAATGGAATACAACTCAAATAGGTTACAGCAAGAAATAGAAAGCAATATTCAATGAAAACTGCAGTAGGAAGTAGTTGGATACAAAAACCAAATGTCAGATCCATGAAAATTGAGTTATACTAAACCTCTTGTCCCAGTGATGATCAATATTAAAATCTGTTGGAAAATTACTGGAGGTAATTTATGCTTCGTTTGCACCCAGCATACTCCCAGGCAATTCTTATATTCCAGTCTGAGCGAGCATAGATGCACTCAGTTCAGCTAGTTAGAATGTAGTTTGATGTTTATTCATGAAACTTCAGCAAACATCAGAAACAGTTAACTGATCAAAACAAGAGAAAAAGTCAGGCAAAAGCAGAGAAATAGAGACAGGAACAAGAGACAAGTGATAAAAGGGCAGAAGCCGTGTAACAACAATCTACATTCTCTATATCTGTACCTAATAAAAAAACACAGAACTGTCAGAGAGTCCTGGGAAACAAAACTGTGAGTTGGAAATGGATTTGAATTAACTCTTTTACATAAACAATGGCAACAGAATAGAAAGAGGGCCACCAGGTGACCATCCTTTAATTTGCACCATTAAAAAAGGCAGGTAAAATAATACATCCAACAAAATCTAAGGATGATAATCTAAGAGAGTTAGATGCTAAATTTCTCCAGCATAAGAGCTTCAGCATGGCAATGAAATCTACCAGGATAATCACCTTGGAAAACCCTAACATCACAATTGGTGCTCTCTTATTTTAGGCAGTTCAACTAGTGTTCCAACTCAAGCACCTCTGAAGCCAGCCCTGAAGACCATTTGTGAACTAGGGATAGAAAGCAGTGGTGGGATTCAACCCACTTAACAACCAGTTCCTGAAAATATGAGTGTGCGCACGTGTGCAGCTTTCACCACGCGGTGAGGGTTGACCAAGCAGTCTTTCGGGGTGCTCCATCTCCATCTCTGCTCTCCGAGGCAGAGGCTGCTTCTCTCTGCTGCTGCTCTTGCTGGGAGAGAGTGTCTCTCGTGCAATTTAGCAGCTGTGAGCCACCACTTTCCTCTAAGTTCCATCCAGAAAGCATGTAGCACAAAGAAGCAGCAGCCATATTGAATACTGCTTTTCTGTGCTGTGCGCTTTCCTGATGGGACTTAGCGGAAAGCGGCAGCTCACAGCTTTACTAAATTGCACAAGAGACGCTCTCTCTCCCAGCAAGAGCAGTAGTAGAAAGACCTGGAGACCACATGGAGCGACTCTGCAAGTGACCAAGCCTTGGCAAGGGACAGCTGCAAGATCTCTACTGCAGTGCTTTAGGTAAGAAGAACTGTCCAGTAGTTTGAGGCCAAAGGGAGGGAGGGAGGGAGGCATGAAGGCGGAGGCCCAGGGCAAGGCCGGAGTCAGGGAATGGCATGTCCCTGGGCCCCGACCCAAGGCAAAGGGTGAGTGGGTGGCATGATTACCTTTGGTGAAGAGAGCAGACAAGGTACAGAGATTAGCTGGATGGTCTGGACCACATGGAAAAGGGAAGATAATATATAGGGCAGGGCTGGGTGGGTAGGGCTAGCCAGTGGTTGATTTTACTGGTTCTCCGAATTGCGCAAAATCATAACAACCGGTTCGCCCGAACCAGTCGGAACTGGCTGAATCCCACCACTGATAGAAAGAGCCTTCTGTAGCGATGTCAATAAACAGAAATCCATTTCCCAACCTAAGAACTGGACACTCTCTTTCTTTCACCAATGTGTTTTGGTTACTCAACTTTTTCCTATCCTTTTCAGTACATACTTATAGTTTAAAAGTGCTGCTTGGTTAAAAATTATATTTTTACAGGAATTATATATATTCATTTTAAAGCTTCCAACTTTTTAAACAGCATTTCTCTCAATTATGTCAGAAAAAAATGTAATTTTGGTGCTTTGGATGGAAAATAAGTCCAGGCTCAAGGTGAACACATTAAGACAAACTAATGGTTGCAGCACCATGTGAAGTTTAAAGTGAGAAACTTGAAATATCATCTCGGACCCATTGTTCAGGTTTAGATATGTGATTTTGGCTAAGATTTTGCAATTATTACATTAATATAATATTAGATCCTCAACAGCCATATTATGCTTTTATACTCATTGTACATAATTGTGTGACTCACACTAAGTGTCAACACAATGACTCGGTTCCCTATGAATCTCGAATAATCTCAAATGATGAAACATTAATTTAGACTCAGCATACATTTAATGCAAGTTTTGAAAGAGAGGCACTAAAAAGGAAGGGAAGCCTTATTTATTTTTATTATTTTATTATTAAATTATTATTGTTATTGTTATTTTTGTTGTTATATTAAATAATAACAATATTCATCCTAATTAATAGTAATAAAAATAAATAAAGGACATACCACAGAACCTGTGAAGATGTTCATGTAATAAACTATCTTTAAGATGATGCTACTGTGATTGTTATTGTGTATGGTTGGATTTATATACAATAAAATTATCAACCCTACAACTCCTGGACTCACAATGGGTCCAGGAGAGATTATATAAACTTGCCTGTATTTGCAAAAACATTCTACATTACCTTATTTATATTTATTGTATATTTATTCTAAATGGAAGCTGCCCGTTGAAGCTTTAAGAAACCACATTTCCAAATATAAAACAAAACAAAGAAATTTGTTTTCCAGTTAAATACTCCAAAACCCCAAAGCACTCACTAGCTTACCATTAATGGAATATCAAAATCAATATTCTTTAAAAAATACTTTAAAAAAAAATGGTTGAGATACAGGGTGTTCTAAAATACACTAAAATATATATGAATAGCATTAGTTTTCTTTTGCAATAAGCAATAATTAGCTGATCTAAAATATTAACGCATATGTTTGTCAATAACTTTCCTCCTGTGGGAAAAAAATCAACTGCTATGTTCAAATTTTGACCAAAAATAAAAGTTTACATATATTTCATGGAAATTTTAGCGTGTAAGAAAATCAGTGAAGATATAGCTAAAAATAGTGACCATTTTGACAGATGAACATGATTCTATGGATCCTGCTTGATCTCTCAGTAGCTTTTAATATTGTCAACCATAGTATTCTCTTGGACCAACTTCATGTATTGGGAGGAGTTTTGTTACAGTAATTCTATTCCAATTTGAAGAAACAGTCAAGAGTTTAATGCAGGAAGTCAGAGGTCATTGTTTTGCCTTCAATGCAATCTAACAACTATATGAAGCTGCTGGGGCTGTCCTCAATTTGAGGAGCAAATGCAGGGGTGAAATGCTACTGGTTCGGGCCAGTTTGTCCAAGCCAGTAGTAAAAAAATGCTACTGATTCGGGCGAACCGGTAGTTCCAACGATCAGCGGTGTGACAATCAGCTGTGCCACATGATTTATATTTGCTAGAAATCACAGCTGATTCTTGCACAGCTGAACGTCAGAACTTTTAAAAAACTTTTTAAATCATTTTTACTACTGGTTCGGGAGAACGGGTAGTAAAAAAAAATCTTTAAAAAAAGTTTTTAAAAAGTTCCGACGATCAGCTATTGCAACAATCAGCTGTGCCACGCAATTTATATTCACTAGAAAGCAGGAAACCCTACTTTCTAGCGAATCTAAATCACGTGGCACAGCTGTTCCCTCCCCCTTGCTGTTCTACTTATCTTTGCAGACTCAGAAAAGGCTTCTTAGCGCCTGTGGTGCACGAAGCGAACCAGTAGCAGACTGCATTTCACTCCTGAGCAGATGTCATCGATATGCTGAAGTTATTCACTGTAAGATTTAAATCAGGAATGACTTCTCAGGTTTTGAATATCATAAGTACCTGCTGCAATGATGAAGTAGATCAGGATCAATGAAAAAATGTCGAATTTTAACACGATGGGATTCTAATGGGTAGATGATTCCCACATAAGGGAAATGGGAGGTTTGCCTGTTCAGAAATTGTTGCACTCATTCACAATGGACAAGTACTTAGTTTAGGATATCCCTAAAGTTACTCTTTTCATTGGAGAGCCAAGTGATGTCTGTAGCAAGGAGCACTTATCACCTGCTTTATTTGTAATGCAAACTATATTTTTTTCTGGACTGTGACAGAATAGGAACAGTTTCCTCAGTCTCAGGTTTCAATTACAGCAACATGCTCAATTTGGAACATCAATCCTAGAAAAAATTGAGTAGCTTTGGATTTAAGAGACTCATCTCATGTCAAAAATGCAGGAACTAGAAATGGGAAAATTAAAAACTAGTAAAAACATAAATTTATATACTGCAGTTCTTGCTACATTGGTGGCAGATATTCTCGATCAGCAAGTCACGCTCTCCAGGGGACATTGTAAAAGTTGGTTAGTTTGAATAATATGATACTAGCAATAACAGTGGTTATGTGGAAAGTTGTTGACATTTTTTTTAGTATTGCAACTACAGATTATATTATATGGTTTTATATGCTTTTTGCATGTTTTTCAAAGTGGTGGCCCATGGGCTGGATGAGTCACAGGCAGACCATGCCCAGTCCTCTCCACAAATTGGGAAAACGTCACGAAACGTCACGTGATGGCAATGTGATGCAGCGAGTTTGATATCCCTGATGTAAGGTGTCCAGAGTTATGTATTTGAGATAGGCACCTAAATAAACTGAAATACTAAATGGCCATAAATAGCGCGAAATGTAATGACGGAACACTCAATAGTACAGATGCTGCACCTTGGTTCATGCAGATCTGTGGGTTGACAGCTCCTGAGCTAATTTAAAAATTTGGCTTAACATGTATAAAGTCTGAGACCAGGACTTTATATCAGGACAAACTTGATGGATTTCTTTCATTCTCTCAAGTAGATTGCTGAGATCTTCAGGGACTGCCACCCTGAATTTGATCAAGGGCAGGTGTTTTCTGTAGTTGCAACTTTGCTGTGGATGCACTGTCTCCTGAGTTTCATGACACATAAAAGATTATTATTTTTAAGCATTAGCTTTCTTTTCACTTGGGTCTTTTCTATCTGATTTTTTTTTCTTTATAGATTATTTTTTATTTTTCTCCTTCCTTTTTATTGAATGTAGTTTTATATTGCTTTCAATTTATTGTTGTGTATTTTGTAACACTGCTGATGTAAAATATATCAAATATGTTTTTAAAATATGGGGCCATTTGCTTTTTTTAAAAGTATTTTTGGATGCTACTGTTTCCAACTGTTACAATTTATTTAATCCCTAAATGCAAAAATCTTCAGAACTGTGACCATCTCCATTCCATCTATTATGAAACTCTTGTGTAATGACTATATTTTATACTGTGGAAACATGGGATTTAAGATACACATTTTTAAATTTGTGATCTCTACCCTCAAAGATGCATTTAGTGTGAGTTTGACATAATCTCAGAGACCTTCACACAACCTATTCCTAGATGTTTAAAGACAAAATGAGAAGAGGAAAGATTGGTGTTCTCATTTCCCTAGAGAAAGAGGAGGAGGCATCAAATTTGAATTATTCTTAGTAATGACACAGATACATTTTTCTTAGGATGATCTGTCCCTAAGATGGTCCTACAGTTCTTCCAATGGTGCACATATCACCTATCACCTGTAATTGAGACCATCCACCTTGGTACTGGTTGCCCTCCTGTCTTTACTTTCACATTTTCCAACATTATGGACTTCTTGTGGGAGTTACGTAGGAACATAATGTGTCCAAAATATAACCATTTGAACCTGATTATTTTGCCCCAAGTGAGAATTCTGAATTGATTTGTTATATAATAGAACATAGAATAATAGAGCTGGAAGGGAGCTTGGAGCAGAGGTGCTTTTCAACCGGTTCTCTCCAGTTAGAGCGAACCGGTAGTGGCGGCTGCGGGAAGCTCTACCCACCCGCCCGGTCGTAATGTGCAAGCACTGCGCATGCGCAGAAGGCGGTGCATATGCACAGACGAGCAAGCTTACATTTGCAAACCAGTAGGGAAGGTAAGTGAATCCCACCTCTGGCTTGGAGGTCTTCTAGTCCAACTGCCTGCTCAAGCAGAAGATCCTATAGTATTTCAGACAAATAGCTGGCCAGTCTTTTCTTAAAAGCCTCCAGTGATGTAGCACCCACAACTTCTGAAGACAAGCCATTCCAGTGGTTAATTGTTCTGTTAGGAAATTTCTCCACAGTTTTAGGTTGCTTCTCTCCTTGATTAGTTTCCATCCATTGTTTCCTGTCTTGCCTTCTGATGCTTTGGAAAATAGGGTGACCATCTCTACTTGTAGAAACCTCTCAGTCATTGGACAATCTATTTGTTTTTCTTTTTAGGAGTCTTCTCCAACCCAAAGTTCAAAAACATCAATACATTTTCCTGCTTCTTCAAAGTCCAACTTCATAGAGTGTCACAAAGGGGAAAAAAATCCTGTACAATTCTGCTTACCATAGTATGGAGACATCATGGCATCTGAATATTTTTTCTTGAGACTTCATTGCTGCTCTACCACAAACCTATCTATGATGTATTTCTTTACCACATTGCTTTATTGTTAATAGTCATTCCTAAGGTGACCAGATTTTCAGATTGGTAAAGAGGGACACCTTTGACCGGGGGGGGGGGGGACACCTTTCTTGCCACAGTTCTTAAGTGAATAACTGCAGCTGATATTTTGTATTTTGGATAGAATCTTTTTTTAAATAGTCTAAGAAAATTTAAAAAAAGATTCTATCCAAAATACAAAATACCAGCTGCAGTTATTCACTTAAGAACTGTGGCAAGAAAGGTGGTATAATGGGTTTAGTGACCAAAGTTACAATGGCATTGAAAAAAGTGACTGATGACCATTTTTCACACTTAGCGACCATTTTCACACTTAGCGACCGTTGCAGCATCCTCATGGTCACGTGATCAAAATTGTGATCTTTGGCAACAGTTACAATTTATATTTGTAAATTGTAGTTATGTTGAAATAAAAAAAAATATTACAATACTATTTTTGCGTTGTATGAACATTTTTGTTGCTCCGTATAAAATTTTTAATCAAGCCCCCACCCCCAGTCAAAGGTGTCCCTCTTTATTGAAAATCTGGTCACCTTGCTTTTTAGGATGCTGTCTAGATTTGCCATAGCTTTCCTCCCCAGGAGCAGGCGTCTTTTAATTCCTTGGAATTGGGTATGTCTAGTTTAATGAAAAGAAGAACCGAGGTATTGTATTGTGGTTGCTGCAATTAATATACTTAATAACTCCATTTTTATTCTTTATTTTCTAATAATAATTTTCATAACAGTTGCTCCTGTTTTTGTAATTACTGTTTTATATTATTATTTTAGTGGATTGTTGTCACCCCTGAGAGTCATTTCTATTGAGATGTACACATTTGAACAATAAATGTATTTATTTTCATATTTAAGGAAAGGCATCATCTATAAACTAAGCAAAGGTGTAGCTTCCAAGATGTGTCCTTGGGATCTTGAAGTTGGTGGGAATCTACTCAGAGATTAATTGAGGAAAGCTTAGTAACAGGGAGTTCTTAACTTAAATCCACACAGAATAAAACTATTTTAATAAATCCAGGTGAATGAGCCAAGGTGGCGCAGTGGTTAAATGCAGCACTGCAGGCTACTGCTAGATCAGCAGGTCAGCGGTTCAAATCTCACCGGCTCAGGGTTGACTCAGCCTTCCATCCTTCCGAGGTGGGTAAAATGAGGACCCAGATTGTTGGGGGCAATATGCTGACTCTCTGTAAAACCGCTTAGAGAGGCCTGAAAGGCCTATGAAGCGGTATATAAGTCTACTGCTATTGCTAAAAAAAAAAAAAAAAAAAAGCAGAAGTTTTCTATCACTTCCATATTTTCACTGTCAGTTCTAAGATCGTTTGTCGTACTGTTGCCCTTTGTTTAGCATTTTTTCATATTTAACATTTTCACTGTGTTCCTTAACTTTCTTTACTAGAGTTTGCAGATAATTTGCATTTTTACCTCTGTGTCATCATTTACAGCAGAGTAGTAGTATTAGCATTCCTCAGGATATTGACACTTCTTCCTCCAATTTTGAAACCATGCTCATCTTCTTCCCATCCAATTTCCCCTCATTTATACTATATTCAGCACATAAATTGAATAGATACAAGTAGTGCTCGAGATACCACAGCAGTTGGCAATGGAATTGTTATCACTAAGCAATGTGCTCACAAAGCACATGGTCATGTGATTGCATCTCTTAACAATGGCAATCCAGGCCATCCTATTGTTGTCGTAACTGCAGATGTGTGAGTCATTAAGTGGGAAGCGGAGGGAGTCCCATGTATTGTAAAAGGTTATATAATATGTATTCCTATTTTAAAACAACTAAGTATTTGAAAGACATTCTACAGAGCACAAGACTTACATTGTCTTTCTGCATTTTATATTAAAAGCACTGCAGCACCCTATATGCTGAAATAAATGACTAGGCAGAGATGGGGGAAAACCCGCTTTGTAATATGTTTTTGAAGTTTATGACAAAAGCTGCTCCTTGTGGTTTATTAAACCCTAATCATTTTTCTTGAGGATTAGTAGCAATTATCATTAAGGTTCAAGCATTTAACTGTGACTGCTTCAATAAATCTTACTGAAATAACGGAAACATACTTTTTTTGCATGTGGCAACCTGTCTCTGAATCACAACCATCTGTACATAGTTATTGCCTGATGCACACAGATGGCAGTAAAATCACTATAAAGCTATACTATTCTTTAATCATAAGTTCTATCAGTCCCAAACAAAATGAAATTGCAATCAGGCTATTAGCATTTGAAAGACTATATGATCACTGTAATTAACAAATATGTTTTTTGAATCCTGGTACAATATTTCTGCAGTAGTTTTTCAGTGAACAAAAAATAAATAAATAAATAACCTTAAACTTCAGAAATATTTAAAGTGGGCAACCCTTGTTTTAATCGCAAACAGCACATTAAAAATGAATGAATGAAAACAGATGTTAACAATAGGATAGCAGCCTTTGAAGTTTTTGCCATGCACAATTCCTCTGCAGATTTAAAATGACAGTAGATAGTAACAGGATAATTGATCCCTTCTTGCTCAAGGCACAGAATCATGACTACTTAAGATCAGCAAGTGGAGGGAGAGGCTAAATCCTTGTCACTCCAAATCAGTTACAAAGAAGACTTTTGTACATTTCATTTAATTTTCAAGGGAAGAGGGTGTCCACATGTCTTTAACAGGCCTATAGTCTATAGGTACTGACTTTCTAAACTGGGAAAAACAGCTGATCATTTTCAACCCGAACAGTGTTACAGTTTACACTGTGGTTCACAGTCTACTTCATTAAACACTATTTCAGCTTCTATCAACTGCCTTGCATGCATTTATTATAAGCGTCGTCTTCTGAGGATAAGTAAAGGACAAGGAGTAGGAGAACATTGGGAAAGCTATGACCTCCTATTGTTGATGGACAACAACTATATCCTTGCAATTGGTCTCTAGCTGGGACTACTAAGAAATGCAGCAATACTTGGAAAGCTACATGTTATCACCAACTCTGGAAGCAGAAACTAACTGGAGATGAGGAAGTGGATCACTAAGTCATTTGTAAAGTCTAAGCAGGAAAAGGCTAAATCCTGATCTGAGAAAGAGAATATTGTAGAATTACTGAAATTCAGTAAAATTTCTGAAGTGCAACATTCTGTTTACTTGACCTTGCATTGTTCTATATGAAGCAGTTAGAAATCAAAACTAGTTATCTTAGCTGCCAACATTAAAAGCAAGATGGGAACGAGCCTTGACTGCAGAGTGATTAACTTATATTTATAGAATTGGAACCCAAGTTGCTTAGCTAATGGCAATGAGTCTCAACTGGTGTTTCTCATGCTGCATTAATAAGCTATAGTGTGGCCTGCAGTATGACTTGTATGCATGAACACAAATTGAAGTTGTAGATGCTGTAATTTGGAGTAGTGATCTTTCTGGAACAATTCTGATTGCTCTCTAAAAACAGGAATGTTATTGTGTCCTAATATCTGAATGGATTCTTAATAGGATTTTGTAAATCTAAAAATAACTGCAAACTGTATTTTCTACACAAGAAAGCTCATAATGAAAATATTCAATGAGATGTATACTCTGTTTTATGTTTGCCTTTGTTTTATATTAAAATGTGACTTTGCATCTCAACTGTTCCATAAGTTTTGAATACCCACTCCCCCCACCACCAAAAAAATATGAAACAGATGCGATGAATCTAACATGAATCTTGCAGAGCATAGCTGTGCTTTTTGATGGGCTTAAGCAGTTGCCCTCCCTGGGGCACATGTTAACTGTTTGAGATTTGCTGCTGCCAAATGCACAGCTTGCTATCTGCAGGAAAGGACAATTGGCAGGGAACAGCTGGTACCAGTCAATAGATGTGCCATTTCTATTTCTTCCATAAGAACTGTAGCACAATAAATTAGCATAGCTCTAGATGGCACACCAAATTCAATGTCTAATTAAAGACCACCAAGTGCTATTTATATGTATTTATTTTTATTTTAACCTCTCTCCAATCATTCTACCAGATACCAAGTATTTATTATTTTACTTTAAAAACAATTGTTAACAAATTGTTAACATACATAAAATCTCAGTGGCAAATTCCAAATTACTTAAGTAGTTTTTCAGGGTTTTTTTTAATCACCATATTTAACAAATTTCCATTGGAAAAAAAATCACAAACATCCCTTTTTCTCAAAGGACGCCTATTTCTTTTTCTTAAGTTTTGACAGCACGGGAGGATGACTCTTGGATTGGTTACCATATATTGTTTTTCAACCAAAAAAAGGCTGGGGGGAAAAGAATGCCTGTGTGTTCAGCTTTAACTCATAGCAGTTCCAAACATGGAAAATCTGTAGCTCATCTTCCAATTTACTTTCAAAATGTCCACATAAGTCTTTCTACAGCTCTCATTCCTATAACAATCTGTACCTTTGCTATTATTATTTCTGAATAGAAATGGATTCTTAGGCTGATGTGTAAGATGACATTAATAAAAATAAGTTTTAAAAATGTGCCTATCTCTAGCTAGCCAACATAACTGACTCTTTTGTAAAAGTCTTCTATGATTCTGATTCTTCTGATCCTCTGATTCATCACCGCAAAAACTTTGGTATGGCTATTAGTCAGAGATGCATAAAAGTAAGGGTTACTGTTATTAGCAGAGGGACACATGCAAAATTAAGATTTTGTTGTGAAGCTTAAAACTTCAATCTGTCTAGGAAGGAGAGACTCACATGAAACTCTTTGATACACAATGCTCAAATACTCAATGCTGAAATTATGCTTTAATGAATAAATATTTCACTGGTGTAATGAAATCAATGAAGCCAGTGGACAGTCTGGATCACTAAATGTTACATAAAAGAGGTTCCAATCAGAATCAAACTGTCATGTTCCCCCCTCAAGCTGCAGCCTCAGGACCATAATCAAAGACAGCTCCATATAAACCTGAATATAATGATATTCCCACATTAACTCCATATGAATGCTGATTGGCAAATCAATCTGTGAGGGATAAAATGGGTGCAGTTTCTCTTTTTTGATTAGCTGGTTAAATACCAGTGTTACAACTTGCTACCTTTAAAAGGAAAAGCAATTTGGTTATAAAATAACACCAAAGTTTCCAGTTACAGAAATGCCATAAATATTCCCACATATTTTAGTCTAGATACTTTTCAATTATGGAAAAAGTAGAGGGAATACTCATAAAGTATGTTACTCATCATACATCAAGGTAGGAGAGGTAATACCATAATAGGGGAGGCATATAGTATAGGCTAAAAGAAACAATTTTTAAAAGACACAAATAAAAAAACAGTAATAAAAATAAATAGCAATAAAAACTTTTGCAGTGATAAATTCAGATTAAGACATTATGTGGGAATAATGATGACAGGACACTCTGTAGAAGCCTTTTCCAATATGATGATTTACTAATAATGTGATACATTATCTCCTATAACCGTAGTTCATGTAACCAAAAGGGAAGACTTAACAAAATAATACTTTGAATATATTGAATTCTAGAATATTGTTACTGTTCATGCAATCCTATTCTAATCAATGAAGAGACAGATCATAGTGTCTCATAAGACCATTTCTTTCTTTTTAGAGTTTTCTTTTTATTGTAAAAGGTGCATAGATGGGATATGAATACCTGCTGTAGTATCTGGTTGTATCTAGCTGACTAAAAAAAGGAAGTAACTCAATAGAAAAGTCACCTTGTAGCATGCTAAAAAAAATGGACTTAGGACAGGGGGTCAAACTCACAGCATGTTGTTGTCATGTGACATATCATGACTTTTCCCCCCTTTGCTAAAACAGGGGTGGCATGGCCAGTGCGTGATGCATCCAGGCCACGGTTTGACACACCTGACTTAGGACCAATCCAAGGCAGTTTTCTTTCTGACCTGAACGTTAAAGTAGCACCTCTTCAATTCTATCTCTTTAAACTACCATATTTTTGGAGTATAAGATGCACCGGAGTATAAGACGCACCAAGGTTTTGAAGCAGCAATTTTTTAAAAAAAGTTTTGCATTCTGCAAACCTCCCCAAAATGGCCCAATTTTTGCAAAAATGGGCCCAGGTTTTTTTAAAAAACAAAGGGCATGAATAGCCTTTAGGAGGCTTGTATAGTGCTCCTGGGGGTTGGGGGGGCAAAGATGAGCAAAAAATGGCCCATTTTTGTGAAAACCGGCACATTTGTGTCAAAAAAGGACATGCATCGCCTTTAGGAAGCTTATAAAATGCTCCTGGGGACTGGGGGGGAGGGGCAAAATTGAGCAAAAAACAGCCAATTTTTCACTCATTTTCTGCCCTCCCCAGCCCCCAGGAGCAATCTACAAGGCTTCTAAAGGCTTTGCATGGCCATTTTGGTGAAGGGGGTAGGATTTCAGGAGGCCAAAAATGCTGTATTCAGTGTATAAGATGCACCCAGATTTTCACCCTCTTTTTTGTTGGAAAAAGGTGCATCTGAAAAGTACGGTAACTTGACTAACAGTTGGATCTTACATTAATATTAAAAGAATGTTCACATTTTTCATAATTGCTTGGCAATTAAGTTTTTGCGAGTGCATATTTTTATTTCAACAGAAACGGAATGACTAGCATGGAACATTTGGTAACCACTTTTGATACTGGTAAATTTTATCATTTTTTTCTGTTTTGTCAACACAAAGTTTAGCAGATATCCTTCTTTATCATGTACACCAACTTCCACTCCTATCTACCTTGCTTTCCATAAACAGTAAGCATCCAGTTTGCAAAGTGATACTGCATCAACTGCATTTTGGAGATCTAAATGAAAGATTAGTTTTTCTAACGCTCTATGCAGGAGAAAGTGCTCCTGTTCTCTATTGAAACCAAGAGAAGAACAAAAATTGAAGCTAAGTTACTAAAAAATTGACATTTTTTCCTTGATTTTATCAGCTACCAAGGCACCATTTAGATGACACTGATGTAAAATATATTATCAAAGCACAGTAAAAATAAATTTTAATTATTTTAATCAATACAGGTAGTCCTTGACTTATATCTGTTGCTTAGCAACTATTCAAAGTACCGACAGATTTTCCAGAGCCACTTACAATCTGGTTTTGAAGTTCCAGCCACCACCACAATTTTGGGTGTTTTATAACCAGCTTATATTTATGGCCATTTGAAACATTTTGTATGTTACATATGACAATCTATATTTTAGCAATAGCAATAGCTCTTGCGGGAAACTAGCATTTAATTCCAGTTTGACTGCTGAAACATTTTAAACTTTGCTTAAAAATGGCAGTTAAAGTAGCAACTCATATAATAAAAGAGATTGTCTGGTTTTGTTTTAGTCCTGAAGGTGAAGGCACTTCTATATAGGAAAGTTTAAGGGTTGGCAAATGATACTTCTAGATTGTTCATGGCTTTCCTAACTTGGTAAGTATTTCAATTACTTAAAGGACAACACTATATCTCATTTCCATATAATGGAGGGCAAAGAAATCATAAACAATCACTAGGTGCAGTGATTGACAGCAGTACAAATAATACCAAAGAGATCCTTTTACTTCTATCTAACATAGACTTTTCAAACCTTTACACATATTAGAGTCACCATTATGAACAAGCCAGTCAATAAATGGGATTATATATGATATACCTTGTAAGGATCTAAATACCTAACAAGTTCTAAGGATTTTTGTAGGTCAATTCTTAACATAATTGCCAGAGCTAAGTCTGCTGTTCTGCCTCAATGATTTCCACATCTTTAAGAACAATATATGTACTACACCAAAAATTACCTGGCTTAAAGGATTAAAGAAGATAATTCATGTGTTTGTTTGTTCAGTAAATAAAGAGCATAAGAACTGTGATGAACTCAAATTTGCAGCTCATTACATATTGAACAACTTCATAATTCATAATATATTTAGTAGCAATCATTTCAATAACTTATTCCTCAATTTTGAATAGCTTAGGTATTGGAAATTGAGCACTGGGTAATAAAGTATAATAGTTGGTATTCATTATATAATTGTCTTAATAATATCTAAATGGTGTTGATATAAAAATAATAATATTTAGTATAAAAAGGCAAACATACCCTGTTTCTTCAAAAAGAAGACTTCCCTAGATAATAAGCCCAATATTGCAACACAGCAGCAGCCCTGAGGTGACCACGCTCGCTGCCTCCTGCACCTAAAAAATAATAAGGCCTCCCCAAAAATAAGGCCAAGTGCTTATTTCGGGAGTCAAAAGAAAATAAAACCCTGTCTTATTTTCGAGGAAACATGATATGTTGAAATAGCAGTTAACATGAGCGGAATTTATTGACCAAAATCAAAATACAAGATACACTTTACATATGTGTGTGTGTGTGTGTGTGTGTGTGTGTGTATGTGTGTGTGTGTGTGTGTTGTATTTGTGCTGATAAATAAAGGGAGACTAGTATAGATCTATTTCAAGCTATTTAGCTCTCATCAGCTAGCCATATCAGCACAAATACAACACAAATTGTAACAAAGGCAACAGTAAAAATATTGGGTTTCTCTCTGGATGGTCTCTTATGACGAGCCGATGGACAGAGAATGGAAGCAGTGAACGTCCTCCCATATTTGGGCATACCAGGGGTTGTGACTTTAAATATATACAATATACAAATTGTTGTATTTGTATTTTTCCTATTTTATGAGTAATTGTTTTCCTTATATATCATCATTATTCCAAAATTCCAGTTAAGATTCAAATCAAGTGCAACAATACGTCACCATTTTTAGCTACCTGCCAGAAATCTTCAGACAATATGACTCAACAGCTTTAAACACCTGCAATTTTACCAATTGAATGGGGAAAAAATTCAAGTAATGCTGATGATGTGATGTCTAAACCATTAATATAAATGCTTATTTAGGTAAGTCTAATTACTTTGGACCAGAAAAAATATTCTTATTGCTTAGAAAGCCAGCATCCCTACAATTGGAGAGTAGAAGCCTAGAGCATTAGGCTTCTTGCAGTGAACAATTGCAGAAGGCCCACCTATCCCCAGTTTTACCCGGCACATCAAAGGCTGAAAATAAAGTAGTCTTGACACTGACCCCACAAAGACCCAGCAGCTGAAACAACCTTAACAAGGTATTAACACAGCAATATGGTCCATAAACTCTTACTAGCTATAGGAAGAGACGAAGAAAAATGATAGAAAGAAAAAAAGGGGGGGTTGGAAAAATGAAACAGATACTTTTACAAGAAAAGTTTACACAGTTAGCAGACTCCAATTAGAAGTTAAGATACGACTGTGTATTTTTCATTTATGTGGAAATGAACATCACAGAATTAAATGGAGTTTTCTCGCTTGTGTGTATTAGACTATTCCTAATCTTAGTAACGAACCCACATCTTCAATGTATTATTAAAATTATGTCGTGAATTAAGTTTACTTCATTTTTCATGCTTAGGTTCCCTGAATTATTTCATAAATATAGCATAAGTTTATAAGTAACATAAATTTTGACACTTGATCAAAGGAGCTTCTTCTGAACAACTAATATATTACAGGAAGGCCTTGTAACAGCTATAAACCGTTACTGTTTATCACATACTGTATGTGTGAATGGAATAGGTTTGTCTCTGAAAATGTGGTAAACTTTATTGCAATTTAGAATAACTAAATTCTGTTCGATGATGCATATGTGATATGTATAAAAATAAGGCAGAGCATATTTTGCCAATAGTACTTTAAGTGCCAATTTATTTTAGTTATTTATTGTATGATGATGTTACATTATCCTGGAGATTACAATGTTAATACAGAGCAGTAGTTTGGCTGCCTAAGACTGCTAGCCCTGTTTGCTTCAAGTTTGTGTGCTTTCCAAGGGGCGCCACCAGAGAGAAAGGTGAATGGCATCCTGCACCATCATCCAGGGTCCTCTCCCCAGACCACAGCTATATCCCAAATGGGCATCACAACCGGGAAGGTTTAGCATCAGCAGGATTCTGACCATCCGCAAGAAGTGCTGGCTCATCTTCCCACTAAAGTGGTACCTATTTATAAAGTCCCATATAAAATGCTTTCAAACTGCTAGGCGGGCAGAAGCTGAGGTAAATAAAGGGAGCTCATCTTACCATGCATTGCTAGGACTTGAACTGCTGTAGCAAAGATCATCTCCAGCATTATTAAGTCACTGAACCACTGTACCAAAGAGAGCCATGTTATTAATGCAGCTCAGTTATGTTGCCTTTGGCTTTCTACTTTCGTTCTCACTTTCTTATGTTTTTACTATTTACTATATATTATACCATAAGACCATATGAAAGGCTGACCACTAAATAATTGAGGCATTTGAACTATAGTGCTGGAGAAGACTCCTGCGAGTCCTTTGGAGTGCAAGACGATCAAACCGGTCAGTCCCATAGGAGATCAACCCTGACTGCTCTTTAAAAAGCCAGATCTTGAAAATGAAACTCAAATACTTTGGTCACCTAATGAGACGGAAGGACTCACTGGAGAAGAGCCGAAGGCTGAGAAAAATTGGGGGCAAAAGAAGAAGGGGACAACAGAGAATGAGTGGCTGGATGGAGTTACCAAAGCAGTAGGCCTCAGCTTAAATGGACTCCAGAGAATGGCAGAGAACAGGAAGGCCTGGAGGAACATTGTCCATGAGGTTGTGATAGGCCTGACATGACTTTGCAACTAACAACAACAATATATATACATACATACATACATACATACATACATACATACATACATACATACATACATACATACATACATTCAGGTATTTTGCTAAAGATACCCTAACCAGGGCATACAAAACCTTTGCCAGACCAATTCTCGAATACAGCTTATCTGCCTGGAATCCACACTGTATAACGGACATTAATACAATTGAGCAAGTCCAGAGGTATTTCATGAGTACTCCGCTCCTCTGCTCGCAATAGAATACCTTACACTACTAGGCTTCAAATTTTGAACCAGGACAACCTAGAACTACCTAAGCTTAATACACAAAATTGTCTGCTACAACATCCTACCTGTCAACAACTACTATAGCTTCAACAACAATAATACACAGGCAAACAATAGATACAAACTCAAAGTAAACCGCTCCAAACTCGATTGCAGAAAATATGACTTCAGCAACAGAGTGGTCAATGCCTGGAATGCACTACCCAACTCTGTTGTTACATCCACAAATCCCCAAAACCTTAATTTTAAACTGTTTACCATGGACCTCATCCCATTCCTAAGAGGTCTGTAAGGGGGCATGCATAAGCACACCAACATACCTACCATCCCTGTCCCTACTGTTCCAATTTATTTGTACTCATTTCTTATGTATATACTTATACCTGCTTATACTTATATGTTATATTCATACTTATATACCTGTTTTCTCATACATGCTTTACAAACCTAAATAAATAAATAAGCAGTTCTGAGTTTGATCATTTTCTGATTTGGAAAAAACACATACATTTCACTTCACATTTCTTGATCTAAGTAATATTAAATTAAAACAGTATATTTCATTATGTTATTAAGCAGTGAAAACTAGAATATATTCTAATTGCTCTCTTATCCTCTTAAAGTTTACCAAAGCTCTTTTTTGAAGCAGGGTTGTGTTGCGAGGCCAGGAATTAAATTTATATTGAATATTTTTAAATCTAGAGCCAGAGTGCTGTAGCAGCTGGACTGCGATCAGGGAAACATCAGTCCAAATCTCTATTTGACTATGGAGCTTGCTGTATAATATTAGCCTGTTAGCGTGTTTCAGCTCAACCTGCCAGAGAGGATTGGTTTTGTGAAGATAAAAACATACATTACTTTGAGCTTTCAGAGGAAATACAAGGAATATAACTAACTATACTGTCATGTTCTCAAAAAAAAACCGTATGCTAAAAAATTGTAGCAACTCAATGAATCTGATTAGAGATCTTGGTATGGATGTATACAAAATGTACATTAAGAATGCACAAATACTGTATGTTATGCTTAGCAAGAGAGCATAAATTTACCTGAATAAAATTTGAAACTGTTAGGAATGTTTTCACACACAAAAAATGATGCTTCAAGTGGCAAGCCATTACTTCCTAATTGCCTTTTCAATATATTAGTTTATACTTTTGTATCTTTAATAGCATTTGAAATTTTTATTACTTTCCAGTAGTGAACTAGTTTCTTTAATAGAACTCACATAGGTGACACATTGCACTGAATTGCAGTCTTTGTATTAAAAATACACTGGCATTTGTTAAAAATATATTCAGTAAGCACCCCAGAAAAGTCAAATTTATATATATTATTGTGCTGCAGGACAACCATCTTACAATGCTGTTAAATTCCAAAATAATTTATTAAATACTATAAAAATCTCCAATATTCATTTAGGTATTACTCTACCTTATAGAAGATAACTCACATTAAACAGAATTAAAGGAAACCATTTCCAATCATCTCATTTTTTTTATAGATTATAAAAACAAAACATTTGGGAAGAAAAAAATACTCATCATGAACACTATTTATGCACCAAGAATTGTTGACAAAAAAAATGTGCTGCACTGAAACCAGAGAGGCTTAAATATCACTAATAAAATATTAAAACTAGTACAACCAGATAAAGATAATGAAAACAGCAAATACTCCTGAAATAAGTATCATATGCAGAAATAATGAAATTTAGATAGATGAAAGGAAAGGGGAAAGTACAGACAATGAATTGTAAACTACTCTGTGTCACTGACTGAAGTAAGCAGCTATGGAAATTTAATATAAATAAATATATTACTGTAAATAACAAAATCACAGAAAAAACTGAAAAATTTGTTGGAAGGCATAAACTGGTAAAATAAATAAAATGATATAAAGATAATATAATCCTACATTATCAGTATAGTCCTACAATGTCTGTATAAAACCCTCATCAGGTTAGGAGAATATATTTAATGAGGACAAAGAACACAATGAGAAAGTATCAGAATAAAGAATAATGATAGTGTAAAGGTTAATAATGATTGAACAGCAATATAAATAAATGTTTGTTCTTAAAATAATTCTCCATTAAAACTTAAAATTCATGTTAAACTTGTTTAATGTGATAAAATACAAGGTAAAATGTTAAAAACACATCAGAACTATAATAACTTGCTGTTTCTGAATAAATATGAATATAATTGTGCTGCTAACACTACTCTGAAGCAAATCAATGAAGGAATGTTATGACTATGGTGTCCTTAAACTAATATGGTGTTTTAAATTTAAAGGTATCCTGAGAATAATTTTACTGACAGGGTTTCTGTTTCGGATTTAAATGCAACACTTTCAAAGCTGATGAGTTTTAGGCTACTTCTGTAATGTTGCCATTTCCGTTCTCCAGTCCCTCAATCTGTCTTCTTTCCTGCAGATCTCATAATGTTGAAAAGGAGCAAAGAGACCTACCCAGCCATCCTGAACTGCTGCACGTCTTGAAGGAACTAAGACTCCTTTGCTTCTACTCTAGACAAAGGCAGCTTATTTAGCTGCATGCAAATAAATCGGAGCAATGTCTACAAAGTAAGCTAGTTTTCTTTTTCTCCTAAAACACTTGAAGAGCAACTAAGATCCTCAAGTTTAAAAAGTCAAAAGTTTTTGCAAACGGATAAACAGGCTATTCCACAGAGGCATTTCATAGCAGAGATTTTGTTTTAACTGCAGTTTCAGATTCACAGAATCTAGATGAACCAGAAATCAACTGACTCACTTTTGATTACCATGAGTATCAAGGACTCACAGAAATCTGGGACAGGTTTCAAACAGGCCAGAGACCTTGCATGGAATTGTCTTTAATCACAATCCAGATTTGTGATTAAGGAGTTACTGATATCATATGTATCGCAAACATCTTTAATTTCCATCATAGCACACACGTACACGTGGAAAACAGACAGTGCTCCCTTGCAAACACCAAGGCAAGTTCCTGCTCTATTTTTAAAATACGTGGTAGCGATTTGAGTTTATTATATTTTTAAAAGTGACATAGAAAAATAAGTCTAAAATTCTGCTTTTGAAAGTCTATTTTAGACATAATGAAAATGAATAACATTACACAACATCTGCATTTGTGCCCCCCCCAAAAAAAACCTGCCTTTTTTTGTTCAGTATATATTTTATTATGGTTTGTAGAAATGTATACTGAGCAAAAATTGAAACTCACATGCTTCTCAGAATGAGCTTGTTTTAAATACTACGACTATGTTCTCTTAACTCAGCAAGTTAAAGATATCCAAGTGAAAAATGAAGAAATGTGCTGCTAAACTTTTAAGTGTTATTTCTATCCTGCACTGACACCTACTGTCAAAGCCAGGAACACTGCAAGATAAATATAAACCTTTAAAATACCTTTTCTTCCAGTAAAGATTTTTGAAGTAAGGTTTTTTCAAAATTAAAGTTCTCTTTTGAGAACTGGGTTTCTATAGTATTCCTAAAGTGGTAAATCAACAAGAAAACAGATTTCAGAAACTGGATTTAGGCTCTTTCTATTCATTAAGATCTATAACAAAATATTAGGCTAAATGGTCACTTAAGTGTCGAACCACAATGTGAATAGCTTTGCTGCCTATCATTCTGGCCATCAATAAACATCATTAGAGTTCATGCATTAATTAATTAATTCTCATTAACACTGAGAACTTGCTTTTTTTTCTTGTCCTTTGAACATGCAAGATATTTCTTCAAAGAAAAAAAATTCTTTGTTATAATTTTATTGAAAGTTTTAAATAAGAGAGTAAAAATTAATATAAATTAAAATAGAGGAAGAGGAAGAAAGGACAAGGAAGAAATAAAAGAGAAAGCTAAAGTGCAAAAAGAAAAAATAAGCAAAGAAATACAAAATATAAAAGAGATCGTACATTCTCCTTAAGATTATAAAAATGTAAATTTTAATCCTTTCAATCACATATTTTTCTATTGTAAAAATCTGTATATTTTTACCAAAATGTTTAACCCATTTTATCATACATTGTTTCATTTGTTATTCTTCTAATTCAAATAATTTCAGCAATCACATTTGTCAATATTTTCTATAAGATCTGACTTAAATTGAATGTTCTACAGCAACTATGAAACCCTTGAGGGGGGAAAATTAGCTGATTGGATCAAGATATTGCTTTCTTGTTGCACACCTTCTCTCCAGAAAATTTCCCAGGTAATATTTTTCCTATTTCTCTCACAAACTGAATGTGGTTCTTTTTGCTGTTGCCCTCTTTAAGGCAAATCTTCCACAAAATTCATTAGATTCCATGCTTGCTATCTTTTAAGGACTATAATAAAGCAACAAGGATAACAAGAACAGTAATAACAGAAAGCTAGAGATAGGATAGATATTTATTCCAACCTAAGTATTATATATATATATATATGTTGTGGCCCAGCAGGAGCTGTTAGAGCTGCCGCCAGAATCCGACAGTACAGGGGCTGGTGGGTGGGCCTTGGAGGAGGTGGAGGACCCTGGACAGGGTGTTAGGGTCCGGCAGGAGCCGTTGGAGCTGCCACCAGAGTCCGACAGCGAGTAGGCTGGTGGGTCAGCCTTGGAGGAGGTGGAGGACCCTGGATGGGGTGTCGACGCCGCGCAGGGCGGGAAGAGACCCTAACGAGCAACAGCTGCTCATTATCCTCTCCTGTGAGTTGGTCAGCCCTTTTCCTGGGTTCCTTTCTTACTGGGTTCGAATCCCAGTAAGGGTATGGCTAGCTGATGAGAGTTAAATAGCTTGAAATAGATCTATACTAGTCTCCCTTTATTTATTTATCAGCACAAATACAACACAAATGTAAGAAAGGCAACAGTAAAAATATTGGGCTTTCTGTCTGGATGGTCTCTTGTGACGAGCCGATGGGACAGAGAATGGAAGCAGTTAGCTTCCTCCCATAATCGGGGCATACCAGGAGTTGTGACACTAAATATATACCTACCCCCCTGGCTCAAGCTGATATAGGAGGAGGACCTGTGGCTTAGTGGTTAAAACATCTGCCTAAGATGCAATACAGCACAGGTTCAAATTCCAGTAAGGGTATGGCTAGCTGATGAGAGCTAAATAGCTTGAAATAGATCTATACTAGTCTCCCTTTATTTATTTATCAGCACAAATACAACATACATATACATATACATACATACATACATACATACATACATATATACACACACACACACACATATATGTATGTATATGTATACACACACACACACACACACACACACAAATTCCACGTAGTATGATGAGTGAATAATCTATAATCCTGTTATAAAATATAGAATTGTGTATTTGAATATTCTTAATAGGGAAACCCTTCCTGATATGGATATTCAATATGGGTAGTCTATCTTAGAAATCAATATTGCGCAGAATATGTTGAACAGCATTATTGTGTTGCTTTAGCCAATATGAATGCAAGCATTTAATGCTATTAATAAAAACCTGACAAATGTAGCTTTAAAATTAAATGCCTGAGGAATTACTCTAAGCCCTAAATTGCTATTAGACAACTTGCTGTTTAATCAGCAGTAATCATCATCTAAGTTCACAAACTTAGCTTGATCTTTTAATAATGCAATGAAATCCAAGAACAGATGGCATAATGTATTCCATTGCATTCCATTACAACATTAAAATCTATATTTTAAAAAAGATACATAGAATTGTTCTAAAATTATTGAAACATTTTTTAATTTTAGAAGGTTTTTTTAAAGCAGCAAAGATCAGGGACATTTATCAGAAAGGTTTATGATTTTGATCAATATTTAAGTGTACAAGGCAGAACCATTGAGAACAGTAAATACTTTATAGCTGGCACTTTGTCAAAACTCTAAGTGGCTCTGCCTTACAATTTTACATCATCATTGAATTTACAGTCATTTGATAAGTAGCACAAGGTAAGAATTACTTCTTTCTAAATCTAAACCAAGCCATAAATCTAACATAAGGGTTCTTCTCAGTGTCCGTTATCGTCTGATGACAATGCCTTTTACCTTCATTGTCTTGACAGAAATATGACATGTAAAATTGTAATGTCACATCACTCACCGTGATTTAACACTATGCATTTTAATCAATCAAAATAGTCATTTTTAGTGTAATGATTTTGTGGTGGATTTTCTGTGTTTAATGTGATACATAAGTCAGATTAGTGACTTGATTTACTGTCTAGCACCCCGAGTTTAATGCCCATTCTTGCCTCCTAAAGAATTAGAAAATGAGTAACAATTGAAATATTAAAAAAAGAGAATGTAATTGCTGCAAAACATAAATCAAAGGGGAAACTTATAGATAACTAAATAGACAAAATACAAATTATTAGTTATTATGGTGGGAAAAGCAACTATTTAAAATTAAAACTCAGAATGGAACGAGTGTTGTTAGAAACAGTTTCTACTGTATATTAGAGAATTTGCTATGAATAAATATGCAAAGGATCTGAATGAATGAGCATACATTTAAAACTGTGATGCCTCAATCATACAATACAGTGTTAAATGATAAAATAATTGTCAGTAAAATGTGTGTATTTATTTATTTATTTATTTATTTATTTATTTATTTATTTATTTATTTATTTATTTATTTCTGATCTGTGTCTTCCTGATTTAACAACAGCACTTAGTATTCCATTTGTATATTTTCTGCTGTTAGAGATACTCTTCGACTTAAGACTATTTACTTAGCAACTTCAAAGTTATGACAGATGGGTCAGCTCTCCAAAAGCTTCTTATGATCTGGTCCTGAAATTATGGCTGCCGTAGTATCTTCATGATTGTTCAGCCTTACAACTAACTCAGGGATGCTGTAGCACTCCCCACCTATCTTCCATCCTGTCCTGGTTGTCCAAAGGTCTTGGACCTACTGCCATCCTACTGGGTCCCATACCTTCCTTCTCATCTTTTGAAGATCTCCAGAGCTTAGGTTGTACAAGGAGGACAGGCCATACCATTGCTGGGCCACATGGTGTGATCCCAGAAGTAGCTGCCATTTTCCAGGCAACCACACTACAGCTTGGGAAATGGTGGCTGCTTCCACAATTGTGCTGTGTGCCCTAGCAACAGAGTGATTTGCTTTGCTGCTGTAATGTGAGCTCTACAACATTCTGCAACCCTGCAAATATTACTATTCTTAACCCAACACAAGATAAAGGAGACAATATATAATGGTGTATTTGCCTTGAAACTCATATTCCCAATCTTTTCTTAATGCAGGCCACTATAACATCATTGAAACTTTTAAGTTGTCATTGTAGAAAGCCAGCTGACAGATCAAGCAAAGCTCTTCATAAATGCTTTTTCAACCTTTCTGCAAATGAACCAAAGGCTTATGAACATATAGCCTGCTCAAGGCTGAACATCTCTACCAGTAACCTGTAAATATCAAACAGTCAAGTCATAAGCTATCAGAATGACAGATAGGTCCAGCAAAGAGCAAACAATTTACTGTAGTATTTCTGGAATTATGCTTTTACTTCATCTGATGCTATTTTGAGAATCCAACTTTTGAAAGTTCCCTCTACCTCCACCTCTTTACAATCGAAGCCTGTGTGTCTAATTATCAGTATGCATGTATCTTCTCTCCATTCATACCCATGAATGTGATTGCTAAGAGTCGCCAATCACTTGATATCACATAATCAATCAATCCCTTTCATAATCTCAATAGTTCCAGATGCCAGAGCAAGGAATTTGTATGCTATCACCAATTGCTCTATGTCAGCAACACTCAAATTATGTTCCCCAGAACCTCAAGGTTCTATGTGAATCATCCAAGGGTTCAATGTGAATAGTTTCTGTTTACATTGTGTGAAAAGTATTATTACAACATTAATTGCAACATTTTGTTCAAATAAAATGTATTGCATGAAATGTACTATTTAATGGGTTCTGTACGGATTTTTTTTACATTGAGAAGGGTCCCTTGATATCTTAAATTTAAAGACCATCCGCCAAGGTGGTGATTTTGAAGCAATTTCCTCCTATAAATCAACTTTTTACAACCATACTTATTAATAACACCATATCATCACCTACTTTAACTACAAATATATCTGCCTCATTTTACTGACTGCTCATCTAAGGTTGTAATATGCATATCAGTCACAATGAGCAATATTTAAACCAGTTAAGCAGTGCAAGCGTATAGAAGAGAGAATAGTATTATTGTAGAAATAAGAACATTGCCTTGCTATAAACCACGACTGCAAGGGATAGACGAGCAGATGGAGGGAGATAAGATCTGCTGGGCAAAACAATATACTCACATGCCTTTGTTGAGTAGTACCTGTTGGCACTGTGAGAACAATACTGGAAAAGGAAATCTTACACCTGGCACAAGATGAGATCATGCTGTTTGGCTCTACCAATTTAGACACAGAGAGAAAACCAGACTCTGAGAATATTTTAAGATTATATGAGGAAGAGCTGCATCTTTTCTGATTCACAGCCTAGGGCAGTGATGGCTAACCTTTTTGCCATCGCATGCCAAAAATGGGGGAACATGGGGGGGGTCATGCGTGCATAATTCTATGAGCCTTCCTCCTGCACATATGCGCAACCCCCCCCCCCATGCCTTTCCCACATTTTTGGCATGCAATGGCACAGTGGACCCAGTTCTCCCCAGGCCCCAGAGGCTTTCTAGAAGTCTGGGGAGGGTGAAAACGGCCAAGGTGTACTATAATGGCCCATTTTCCACCTTCCTGTTTCTGTGTTGAGCTGTTTTTTTCCATCCAGCGGGTGAAAAATGGCCTAACATGCAAACTGGAAATTTAGGAATGGACTTCGGGGTTGCCCATTGGGCTGTTTTATTCGTCCAGAGGGTGAAAAACAGCCCAACATGCAAACAGGATTAGAAAACAGGCTATTTCTGGGCGGCGTGGGGGAGGCCATCTTCCCCCTCCCCAGAGTCCTAGAAAGCCTCTGGAAGGTGTGGACGGTGAAAAACGGGTCCACCGTTCCATTACATGCCAAAAGCTAGGGGGAAAGGGGGCGCATTCGCATGTGGGGGGGTTGTGTGCATGCACAGGGGAGAGCCGAACTTTCAGTTTGCCCATTGGGCCATTTTCTGCCCTCCAGAGGCTTCAGGAGGCTTCCCTGAAACCTCTGGAGGGCGTAAACCAAGGCTGAAATCAGATGGGGAGGTGACAAGGCAACGGCACACGTGACCTCAGAAATGGCTCTGCATGTCATCTGTGGCACGCATGCCATAGGTTCCCCATCACGAGCCTAGGGATTGATTTCCCCATTACAAATATGCCATTCAGACTAAGATTAAATAGCCTTAGGCTCAAGGGATACCATACTATCTTATCCTAGATCCACAGATGCAAAGATACAAAATGTCTTTCAGGGTCTAGTTTGCTAAAACATCACTTAAGTAGGCCTACTGATATAGATAATCCTTTGAGTTATGACTGAGCCCAAAATTTATGTTGCTAAGTGAAACATTTGTTAAGTGAGTTTGTCCCATTTTACAACTTTTCCTACCACAGTTGCTAAGTGAATTTAGATTCCTCATTGATTTTGCTTGGCAGAAGGTAGCAAAAGCTGATCATATGACCCTAGGACACTGCAGGTGTCATAAATATGAGTCAATTGCCAATGTGTGTGATCATGGGGATGCTGGAACAGTCGTAAGTGTGAAAAAATGTCACAAGTCACTTTTTTCAGTGCTGTTAGAACTTTGAACAGTTACTAAATGAACTGTTGTAAGTTGAGGACGACCTGTACCAGCTGTAGTAGGTAAAGTTTAATAGTACAATGCCTGTTCTGAAAGGCGCCACAAAATTGGTGGCTCAAAATACTGGTGATTAAGTATATGGTTGAACAGATTATGGCAGGAATAGCTAATGGCATGGTGGAGAATTTTCCTCTCCAACTAAGACATCACTTCATGCATTATTTCAGAAGGCAGAAAGCACTTTCATGCATTGTAAGAAACAAAAAGTTGGACACAACACCATTATGCACTTCACCTCAGATAAATAATTGAGTCAGTTTGTTGTGCCTGCTTGCCTCTTTATCATTACACATTGGTGGAATAATGTGAGAAGGTGAATCAGTGGTGGGATTCAGCCAGTTCACAGCAATTCGGGAGAACCGGTTGTTAACTTTGTGAGCAGTTTGGTGAACTGGTTGTTGGAAGAAATCATTAAGGCAGAGAAGCGGTTGTTAAATTATTTGAATCCCACCATTGAGGTGAATCTGCTGCTGGTTATTAGTACCTCCCTACTTCAGGACCATAAACATGATTCTTTAGATAGCTTTTGGTTGTATTTTTCTGGGATATGAGAGATTAATACCACAAGGTACCACAACTCTATTAGGACATGTAAGAACACCACTTTTCTTTTGTTTATGTAGCAGCTTGAGAAAAAAGTGGGATTAATATGACATGAAAAGAAAAACTGATGTATCTCCTTAATTTTGAGGATACCTTGGTGTTTAAGTCATTCTAAGTATTTTGAACATCTTGAGGACTGAGATATGCTGCATGGAAGGAGATCCCTGCACGCTTCTCCTTTGATATTATGGAGCAAACCATTCTGTGCCACCTTGGCAAGAGTCCCAGGCACTGAAAGCAGACAGACTGAGATGCAAATTACAAGTCTGTGCACTTTAATTGGCTTGTCGTAAATCTCTTATGAAAGAGGAGGAAAAGATAAACTAAGAGTCATAAATAAGAGTCATAAATAAATGAAGAAATTTGTTTAGAACCAAGATACATTTTTTGCCTGGATCAGAATGAATCTGAACCGTTTAAAGGCAGGAAAACTGTGTCAACTCAGAAGCAGTTGGTCTAGCTCTAAAGAAAGCCATCCAAGGGTGGTCCAAAGTCAAGCCAAAGCTCTGTCTGCAGCAGTGACAGGAACAAAGTCACAGGAACATAAGGAAAGAATTCAATACACTTTTTCCAGCAAAGGAGGGATCTAGGGAATGTCCTTACAAGTGGTGGGTTTCAATTTTTTTAGAACCTCTTCTGTGGGTGTGGCCTGCTTTGTGGGAGTGGCTTTCCAGCCATGTAATCGGGTGGGGGGTGGCTTACCAGTTATGTGACCAGGTGAGAGTGGCTTGCCAGCCATGTGACTGGGTGAGCGTAGCAAACTTGTAAAATGTGGTGAAACTCACTTAACAACACTCTTAGCAACCAAAATGTTGGCTCAGAAACTCTGGTATTTGAAGCACACAAGTCTTAAAGCTGTCAAATTACAAGACCCTTGCACCCCTAACCCTTTAGAAAAAAATACTCCAGGGGTGTTCAGACTTGACAGCTTTAAGACTTGTGGACTTCTACTCCCAGAATTCCTCCTCCAGTAATGTTGGCTTAGGAGCTCTGGCATTGAAGCACACAAGTCTTAAAGCTGTCAAGTTACAAGACCCTTGCACTCCTAACCCTTAAGAAAAAAATCCCAGGGGTGTTCTAACTTGACAGCGTTAAGACTTGTGGACTTCAACTCCCAGAATTCCTCCTCTCTTTCTTCATCTTGATGATGTGCGGATGCACGGGGGGGGGGGGGACGACTGGAACTGGTTCTAAATGGGACTGTAGATTTGTGGAACCTCTTCTATAGAAGAGGTTAGAACTGGTAGGAACCCACCTCTGGTTCTTACACAGCCAGAATGTCTGATCGTGCCCACTTAGATCAAGTCATGCCCACTCTGCTATTCAGTTCTTTTTAAATGATAGCTCTGGACAATTTTTTAAAAAAATCAATAATTTAAGTGTAAAAACATTTTTTTGGTTGGACAGACAGTACTCAACATGGACTAGCATATAACCTATTAAATTTATAATACATTTATATTACAAGGATATAGGATGAATGGGAGGAAGGAGCTTGTTTAAAATTGCCATTGTTCCCTAACATGAAATATCTTTTGTTCTGTATAGATTCTTTCATTATGTCAAGAATAGTTCAAATGGGTATATTAAATCAAAATCACAGTTATTAATTCATGGTCTATTGGTCATATGACTTCTAAGCTAGGAATATATAGAAGATAGCAGCTTTTAAATATAGCAATTGGTTTTCTAAAAAGGCAAAGAAACGTAGAATAACAAAACACAGATCACAACATTTTAAAAAACGAGATGAAAATTTTCAGATGTACCTTCTCTAATGAAGGTAATCCCTATTTCGTATGGCACCTGGAGAATGAAAACAAAAAGGGGTGCTACTCCTTATGCTCATGTTTGCATGAATTCACACAACACTGTGTCAAAACCAAGCAAGCCACATTAAGTCATTGCCCAGTGTGCAAGCCCATTCCTAAAAACATAAATGCATAGAAAACTGGTGGTAGAAAAACTGGTATTTATACACACACACACACACGGTGTGTGACAGTGTGTGTGTGTGTGTTGTTTAATTCAATGGTTTGAACTTGCAAGTTAGCCTATGATGCTTAAGTTGTCATAGAGGAAGAGCACAATACCACAGCAGGGGAAGTCATGTTTTTAAAAAAATCTGCAAAATGTTTGGAGACTTTTATGGGACAGTGTCCACATTAATGAGTTCATGGCAGGAGGAACTAATTCACCAGATAAGTCATAATTTGTTCCTCATATATAAATAGATTTAATAATTTTAATTTATACTGAAATATCTCACTTATATCTCTGAATTTTCACCATAATTGTACACTGGGTTGTGCAGCTGGACTACTTGGGATATGAAGCTATGAATAACTTCTAGGAAAATAACATGGCTCAAATTTTAATGGGAATAATAGATCTGCTTAAGGGGAACCGAAACAGCTGTGAGCTTGTGAAATGAAAATAAATAGTATACTAAAATATTGCACGAATCACATATATTCCAGCAATGACCTTACAATAATTAAAAATTGATGCTTTGAGCATAATAGGGCTCTGCAATCATATTTAAATTTAATAACTTTTTGGAAAGAGGAAACTTGAATCAAAAGGTCATAACACACTTTAATTGCATGACAGTCTATTTACTCTATTCCCAAAGTGAGAAAGTCTAATTTCTAAAAGACCAAACCAATAATTACATATTATGAAACTGTTTTACAGTAGTCAATACCTAATTTCTAGATATCGATTAGTATTTAGACATTTAAAAACATGTCCTATAGCAACAATAATATATTTATCATACTACTTTTCTCTCCTTACTGACTCGTGTAAACATTAACAATATTGATTAGAAACATGTGACCAAAAGGTCAAACTATTGGAATGATTATAGTATAGGACTACAATCGTTTAGTTATTTCAGCAATGGAGTTATTTCTACAAATTTTTCCATTAGATTATTTGTTTTCTTGTCAAGCCTGTTAAAAAAAAACCTTTACTTTAGAAAAAATGATGAGCTTTAAAATGTAAAATTGGAGTGTAAGAGTTACCAAGTTCAAGGAAATTTCCACAGTACTTGAGTTCAACATACATGGGGTGAAAAGTTTGTTTAGTTGTACAAATTGTTTGTGCGAGCAGAGTCTTTTGTAATATTTCAACCAGCTTTAAATGTGATGAGAAAAAATATTAAAGCTGTTACAAAAGAAATGACATCAACAAGTTTGATTGTACAAATAGAAGTCTTGCTTATTGTATGTTACATGAATAGAATTGTAGCTAGTTCACAGGAGCAAATATAAACACGGTGAGGAAGAATGGGCTTTTTTCTGTTCTTGCTGCACAACTGTTTATTCCAATAAGAAAAAAAAAAGTCTGCTTCAGTAACAGTTCTGTATTTTAGGCAATGAAAATTCCTCCCAGGAACCTGGGGGAAAAAACCTGAACTTCTGGTATTAAGGACAGTGCATGAAAGACAGTGCATGCACTGATTTTGTCGACCATCATAGAAGCCACAGCATTGCAGTAGCCAAGAAGTGTGAATCTTCCCTGCTATTTGTTGAAAGACACCTGGCCCTTGAAGCGGGAGTGAGCTTCAAAAATTTTAGCAAAGGATTCTCTGACTGGTTGCTGGGTGGCCGTGGCCAAGTTGGCCTCCTGCACCACGGGGGTGGGGGGTGTTTTTGCCCTCTCTAGGCAAAAATGGAGGCCTTCTGTAGGCCAGAGATGGGCCTGTTTCTGGTCTTTCCGAACTTCTGGTAGGCCCATTTTTCACCCTCCTTGAGCCTCCCTGCGCACTGCACTTACCTGCATTCAAAATAGGTCGCATAGGGACTCCTGTGAGGGAGGGGTGGGCAGGGCCAAGCCAGGAGTGGGATTTTGGGGTTCTCCAAACTGCACAGAATCTCATCTAGAGGTTCTCCCGAACTCCTGCGAATCCCCAGCAGCCCAGCCCTGCCTTGATCCCCTTTAATTGACAAATACTAGAAAGAGAGTTGGACTGGGGATGACCAACAAGCATACGCATACAAGATCCTAGAAGTCACAGTTCATGATCTGAATGTTTAGCTGATTTTATTTCACAAACAGTAATTTTCGAGAGATAATGGAGATAGCAACATATTTATTATCATAAAAACACTCTTTAAAAAAAGAGGGATTTGACTTTGAAATTTTATTTCAGCTCCACTCTTATTATTTGGCTTGGACTTTGTAGTTACTAAGATTTTTTTTTTTTAAGCGGCCCAATTTGCCCTTATTTAGATGCATTTGTTGAGTTTGGGCTTTGGAATCACACACGTCCTAATATGCACCAATTAGCTTTTACCCATTATTGAGATGAGTTTGGGGAACTTAGCCTGTTCCCCTTGACAAGTACTGCTTCAGGCTCTGTTACCTCTAGTAGGAAAGACCAGAGGAACCATCACTAATTTAATGAGTCATTTGCATTCAGTATACATACACGTGCATGGCTTATTATTTGAAATAAGCCTACTTTGTTGCCTCTTACCAATGGATATGAAGTGGTAGGAATAAATAGCATTACTACAGCACAAAACACTGAAAAAAACTTTCTGTTGAAATATGGTAACCATAAACTAGTATAGTTTTCTACTCAATCTAGATTTTGAGCACAATCTTTTCCATTAACTGAGTGAGCACACAGATGTATTAATTTATTCCTCTGCAACTGAGGATACACTGGATGGCAATGCTGCTATGCTAAGTCCATAGAATTTGGATTGCCCTTTTTCTAGCATTGCAAAATTGCCTCTCCAAACCAGACAAACAGGTTCTTTGCTCCCATGGCACACACAAGCATGGGATTGGAATGATGGCACTACTCCAAGAAGGGCTTCAGCAGGAACAGACCTACTTTGGATTTATGTTGTTGTTTGTTATTGTTGTTGCTGTTGTTTTTCTTTATCTTGCCCTACACCAAGTCCTCTTTCGTCTCTCATTTCCTCATTGCTTTATCTCTACCACTTGTTTGTTGTTTCCCATGGGTCTTGTTTTTCAGGCCACTGGTTACTATGTCCTGTTTATTCAACCATTCAGAACATGCAACATCCTTATATAAGTGCTATTAATTTTTGTCAAGTCCTTGCTTCTTGTGGTTATAGCACATTTAGTACTTGTTCTAGAAAATTTTCCCTACCTGCTCCTTAAGGTCCTCTCTTTTTTAGCCCACTGCATAGTCACTGCATACATACACTATATACATACAAGGGACATGGTGGCTCAAACGGATGTGGTAGGTTAGTGGCTAAAATGCTGAACTCGTTGATCAGAAAGGTCAGCAGTTCGAATCTCTAGTGCCGCATAATGGGGTGAGTTCCCGTTACTTGTCCCAGCTTCTGCAACCTAGCAGTTCGAAAGCATGTAAAAATGCAAGTAGAAAAATAGGAAACACCTTTGGTGGAAAGGTAAAAGCATTCTGTGAGCCTTCGGCATTTACTTGTGCCGGCCACATGACCATGGAGACATCTTTGGATAGTGCTGGCTCTTTAGCTTTGAAATGGAGATGAGCATCGCCCCCCCCCCCCCCGGTCAGGAACGACTAGCACATATGTGCGAGGGGAACCTTTACCCTATACTCCTTTTCTTTTCTCTTTTTATTAATTTTATGACTTGCTTCAAATTCCGAAAGAGAGAGAGAGAGAACAACAACAACAGTAAACATCTCTTTCTAAATTTTTGCTTGTTTGTATGAGGTTAGCTCACAAGCTGCCATTCAGAATACAGAATACCCATGCTCCCCTAAATTTGCCCATTCCAGCCATATCTTTCTACAATTCCTCATCTTTACTTCCTAGGAAATGGACTCTTGCAAAGATAGGAAGGACAGGAATGAAGTAGGAAGAGGCCATATTTGTTTCCTTCAAATAGACCAGGCATGTCTGAATAGAACATGTGGGCTTGGCTAGATTTGTACTTTTCTGTGCACAGCACGTCCAATTAATCACATATCTTTCAATCTAAAATATTATGTTTTGATCATGGAAAAGTAAGCAGACATATAGACAGTATTAAGGGAGATAGAATAGGATAGCTGTCTTAAAAATGCATAAACTGAAACAAACCATAAGTCAGCTAACTATTATAAAACAATTTTAAGAACTTTTGCTTGCTACCAGGAGATTAGCAGAATGTAGTAAAATCATGCTGACATTAACTTTAAAGGTTAATGAAACATTTTTATACCAGCAAAAAAGTTCAAACAATGTGCCTCCCTACTTTGCGCAAATTTATACATTAATATCTGAAATAGTATAAAACACACTAATAAAGTAAAACTCATAGGGAATATCAAAATACTCTTGTTATAGATGAGTGATAAGATTTTTATAAAGTTTTATGTTTTGTAGAGCTAAGCGGAGATCACTAAAAGAATTATAAATTCACTGGGAGCATTTACTCTCCAAAATAATCTAGAATATTTTAAAATAATGGCATATTAAAAATTAGAGAGAAGGGGTTTTGAAAGTGAGCAACTGACCACATAAATGGCAATCCAAGAAAGCTTTGGTTCCTCAACCATGGATTGAGCTAACTCATGAAGAACTCCCAACAAGAGGTGGGCTATATCTCACAAAGCTGGAAAGGGTGCATTTGATAGTTGTCATGTCAATCTCCTAAAGAGGCAAAAGGGAAATGTGATAAAAGCAAAGAGTGGATTATACATCCAAAGCTGGAGCCAAAACCACAGGAATTAATGGTGAAGTCTAAGGATAGAACTCAGAGACTGGTATATCTCTATCTCTATCTCTATCTCTATCTCTATCTATCTATCTATCTATCTATCTATCTATCTATCTATCTATCTATCTATCTAGATTTATTTATCAGCACAAATAAAACACACACACACACACACACACACACACACACACACACACACACACACACACACACACACACATATATATATATATATATATATATATATATATATATATATATATATATATATATATATATATATTATATATATTATATATAATTATATAATTGTTATATTTATGCTGATAAATAAATAAAGGGAGACTAGTATAGATCTATTTCAAGCTATTTAGCTCTCATCAGCTAGCCATACCCATGTTTGGGAATCGAACCTGTGCTCCATTGCCTCCCAGGCAGGGAGTTAACCATTTGAGCTACAGAGAACGACTCCTTATCAGCCAGCCAGGGTGGGAGGTATATACTTAAAGTCACAACCCCTGGTATGCCCAAGTATGGGAGGAAGGTCACACATATATATATTGTCTATATATATAAAGAAATTAAGCCAGAAGGACACGATTCACATCTCAGATATTTTTACACTGATGTAAAAGTATAGGAAACCAACAGGGAGAACTTGATTTCTTAACATGGGAGAATAAATATCATGTCATAGACATCATGGAAACAAATTGGAATATGTACAGGTAGTCCTCAACTTACGACTATAATTGAGCCCAAAAATATGTAAAGACAATTGTTAAGTGGGTTTTGCCCATTTTAGGACCTTTCTTGACACAGTTGATAAGTGAATCACTGCAGTTAAGTTAGTCACCTGTTGTTAAGTGAATCTGGGTTCTCCATTGACTTTGTTTGTCAGGTCACAAAAGGTGATCACATGACCTCGGGACATTGCAACCATCACAAATATGAACCAATTACCAAGTATCTGAATTTTGATCATGTGACTATGGGGATGCTGCAATGGTCATAAGTGTGAAAAATTATCATGTCATTTTTTCCACTGCCATTTTAACAGTCACTAAACAAATGGTTGTAAGTCAAGCCCTACCTGTAAATGCTTTGAGAGTGTTTGGGTAGGAGGAGTAAAAGGAAAGACAACACTGAGTTTATTATAATCTGCCTGGATTGGCAGCAGATATGAAAGAGGTCTTTCTGCATTCAGCACAGAGGTGAGCTCTTGAACCGGTTAGTACCAGTTCTCTGTGTGCATGCTTTGCATATGCTGCTCTCTTCAAGCAGGTTTGTTTGGCTGAAGAATCAATAATAGTTGAGTGATGCAGTAACTTAATGTTTGTTGTTGATGAAAAACTTAAAGGCCAAGTTCTGTCAATCTTTCTGTGGATGGTGTTTTTTTACATCTCCAAATGAACTCCAAATGATCTTGCAAAATTGATTAATATTGGAAGAATATTAACAGTATCTAGGACAGGGATATCAAACTTGATTTCAATGAGGGCCACATCAGGGTTGTGTTTGTCCTCAGGGGACCTTAATGGGCATGTCCCCAGTGGGCATGTCCAGATCAACGTCACTCGTCAAGGCTCCATTTTCGGACATGATGGCATCCTGCAGCCTCTGCCAGCAAAAATGAAGCCCGGGGGTCATACACGGCTCACCTGGGCTCTGTTTTTTACCGTGATGGCCTCCTGCAACCCTCTGCCAGTAAAAACATTTTTGCTGGCAGAGGCACCGCGGCCTGGTCCTTCACTGTTTCCAGGGTGGCCCCGCAGTCCATATCTAAGCAACCTGCGAGCTGAATCTGGCCCCCAGGACTTGAGTTTGACCCCCTGACCTAGGACAATCTATGAGTGTGGATTTAGTTTAATATATTCCATAAAGAACAAATTGAGAAAACAGTTATACTTTGAGCATTTGGAAATGCTTATGTGTGTAAGGAGCTGAAATGACAGATTACTAGATTTTGACAAAACTAAAATAGTTGAATGCTAATGTTTGCAGAGAAAAATTATAAAACCTGTGGACTTTCATAAATAAATTATAATTGCTTCTTCAATAAGCAAATATTTTCTGATGAAAATACTTCTGTTGAACTAGGAATAATTCAATACATAGTGATCAGCAAGTATAATGTGTAAGTGTATGTGACATACTATTAAGCGTTCTGGTTTCTCTACTTTAGTTAAGAAATTTGTAAACATTTTAACATGCATGAATAATTTCCTTTTACATGCATATTTTGGTGCACAAATTTATACTGCGTTTGAGAAAAGCTGCACAAAACAATTTTTTAACCCACAGCGAGACAGAAATTAGAGGAACATTGATTGTGAAGTGGTATATTTCCTTGCTTCATAGAATATGGCAGACAGTCTGGGAGACCATCTATCTGAAATGCTTTAGCAGATTCCACACTAAATTCCAACTCTAATATTCTAAGAAATGTGTGCTACTTCAAGGATCACACTTGGCTTGTGCTAGAAGACTTGGCTAATAAATCCAATTTCTAGCCATGGTTTATTGATTGCTATATGGTAGCTACAAACTATGACTTGCTCCTTTTTTAACATACCAGATTCAGAAGTCAAATTGTTTCACATGATTTACAGATTATAGCATTATTCATTCTTGAAAGGTAGTATTCTTTATTCTTGAAAGGAGACAAAAACGGTATTTCAAAACATTAGATTTTACTTATAAGGACAGTGCTCTATTTTATTTATTAGCAAGTCTCCTTGAACATGACCATTTTCAAAAGGCTGACTTAGCCCTGATTGAGTCTGAATAAATCACAATGTGATCCTGAGAATTTGGCAACATCATCAATGATTTTATGTCTAGCATCATACATTGGCTGCAGTTTGAAGAAATGAAAAGATTTTTATTTTTTTTGCTTTCTTTACCTCACCCCATTAATCATAGTGTGGCAATGCATGCATTATCATGTGCATCCATTCTGAAGCTCCCAAGACAGAGAGGAAGCTAGCAATGTTATAAAATTCATATATTCCTTGCTGTGCTACTGATTATCTTACAGTAAGCTAGTAAGATGATTAACTCTTTGGAAAAAATGCATCTATAAATTGAAAACTGCATATTAATATTGTATGTTTCTGTACCCTTTAAAAAACAATTAATAAAAGAGTAGCCTTCAGCTGTCACAACCACAATATCAGCATGTAAATCATTACAAGGAAGGAAACAATGCATTCTTCGCTAAAGTGGAGTCCACAAATACTTTTCAATTAGCTGCTAGATGAAGCAAATCTATGCAAAGAGCCATGTGATTACATCATTTGCATGGGTTTCAGGAACTGCATTTTGAAACAAAGAGATGTTGTTTAATATAAAAGGGTTAGCATATTTAATAGTCAACCCAACATCTTATTTCATGGATCAAACCCCACCCCCATATTTCTCAATCTACTAACTGAATATTCAAGACACTTTGTTACAATTTTTTTTAAAGAAACATCTTAAATATCCTTTTATGGACTTGTTAGATCAGATCAACTTAGATCTCATCTGGAAACATGACTATTATATATTATACCTTTTATATAACATTCATATTCTAATCATAAAATGTGAATATTGGTTTTCAGCCTGATCTTTGAAGTGAGTGGTGTTGAAATACATATAAGCATGATTCAATCCAAATCCTATAATCCTACTCTTGGAGAAAAGCAACTTCAATTTCAGTGTGTAATATTTTTAAAAATTATATATAGTTCCTCTAGAAAACTTAATAATCACTACCAATTACATACACCAAAGAAATTATTTAAAAACATTATTTCAGTTAACTATAGTGAACATTTAATTGAATTTACTACTATTAATTGCCATGTTCACCCAAATTTTATAGATATAGAAATTAGTCCATTATGTGTTTTCTAGGCTATATAAAAATTATGCCACACATCCTTCATAGAAGATTTATGGCTTCGGCATGTGGGTTCTCATCCAGTCTTTTGCCACTATTTAGATTGTCTTCCCTGATTTAAATGGCCCCTAAATCATTTCCCAGGTCTTTATACCTGCCAGACACTGCTATCTTGAAAGCAGCAGCTGTCCAGAGCACTTGTGGATAATCTCAGGTCCTCTCCTTTTGCAGAGTGGAATTATCAAAGGAACAGCCCAATCACCGTTCTTCAGTCACTCTGCTTTTCACAAAGCTGTCTGCAGTCTTTCTTTCCAAAAGTCAAATATAATCCTAATCTTGAAAAGTAGTTGAGATGTTAAGATTTCCTAAAATAAACTTCTTAGATTTTGCTATTCCAGTTCTTATTTAGGAATAGCAAATCATAAGTATGATATTGACTAATATACTTAGTATAATATATTGGAATATGGAGTATAATACCAATGGATATACTGTAGCACTGTTCTGACACTTATGCAGCTAACACAGGTTTTTGTAAAATTTTACCTTGAATGAATATATGCCAGTAGGTATTATATATCACCAGTAAATGGTCTTGCAGTCTGATTCTTTTCATGAAAAAGCCCTTCCTAGCATTAGTTATAACTGTACTTAGTAAAGTTTGTGGATGACTTTCCTTCAATTATCTGTGCAGAGTACAGCTGTGTATCTTGTGCCTCTAGAAAAACCCTGGCATCTTTCCAGCATCTTTAAACTGTATAAAACTTCACAGCAGGTGTTCTCTTTTCACCTGCTGCACTATAAGATTATCTCCTGCTAGTGATGACAAATTTTGAATCTCTGTTCCTTAGATAGGGATACTTTTGAAGTATTATTGTTGATTTTATTGAATCTAGTTTATTTATTACATATACACTGGAAGTCCCAGTTCCATGGACAGAGTGAAAATTGAATCTAGCTGGTTTAAGCTAGAGATTTTTAAAGCATGTTCAATATGTCATTTAAAATGCAAAGGGTGGGCCTAGAGCTTTTTTTTCCACATCTGGATCCAGTGAACTAAAAATTGTTTGATTGCACATAATCCAATGATGAGTAACAATGCCTTAAGCAATTGTGCCAATATCTGTCTCACTGAAATTTAGAAGGACAGGTAGTATTTTTGGATATATGTTCAACAAGAATTTGTCATGTTCTTTTAAAACTTTTCTCAAATTGCAAGATTGACATCCAGGAAAGAAACAGTGATAAGGCGACCACTGTTCTGTCAAGCCACCAAAACTGAGTTTTTCGATGTGCAAGAGTTGCAGTGGTTTCTTAATCATGCAAATTTGAAAATACAGTCATAGCAAATGTTGTAAGAAATCATACAAGGAAAAAAATTGATTTGAGCATCTTCATAATATCAATAACTTTCAAATCAGAACAAGTCTTCTTTTCTCTTTTCAGATCCAAGCTAGAATGATGACAGCTGTTAAATGTTAACACTTGCAAGCTGGATAGATCCTAGTTCATCTTTAAGGAGTTTAAAAATGTAAAGGGTCTTAGCACCAATATTTATTATAATTTCCAGAATCTGGGCAGGGGCACACTGACATCTATAAGACAGAGTAATGCACATTGCAACATTATGACAAAGAACTCTGCTGTTTAAGTATTTGTACGTGTTGCAGTAAACAGTACTCCCTCCCCATACATATGTGGGTTGCATTGACTACCAAATCCTTCCTTCCCGCATACATCAGAATTGCTTAACATAACCTTGTAAAAAAGCATTCATAGCAAGGTGAACTGATCCTGAGTGATGAAAGGGACATGAATCTATCAGAAACTTGTAGCCCACTAAACCAAATAGTGCATATTTACCAACCATATTTCAAAGATAGGATGGCTATCATGCTGACTCAATAGGAAGATAAATAATAATATGGACATGTAGAAGGGTTTATCTAACCCACTCCAATATCACACTGTAATTTCCTTTGCGTTTGCCTTCTTCTTTTGTCTTATCTTTGCAACATAGCACACCAAAGGTATGTAAGCTTCTGCCTTTGCTCAGCTAAGTGCCAAATCTTTGCTAGGAGATACCAGGCAGAGAGAGTCAGAGACAGACAGACAGAGACAGAGAGATATATTATTGATTACATGCTAATAACATTATGTTTTATTTTCAAAGTAATTTGGTTGCTTTAGGTGAAAGTGAGAGGGTGGAGCTTGTGTCATGGCATCATGAGACATATTTCAATATATTGGTATCAAGATTACTGGGAAGCAGAGGGAGTTACAGCAATTAAATAAAGCAGAAATTGCAGACAACTGTAATCGATTCTAGCAGATCTTAATTTTCCCTCTTCTATTTTTTTAATCTATTTGATGTAACTACATAATTAACATTTTCAGAGTGTTTCTTCCTGCAGACACTTTTACTTTATTGCACAGGTAGATTGCACAAAAGCAAGCTACCAGTAAAGAGGCTATTTATTATTCATCAACAGAAGATAGATAAATAAATAAATGATCAAGTAATCAAGTAATTAAGATTGGATCACAAACAGTCGTGGGTTTTAAATAATTCTATCACCAGTTCACTGAAAAGGTGAGCACGCACGCGGCTTCCACACATGTGTGTGCACTGCTTCTGTGTATGTGTGCAGCTTCTGCACATGCGCAGCTTCCACCACGTGACGAGGCTCGACCAAGCAGCCTTTCGGGGCCTGCTCCCCTCCACCTCTGCTCTCTGGGGCAGCTGCTTCTCTCCACACTGCTGTGAGAGTGTCTTGTGCAATTTAGCACCAGTGAGCCACTACTTTCCTCTAAGTCCCATCCGGAAAGTACTAAGGTACAGAGAAGCAGCTGTCATGTTGAATGCTGTTTCTCTGTGTCGCAGGGCTTTCTGGATGGGTCTTAGAGGAAAGTGGTGGCTCACAGCTGCTAAATTGCACAAGATGCTCTCCCAGCAATGGAGAGAAATAGCAGCTGACCTGAAAAGGACATGGAGCTGTCTCCATGAGCAACCAAGGCTCGGCAAGGGATGGAAGAAGTGGCTGCAAGATCTCTGCTGCAGCGCCTTCTGGATAGGACTTCTTACACGTAAGAAAAACCATCTGGTTCATTTCCAAACTGCTTCAGCCCTCCTGTGCCCATGCCACCACCTCCCACAGCCCTTGGCCTAGCATAGCAGGCTGCAGGCTAAATAAATTGCTTTGGCCCAGGGGGAGTAGTTTGAGCCCAGAGGGGGGATATGGCATGTGGGGAAGAAGTCTGGGGCAAGGCTGAAGCAGGGGAGTGGCACGTTCCCTGACCAAGCTGAGGCGGGCGGAGGCTCCGGGGCAAGGGCAGAGTGGGGGAATGGAGCGTTTCCTGATCCAGCCCAGGTGAATGGCAAGTGAGCGGAGGCTGCAGGGCAAGGCCGGAGCAGAGGAATGGAATGTTCCCCAATCTGGCTGAGGCAAACAGAGAGTGGGCAGAGGCTCCAGGGCAAGGCCAGAGCCAGAGAACGGCGTGTCCCTGGGCCATGACCCAAAGCAAAGGGCAAGCGGGCAGCATGCTTATCTTTGGTGAGCAGAGTGAGCCAGGGGCTGAAGCGAGGTGCAGAGATTAGCTGGGCCGCATGGCAAAGGCAAGATATATATAGGGGGGGGGGGGTAGGCGGAGCCAGTCGGTGGTTCAATTTGCTGGTCCTCTGAGCTACACAGAATCATTATTACAGATTCGATAGAAGCGGTCCAAACCGGCTGAATACCACCTCTGATCACAAAGATATCAAGTGCAATTACTTCTCATGTAAAAGCAGCTTTAACCACTTAGCTTTTTCCAGAAACGTGGAGATTTTGATATCCTTATCTCACGTTTTCTCATGAATATATAAAGTATGTACAAATGTTGTGAATCGGAACATTTGAACAACAAAGGAAAAATTAGATTTGTTAAAACATTGTTAAATAAGTACACACACACACACACACACACCCCTTCACTGAAACTGTTACAAATAATTCATCATGCTGGTATTTTTAGGAAATATATTAACACCACTTGAGTCTAAATAGTCTATGCTATAAACCTCTCTTTGGACAGTTAATTAAAATCAATCTTTTTAAAAACTCAGAGGAATTTCAGCATTTTCCAATCTCATGGGAAATATTAAGGGGGGGAATCACAGAATGCCACAATACTTAACATTCAGAAAATGAGTCACTTTAAAATAGTTTGCATGGAATAAATATTCCAAGATACTTGAAATCCTTGGGGGGGTGTGAGGGGGATGTAACAGGGTTTAACTATAGTGTGAAATTGCTATTGGAGTGGTGAATACCAATTATTTGTGATTTACAGTAATTTACTTGCAAACCCAAGGGCTTAACCTAAAGCAGTTGATATATGTATTAAATGAAGCATCAAGGGGTAGGGAAGGGAAATAAACTAGAATGTAGAAACATTATAAAGTCAAATATTACCTCCATTTATCCAGATTCTATATGGAACCCAGCATACACTGTTACTAAAAGACAAGCATAAAAAATAAATTGGCTTAGAGAATGCATTTTCTTTGATCCAAGAAACCTTACACTGGCCACTGTACTAGAAAATATAAATTATTTCAAAGAACTGAGGATGGATGGGTGCTGAATAACAACCAATGTAGAAAAGGGAGAGAAATGCCAAGCAGCTGATCTCAGGGCTAAATTAGACATGGCACAGATTTTAGACACATTAATAACTTTTATTGGTCAGGAACTCTTCATCCTTTAACTTTTGTAGGCCTGTAAACTATGACCAATAGAGAGTAAAACCAGTCAAATGATTCTCCATGTCACTTGCATTATTGCAATCCACAGATTGGAAGGAAAGATATGTCAGCTTCTCTAACGGGAAAGCAAAATATCATAGATAAATCAGAACTTTCAAGTTCTGTGTATTTGTGGGGGGAACAGATATCTAAGTCTTATGTATATTGTTCTGAACATTCATTCATTTACCTATTTATCCATTAAATTTCAAACTGCTGTAGAAAGATTGACTGGAAAAAAGAATGGTATGGATCATTCTTCCCCCTTTACACGTATAAGAAATATCTGTGTAGGAATGATTACTTAGCCATTGTCTGTACTTTAGCAAGCTTTGTATTGCAAATTTCTTCACATTTGCACTTAGAAAGATACTTAGCTTTGTGGATTTATCATTGTATTGTTAATTACTCTTCTCTGTATACTACAATGTTTATGTTACATTTATATTTCTAGAATTAAGATTCTATTTTGGGGAGGGTGCAAAATTTCACATTGGTTTGAGCCAATTGACTCTGAATCAGGGGTGGGCTGCTACAGGTTCGCCTAGGTATGGGAGAACCCATAGCTAATGTTATAGCCAGTTCGTAGAACTGTCAAATCCCACCCTAGCCTCCCTTAAGTTCCGGAAGGCCAAAAACGGACCTATTTCCGGCCTTCGGAAGGCCTCTGAAACCTGGGGGAGGCAGTTTTTGCCCTCCCAGAGTCTCAAGGAACAGCCTCCAGAGCAGGGGTGGGTTTCAACCGGTTCGCGGCGGTCCCTGCGAACCGGTTGGTCGGTGAACCTGGAAGTAAGTAACTTCCGGGAACGGCGAAGGGCCCACCCGCCCGCCCGCGCTCCTTACCCGGTTTTGACGAGTTCTGCGCTTCCACGCATGCGCAGGACGCATACAGCGCCTGCGCGATCCTCCAGGAGCAGCTGGAGCATCACGCAGATGCTAGTACGCATGCGTGTGCCGCACGCGTGCACGAGGACGCCGCCGTCCCCGGTTGGAACGGGGCGAGAAACCCACCCCTGCTCCAGAGCCTGGGAAATATGAAAACAGCCCACCATGCTGCAGGAGGCTGACTAAGCCACGCCCACCATGGCCACACCCACCCAGCAACTGAGCAGAGAACCTGTTGCTGAAATTTTTGAAGCTCACCCCTGCGTCTGAATCCTAAAAACCACACTGACTTCTGATCACCAGGATGCCAACACACATAGTTGAAATGCCCAGTTCCAGAATGATTCATGTCATTTTTGTAATATGTAGTGAGGGTATAAAATATAACAAATAAACATCTCAAATCAGAGTGGCATATGGCACTCACAATACAATGAAAACATTTAAGATTGCAGCTGGTTTCTCTTTGAAAATATTCAAAGAGGACACTTTGACCAGCTGCAATTCTTAAATATATTTAGTAAGAATTGAGAGAAATAATAAAGTTTTCTCGGTTTTTCTTAAATCTGTTTGTTGTCATGGATGTTCCAGGTTTCTTAGGAGAAAAATAAAATTTTATCCATTATGGTTGCAGAGACAAGCTTGAAAATACAATAGAAAGAACTCTTGATGCACCAAACAGCTTTCTCATTTGGGGACTGAGGAAAAGATTCTGCTTGAGAATCTGACCTTAAAAGAATACAAATACAGCTTTGTAAATGGAAATTGTATAATAAATGCACTGAAATTTTAATAAATGCTAGGCTTCAAATAAACCTCTGCTTTATATTCAAAGTGCTGTGCGGATGTATATAGCAGCACCAATATGTATATGAATATCAGAAATATAAATGCCTAAGCAAATAAGAGTAATTTCATGCACATCCATGATAGGTCTTTGTTTTTCCTTGTTCATAATTTCTTTATGATAATTGAAAGCTTTTATGGAAGGCAAGGAAAATTGTGCTAATTACAGAAAAAGAAATGCAGAGTAGAAATTCAAACAAGGTTACAAAAAAGCTATTTATGCATAGTCACAGGTGGAACTATGGAATATTTTGCCAATGATCTACTCTTGGTTCTATTGAAATTCATTGTAACTCCATTTAAGAATGTTTCCTTGACTAACCTTGAGTAATTTAAAACATATCTAAAAGAGTTTTTTCCAAGAAGTTGTACCACAATGCAGTGGTACATAGAATAGCTCCATTTGAATTCATAACTGCCTTTGCCCTTTCAATAATGAGAGAAAGAAGACTTATGCAGACCAGAGGTGGGTTCTGGCCGATACGCACCACTATGGGCATACCGGTGCCAGAAATTTGTCATACTTTTGCATACTCATTCCATGGCAGCATGGCCACACACTCATACCAGTAGGCTCCCCTGCCCCTGTTTGCAAGGTGCTTCTCAAAGAGAAGGAAGCGAGGGCGGGGCTTCTTCAGAGGACCGAGGCAAGAGCAGCATTGAAGCCCTCTCTGAAGCACCTGGAAAAGGTACGTGTGAGTTGGAGGGGGGGAGGAATTCAAACTTCATCTTCCTGGTGTGGTGCGGGGCTTTGGACAAAGGTTGAAGGGAAGGACCCTGTAGTTTGATTGCAGGTGCAGCAACGTTGCCTTTTCAAACCTGTAATCAGTGAAGCTGGGCTGGATTTTACATAGCTGATCCATGCCTTCCATGGGGGAAAAGTGTGCTACAGCATGACTCTTTGCCTGGCTTCCTGCCTCTTCCTGTGGTCACCTCAGCACTCGCTTGTGCTCTCCTTCCCCAAGTGTAGTTTGATTGGAGGCGAACCCATGTTGGCTTTTCAAACCTGTAATCAGTGAAGCTGTGCTGGAGTTTTGCATAGTTTTATCCAGCTATCAGGGGAAGGGGAATGACTTCCTCCCCAGGCCCCCATCAATTTCTCTTTCACGCACATACACATCTAGATAAAACTATGTAAAAATCCAGCCCAGCTTCACAAAATATTTTTTCGAAGGACTCTAAGGAAATGAAGTCTCTGTTGGGCCTTTCCAATCACCAGAGAAGTGTTGTTTTTCCAGGTGAGATCTTGACTAATAAGCACATCAGGGGTGGGTTTCAACCGGTTCGCGGCAGTCCCTGCGAACCAGTTGGTCGGCGAACCCGGAAGTAACTAACTTCTGGGAACGGCGAAAGGCCCATGCTCCTTACCAGTCTTTGAAGGCTTCTGCGCTTCCACGCAGGTGCATGGCACATACAGCGCCTGCGCGATTCTCCACGAGCAGCTGGATGGCACATACAGTGCCTGCGCGAGTCTCTGCTAGCAACTGGAGCATCGCGCAGGCGCTAAGATGCATGCGTGAACTGCGCGCGTGCACGAGGACGCCGCCGGCCCTGTTCCAACCGAACCGGTTGGAACGGGATTAGCAACCCACCCCTGAAGCACTCCCAAGAATTTAAAAGGGGAAACCCTCTCCACACAGCCCCCATTGATATACAGTGGGGCAGGTTCCTCTCTGTGCTTCTGGAAATCTAGTACCATCTCCTTTGTCTTACTGGTATTTAGATGTAAGTTGTTTCTTGAGCACCATGCGGATACCTTCTGGACTTATTCCTTGTATGCTGATTCGTCCCTTTCAGTTTTGAGACCCAGCACTGTTGTGTCATCTGCAAACTTTATTATGATGTTGGATGGCTCAGAGGATATAGAATTATATGTATACAGCAAGTACATGTATGGGCTGAGCACACAGCCCTGCGGGGAGCATGTGCTGAGCTTCAGCATGTAAGATGTAAACGACCCAACCCTTACTGTTTGTGGATGATCTGTCAGGAAGTCTTTGATCCATTCACAAGTGAGGGGAGGGAAACTCAGGTCAGTCAACTTTTCAATGAGAATGCCTGGTAAGATGGTGTTAAAAGCCGAGCTATAGTCTATAAAAAAACATTCTGATATAATTCCCAGATTTCTCAAGGTGGCTCAGTGCAATATGTAGAGCAGTGGTGATGGCATCCCCGGTTGACCTGTTGCTTCTATAAGCAAACTGGTGTTGATCAAAATTTGATGGAAGACAGGACCTGAGGTGTTGTAGGACCAGTTTCCCAAAGCACTTCATCACTATAGACGTCAGTGCAATGGGTCTATAGTCATTCAGGCTATTTATGGCTGCTTTGTTTGGAACTGGGATAATTGTGGCTGTTTTCAAGCATGATGGGACTCTAGCCTGTTGTAGGGAGAGGTTAAAAATCCTTGTCAGGACCCGTTAATTGGTCAGCACAGGTTTTTACCACTTTCCCCAACATCCCATCTGGACCTGCAGCTTTGTTGGGATTTACAGCCTTCAGCTCAGCTCTCACTTGATGTTCATCCAGGGTGAGTGGCTGGAAGTCAGAGGGCCTTTGGGCTAGAGCCACAGAGACTGATCTTTTGACCTCAAAGTGGGTGAAGAAGCTATTTAGCTCCTCTAGTAGCAGGGCATTTGCATTGGCTATTTTTTTCATATTGCCTTTTTAGTTGGTTAGGTGTTGTAGCCCCTGCCACACCTGTCTTGAGTTATTATCTTCCAGATAATTCTCTACCTTTTGTTTGTATTTCTGTTTAGCCGCCTTAGTGCCTCTTCTCAAGTTTGCCCTGGCTTCATTGTATTTGTCTTCGTTTCCTGCCTTGAAGGTGGAGTTTCGGGCTCTCAGAAGTGATTGTACCTCTACTGACATCCAGGGTTTATGATTACTGTAAACTCTGATGCGCTCATTCACTGTTACATTGTCTGTGCATGTTTTTCTGTATGAGTACAGTGTCAGTGAATTCTTGCAGCTCCAAATGTTCAAATATACTCCACTCGGTAGTCTCAAAGCAGGTGGGTGTGGCCTATTCTGCCTCCTGCGCCAAGGCAAAGGGGGGCATTTTTGCCCTCCCCAGGCTCCGGAGGCTTTCCTTGAGCCTCTGAGAGGGCAAAAACAGCCTCTACAGGCCCCGGAGGCCCTCTGGAGGCTGGAAACCTTCCTGAAGTTCCAGTAGGCCCATTTTTCAACCTCCTCGAGCCTCCGTGTGTACCCTGCATTTACCTGAATCCAAAACAGGCTGCATGTGGACTGCTGGGAGGGGTGGGGTGGGTGGGCCAGGCCCACCAAACCATGCCATGCCCACCAAGCCATGTCCACAGAACCGGTAGTAAAAAAAATTGAATCCCACCACTGTGCCACTGTAATTGCCGGTCACTGATCTAGTCTACTTATGTAATCTGATGAATTTACATATGCATGACAGCGTTATCTTTGATGTTCTTGACATGTTTCCCTGTTTCAATTTTTAAAATGAAATTAAGTAGATATATACTCGAATATTCTGAAAGAATATTCTGAAAGTATAGGTGAGCTACAGCTCTGCTTTTGAGGATTCTCTTCACCATGGCAGAGAAAATCCATGCCCTAGGACCCGCCAAGTGTAAATTCCTAGCAAATGGGACCCAAAGCATACCCCTTTGCCAGATCTAATGGTATAGGCAGATGTAATCAGACAGAGGCAGTTTCTCAGATAATTAAGGATAATTATTGCCCATTTGATTGAGAAATATAGTTACCAAAAGTAGCTCTTGTTTGTTTGTTTTAAGCAAGTCTTTGATTCTATTTCCAGGGCAATTCTCTGGAAGAAATTGAAAGCTTCTATTACTACTATCGGTAGATAGTTACTTACCATATTACTCTGTCAAGTGTCATATGCAGACTGTTCAGATTGCTTCAAATGCCCAGAGCAGTTCAACATCAAAACTTTCTTTCTTCTTCTCTAGGGGTATCCAATAATACCAACTGCCTTCAAGCTTTTTGAAGCCAAGACATTATTGCAGCTGTGATATGGAGCACAATTAAACCCAGGAGTTAATTATCAGTACAGTCAAATTTCATAAGAACACTATTCTAAGCAGCAAAACATGTGCCTAATGTTGCCCTGCAGTCAGAGGCAGAAGTTATTAAAGTTGACAGAAAGGCATGGCTGTCTGTGTTTAAATACTGATTAAAGATACTCATTTCATAATGTTCATAAATAAATAAATAAATTTGCAGTATCTAGGTTTGACACAGCTAATATCAATTGATAAATATGATTCCTCCTGGATACTCTAAATTGAGAAAAAATGTATAAACTGGGTTTCTCAAAGGAAATTCTCATGCCCTTGAGACAAGATTAGGCAATGGCTGTGCTTAACCAAAGATACTTGATATAGAATTACAAATAGAATGTAGTAAACTCTCACCCAGGGTATAACTGGGTCACAGCAATTTATGCTTCAAAGAAGATGGTATTTAGATCAATTTACAAACATTAAATTTCAGCAAGCATCTACATTATTATACTTCAACATACCATCAGCATAGCTAAATGCAAAAAGGCTATGCCATTGTAAAAATATTAAATATTGAAACCTCAACTCTTATTGGTTGCATTGTAACTTTTATAAAGACTTACATGAAGAGCTACTAACACTTTTTAAAAGTCATTTTCCAGGGCTGATCAGGAATTTTTTGTACAAATTTTACTGGCAGGTAAGGATTCCAAGAAAACTTTGCCATTCAAAGTTTGTTTCTGCAACTTATATGTACAGCTGCTAAAAATAATAATGCAAGTGTGATTGTTTTTTTTTAAATCTTGTATGCCTTTTATTTTGTATGATCTGTTTTATAAGTTTTATTTAGTAAATTTTATTTAGGCTGGGAAACTGATTAATGTCAATTCTTCAAGACAGACAAACTAGACATCATGCATGCTAATACTATTTGTATTATAAGATTATAGTAACAGAATCTTTCAAGTCTAAATGTCCTTCCTCCTTCCTTCACTTTATCTTGTCTAAGGAGGCAAGCATCCTGTCAGTGTAGGAAACCCAGTATAAACCCAGACTAGAGGAGAAATATAAAGTTCAGCACAGAACAGAACAAACCTGTCATAGCCAGCTACAACAAATAAGTGCAAGATAACAGCAACATAATGAAGACTGTAACAGAATAAATAAATAAATAAAAGAAAATGGCCAGTAACAAAGCTGAAACAAAGATTTCATTTGTAAATTTGATAAACCATAACTATCAGTCTTGGAAATTCAAGATGAGCATGCTGCTAATAAGAGAAGGTGCGTGGAAATGTATAAATGAAGCTAGATCAGAACATCTTTCAGATAAGTGGATAGAAAAAGATCAGAAAACTCAGAGCACAATCTCTCTTAGCATCAAAGATGGTATTCAGCTGGTTTGCACCAGTTCAGGCGAACTGGTAGGGGAAATTTGATATGGTTCGCTGAACTGGTAGCGATCTCTGGCTTGCCTCACCCACCTGGTCACTGCTTGCTCCCCCCACCTGCCCAGTCACTGCTCACTCGCCCCACTTGCCCGCTGCTTGCTTCGCAACACAGCCCAACTAATTAGCTAGCCAGTTGCCTCCATGCCTCACCTGCTCTGTTCAGCTTACCAAAAGCAAGCATCCTGCCCTCTCACCTCTTGCCTTGGGTTAGGGCCCAGGGATGTGCCATTCCCTGAGGCCCGAGCTTCTGCCCGCTCACTGTTCACCTTGGCCGGGTCATGGAATGCACCATTCCCCAGCTCTGGTCTTCCCGGGGCATCCTCCTGCATGCCACCCACTCTCTCTTTGCCAGTCCTGTTTCCGCTCCTTCAGAGGCCCAGGCCTGCTTCCTCCCACACAACTGCCTCTTTTTTGGGGCTTACCTACTTCCTGGGGTGACTGGTCAGACTCTGGAAGGCAAGCTTTTTATTTTGGTGTGACTGCAAGAAGCCTCTCAGCCACCGCCTTTTTGCTAGCCATTTCCTGGCAGCGGCAGCTGGCGGGAGGCCATCGAAAACCACCAGAGGTCCTAAATGCGCTGAAGAAGCTGCTGCCATTGCCACCCTGTTCTTCACGCTGTCCGTGCATGTGCCTTCCATTGCCTGCTGCACCGGAGGCACTTGCCTGGGCAAATCCAAGCGGAACAGCACAGTAGGCAATCCACATGCGTGGATGGCGCAAAGAACAGGGTGTTAGTTTAGTTTAGTTTATTTGTCTTGTATGCCGCCCACTCCCGAAGGACTCCGGGCGGCTCACAATAGACAAGGAAAGGGGGATAAATAGACAAAGACAACACTTTAAAAACGCAACATTCACAATTTCCGTGGGGCTGGATGTTTCACAAGCCCCCCGGCCTGCTGGAGCAGCCAGAACTTGGTGGCTTTGCGGAAGGCCGGGAGGGTAGTAAGGGTCCGGATCTCCATGGGGAGGTCATTCCAGAGGGCTGGAGCTGCAACAGAGAAGGCTCTCCCCTGGGGAGTCGCCAGCCGACATTGGCTGGCAGATGGAATCCGGAGGAGACCTAACCTGTGAGATCTAATCAGTCTAAGGGAGGTAATCGGCAGGAGGCAGTCTCTCAGGTACCCAGGTCCGATGCCATGTAGGGCTTTATAGGTAACAACCAGCACCTTGAAGCGGGTCCGGAGACTAATGGGTAGCCAGTGCAGCTCGCGGAGGATAGGTGTGGCATGGGTGAACCTAGGTGCACCCACAATCGCTCACGCAGCTGCATTCTGGACTAACTGAAGTCTTCGAACACTCTTTAAGGGCAGCCTCATGTAGAACGCGGGTGGTGATGGCATCAGCTTTTTCAGTGCATTTGAGACCTCCAGTAGTTTTCGCTGGCCTCCAGCCAGGCCACACTGCCAGAAAGCAAGGCCGGAACCAGGGAATGGTATGTCCTTGAGCCCTGGCCCCCAACACAAGGCAAAGGGTGAGTAGGAGCCATGCATATTTACATTTAGGGAGCTGAGCAGAGTGAGTGAGACATGGAGGCAACTGGTGAGGCATGTAGCTGGGTTGCGTGGTGAAATGAGGCAACATATATAGGATTGGGATGGACACGGCGAGCATCAGGCAGGCTGGGGTGAGCAAATGAACCATGAGCAGGTGGGGTGGGCAAGCGAGTGGCAAGCAGGCAGGTGGGGTGTCCAAGTGAGCAGGCAGGGCAAGTGAGTGAGCGGTGAATGGGCAGAAGGAGCGAGCAAGCTGCGACTGGCCAGGGCTAGCCAGTGGTCACTACAGGTTTGGCAACCAGGCCAAATTTCCCCTATCGGTACAAACCAGCTGAATACCACCTGATTCACACATGGCACAGGCGACTTGGACACAGAAGTCCTGATATAACACTGATGGCGAAACTTTTTTTGGCTCCGATGCCAAAAGCGGATGGAGCACCAGGGGGTCGTGCATGGATGTGCAACACCCATAATGCAATACATAATCCCCAGTGTTCATGCGCACATGACAGGCGCAACCCCCCCCCCCCATTTTTGCATGCTTTTTTCACCCTCCCCAGGCTCGAGAGGCTTTAGGGGAGCCTGGGAAGGGCAAAAAAAGCCTCCCCGCTCCCCCCGGAGGCTTCAGGAGCTTCCCTGAAGCCTCCAGAGCACAAAAAAAATGGGCCTGCAGGCAAACTGGAAGTTCAGGAATGGACTTCCGGTTTGCTTGTAGGACTGGTTTTAGTCCTCCGGAGCCTTTAGAGACCTTCAGGAGCCTTCAGGGACCTTCAGGACACTTTCCTGAAGGCTCTGGAGGGTTTAAACTAGTGATTTCTGCTTTGCTCATAGGGTCGTTTTCCATCCTCTGGAGCCTTCAGGGAAGCCTCCGGAAGGCCTCTGAAGGCTCCGGGGGATTTAAACCAGCCCTATGAGCAAACCAGAAGTCTGTTCCCAAACTTCCGGTTTGCCTGTAGGACCATTGTTTTTTTTGTGTTCTGGAAGCTTCAGGGAAGATCCTGAAGCCTACGAAGGGCCTCCAGGGGAGGCTGTTTTCACCCTTCCTAGTTTCCTATAAAGTCTCTGGAGCCTGGGGAGGGTGAAAATGGCCAAAATAAAAGGCTAAAGTCAGCTGGCCAGAGCACATGTGCACTGGCCAGCTGACAGGGCAACGCCTCGCATTCCCTGACAAATGGCTCCGCGTGCCACCTGTAGCACACGTGCCATAAGTGCGCCATCCTGGTGATATAATAAAGAAATTCACCTAAAAAGACTGTCTAATGGAATAAAAAAAAGGAACCAGGCCATAAGAGGCTTCAATCAGGAGATTCACCATAAGCAATAAAGGCCAAATGTGTGTCTTATGTTGCTCGCAATGCATTAAAACCCAGAGACGGGAAGAAGAATCCAAGAGGCTGCAGCCCCCCCATCCTTATTACCCAGCCCAGTCAGAGCCAGGGCCCCAGAAGTTTCGATGCCAGCCCTTTTGGACAGCCAAGGCCGAAGCTGGAGAAGAAGTGCCAGCTCTGTGAACAACCAGGACTGTATGAAAATGAGGAAGAAAAAGGACGAGAAGAATGATAAGGAACAAGAAACCAAACTAAGATAAGAAATGGGACTATTAAAAGGAGTAGTTGTTGAGTTGGGTGTTGGAATACATATTAGAACGTATTTTGTATAGCAAAAAGTACAGAATTATTCAGCCAGTAGATGCCAGTGTTTAGTTTGCATCTATACTTATAATCTCATGATGGCAAACCTATGGCACACTTGGCCAAAGTGGCAGACCCATGTTGCATACCATGCATAGCATCATCCATTCCTCTTTCGGGTTTCTGGCAGGCATGCGCATGTGATGATCAGTTAAGTCTTCGTGCATGCAGCAGTGCTGGAAACTGGAAGACCTAGTCTTCTGTTTTCCAGCATAAGCATGCATGTCGTCCAGCTGATCATCACATGCGCACCAGAAACTGGAAGACTAGCTGGCCAGCGTGGATGGGTGCACTGGAAACCAGAAGTTCATTTTCTGGTGTGCACATGCCCCCTGGGCAGCTCCTCTTCCAGGTTGTGATCCAGACATGCACGTGCTCTCCCTTTTCGACTCTCGGTGCCAAAAAGGTTTTCCATCACTGTTATAATCTATGGTTCCTTTATGTTCTGAGGAGAGTTTCCTTTTTGACAGTTGAAACCGTTAAGCAGCAAGGCCCATGGTAACTGTACATTATACATTTGATTTGATGTGTATGGCTATGTAACCATCCTCTGCTACCATTTCTATAGAATAAAACAAAATTTCTAATAGTCAGAGATGCTTTCTCAGGTTGCAGTTCTGTCCCACGCTCAGGTTTCTTTTATCTGACTGATGTCTTGATAGGGCTTTTCTTCCTGTTTCTTTTTTCCCTATCCATCTGTGATAAAGAATTTCAACATTATTTTTTTCCAAAAAAATCTTTTTGTAAAGGGAGAAATAAACTAAAATATTTCAGCTCTATCCCCAGTGATGCCATCATCATTGGGATCCTAGAAGGACAAAAGATAAACTATTTTTAAAGTACATAATCCTTAAGCCAGAAAGTTGCCCCCATAGGCAAGACCTCCATGCTTTTCTTTTCTTTGGAATTCAATCTAATAATTAACAAGCTTGGTCTGAACAGAAATTACAGTGGGGCAAAAAAGTATTTAGTCAGCCACCAATTGTGCAAGTTCACCCACTTAAAAAGATGAGAGAGGCCTGTAATTGACATCATAGGTAGACCTCAACTATGAGAAACAAAATGAGAAAACAAATCCAGACAATCACATTGTCTGATTTAGAAAGATTTTTTTTGTGTGCAAATTTTGGTGGAAGTATTTGGTCAATATCAAAAGTTCATCTCAATATTTTGTTATATATCCTTTGTTGGCAATGACAGAGGTCAAACATTTTCTGTAAGTCTTCACAAGATTGGCACACACTGTTGCTGGTATGTTGGCCCATTCCTCCATGCAAATCTCCTCTAGAGCAGTGATGTTTTGGGGCTGTTGCTGGGCAACACGGACTTTCAACTCCCTCCAAAGGTTTTCTATGGGGTTGAGATCTGGAGACTGGCTAGGCCACTCCAGGACCTTGAAATGCTTGTTACGAAGCCATTCCTTCGTTGCCCAGGTCGTGTGTTTGGGATCATTGTCATGCTGAAAGACCGAGCCAAGTTTCATCTTCAATGCCCTTGCTGATGAAGAGGTTTGAACTCAAAATCTCACGACACATGGCCCCATTCATTCTTTCCTGTACACGATCAGTCGTCCTGGTCCCTTTGCAGAGATGTTGCCACAGTAGGTATGGTGTTCTTTGGATGCAATTCAGCATTCTCTCTTCTCCAAACACAACGAGTTGTGTTTCTACCAAAAAGTTCTACTTTGGTTTCATCTGACCATATGACATTCTCCCAATCCTCTTCTGGATCATCCAAATGCTCTCTAGCAAACTTCAGACGGGCCCAGACATGTATTGGTTTAAGCAGGGGGACACGTCTGGCACTGCAGGATCTGAGTCCCTGACGGTGTAGTGTGTTACTGATGGTAGCCTTTGTTACGTTGGTCCCAGTCTCTGCAGGTCATTCACTAGATCCCTCCGTGTGGTTCTGGGATTTTTGCTCACCGTTCTTATGATCATTTTGACCCCACGGGGTGAGATCTTGCGTGGCGCCCCAGATCGAGGGAGATTATCAGTGGTCTTGTATGTCTTCCATTTTCTAATTATTGCTCCCACAGTTGATTTCTTCACACCAAGCTGCTTGCCTATTGCAGATTCAGTCTTCCCAGCCTGGAGCACATCTACAATTTTGTTTCTGGTGTCCTTCGACAGCTCTTTGGTCTTCACCATAGTGGAGTTGGAGTTTGACTGTTTGAGGTTGTGGACAGGTGTCTTTTATACTGCTAACAAGTTCAAACAGGTGCCATTAATACAGGTAATGAGTGGAGGACAGAGGAGCCTCTTAAAGAAAAAGTTACAGGTCCGTGAGAGCCAGAAATCTTGCTTGTTTGTAGGTGACCAAATACTTATTTTCCACCATAATTTGCAAAAAAATTCTTTCCAAATCAGACAATGTGGTCTCATAGTTGAGGTCTACCTATGATGTCAATTACAGGCTTCGCTCATCTTTTTAAGTGGGAGAACTTGCACAATTGGTGGCTGACTAAATACTTTTTTGGCCCACAGTATAAGCATTGCTTGTCTCTTTTTATGTAATGTTTGAGCCTCTATTTTCTAAACTAAAATATTTTTGTTAATATTATTATTGTAAATGCCAAGTATTTTGTTCAATCTTAATATTTATTGGGTAGTTCTTAAAAGGCATAATTTTGATGAAACCAACTTGTGTATTAAACTTATTAGGGTCTACGCATTTATTTTTTGCTTCCATTTGGATGGGCTTATTGTTTGCTCCTACAGCTCTTTGTATTCAACTCATTTTGTGGTATCTGCTTCTCTTTTGTTTTCGTTGAATTTGCTTTATTTTCTCCTTGGAATATTCAGCAATTCTTCTGATTGTTTTCCCTTTTTTGCATTGTTTATACAATATACAGCACTTATTTAGCTTGAATTTTTGTTGATCGGCAAGTCTCCAGATTTTTAATGTTTTCACTTTGCTTCGCTTTTCTTAATTTGATTTCCCTTTGTAATTAGCTTTGGTTTTTGAATGCTTTTATTGTTTTCTAGTTATTTCTATTTCTTCACCTTCAATATTGAGAATATGTCCGACTGTAGCTGATGGATACTTCACTTTGTTCATTTCCATTTATTATTTTAAGTGTTAATTCCATCAAACTTTATAGAAGGTTTCAACTCTCTACTGAAAAGGATTTATTCATATGTTTGTCTATTTAGATCCTGTGGTTGTTGCTAAATGTGTTTGTTAAAATTAGCAAATTCAGCCTTAATGATTAGAATTTCCAGGTAACCCTGCAGTTAGATTCATTCATATCTTCAATCTCCTCACCTCCCAGCAAAACTCACTTTCTCTTTATGAAGTGCCATTTATTGTGCATACATAAGATTATTGGTTTATGAGGGCAAATTCTTTGGCTAGTTTTACTCCAGTTTCTTTGTTTACCTGTAAACAGAGTTAGTTGTGGAGCCCTAATGACCAGTCATAAGATGATTTCACTATAGGGCCTTCTTTTGCAATAATTGAGCCATTATCTAATCAGGTGAGGGTCTTGTTGGAGGAAAAAATATCTTTCATTGTGGCTTGGTTCCAGGGGTGAAATTAACTTACAAATGTGAGTGCACACACATTCCACCTTCCACGCATGCGCAGAGCATCAAAAACGGGATGTGATGACATCCTGGTGGGTGGGTGGAACCTGCCGCCACCACTACCGGTTCTCCCGAACTGGATAGAACCGGCTGAATTTCACCACTGTTTGGCTTCCACTTATGTCCTACTACTCTAGTCTCTGGCTCTAATCCTAATCAATATCACCACATCTCGTGAGGACCATTTTAAGTATTAAAATAATAATAATAACAGTCCTCTTAATCTCTGTCTTAGTCACTGTTCCAACCACCTGCAGCAAATACACTCAGCTATACTAACTGGCTGCAATATAGTTGGGAGAGCTAAAATAAGTTTTTTGAGATAAGACACTTGGAGTTCCATGTTTCGTTTACATTCTTCATTATCGGAATTCAGCACTTCTGCAGTAAACTTAGCTGTAGCAGTCAAACCACAACTGATAATGATGCTGTGTGTAAAAAAGCTTTTACTAAATATTTATGGAATACATTTTAAAATTATCACATGGAGCTAACTACAGGCATCACACACACCCCCGCACCACAATCTTACTGGAAATCCTGAAAGCCCTTCAAAATCATATGCAACACCTAATTTCTTATATCTAAAAATTTTGTTAACATAAAATGCATCATTTAAATCTGAGTAGTGTGAATCTTTTGGTAGTTACAAAAGCTACATAGCAACACTATGTGTTGTTGAAAAATATAGTACTGTAGACTCGGTTCATAAGTTTTATTCCAGAGAATATGACAAAGAATTGCAGACTAGAAAATATAAATGTCTTAATTCTGTATAGGAAATATCATCAAGCATGGATTTTTTCTAGACTGGATATATTATATTTTAGGTTTCAGAAATATTTTGTTGCTTTTTTTTCTGTTTTACTATTCTTGAACTCTCAGAGTTATGTTAGATAGGATGGCCAGCTATACATTTTTTTAAATAAATACTTTTGCACAAATAAAAAGTTTATCATTATAATATAAGAATATAATAAATAAATAAATAATAAATAAATGAAAGATAAAATACAACAATTATATTTTTCTACTTGCAATACTTCAGATTTTTAAATTCCTTTTAAACTTATAGTTCCATGATGGCCTATATACACCACATCCAAAATTACTCTGGAAATAGGAAAAGGTTCAGAAAACAAGGTTAACTGGAATGTAACCAGTGATATAATAAGAGATGAAGAGAGAAACAAATATACCTAGTTCTCAACCATTCAAACATAATAAGTGTGAGCCAGATTTTTGTCCCTCTTCAAAATCATCATTTACCTAACATTTAATAAACATGCTATTGCTGGCAATGTGATAACAGTATCATATCTATTCATAGTTGGAGAGCTGTCAGAACTTATCAACCAATACCAATATTTCTCAGTCTGTTACTTTCTCTTCCTCCCCATCTCCCTGCTACTTTCCACTTTTTCCTTCCCGTAACCTGTCAACTGTTACTACTACTTCCATGTCAGAAGCACCAAAGCACTTCCATGGTTTAGCCGGTGACATCACCGTTGCCCAGTGGATGCCTAGTTGGGGACTCTTTTTCATGTCCTTGCTAACTGCTAACAGCAATGTATGTGGTTCTCTGCCTTGATGCCCTCCCACTGAATTATAGCTCTTAGAATCTCCAGGCCAGGCTGGCCGATAATGCTGAACACACTAAAAATAGTTAGTTGTAAGTGTTGTTTGTCTAATAATGGATCACAACAGAGGTAGCAACACCATTGTCCCTGTTGGTTTGATCACTACAGTAGATTTATAAGAAACCTGCCAAAAACCCAAATAAATTATTTTCCAAACATAATTCTTAAATAAGATGTATTGAAAAGAAAGGCTGAAGGTTGCAGGAATTCTGGCAACTGAACTAGTATTTCCCAGCTACAACTGGTCATCCCAAAGAACATCAGGGTGGGTATTTATTTCCTAATCGTCTTCCTTGAAACAGGAACTGGCTGATTTTTCACTTATAACAAAAGAGCCTGAAGCTAATTGTTTTCACAATAGTCTCCTGAATGTTTATCAGTCTGGAAGCAACAATATAACTGTACATAAATAATAAGAATAAATATTACCTTTGGGCATTGCCGAAAAACTGCTAGTGCAGGCCTGTGAGGTAAAAGGGGAACAGGATGGGAGAGACAAGGGTCAGAACTGTGAATATTTTAGCTTAAGGCTAATAACAAAAAAAAAATCCTGTGTTTTTCACATAATTAATACATACCTGAAAAAACTGAAAAGTAGATTTGCCTGACATGCTATATTTTTCTTAGCCTGTAGATGTTGCTGTAGAACCATATTTTCTTTATTAATCTCACATACAGTATTATCAAAATTCCAAATGTAGATGAAAGATTTATTAAACTTGGGCAGGTGATTAAAGATAAACAGTTCTATGGTGAAAAGACAATTAACAGATTTTTAGCTGTGACTAGTTTCATGTTCACTTCCTCCCAGGACTTATATTGTGTAAATTATATACAGATTGCCTTTTAATTTACACACTTAATTTCATTTCCTTTTTGGAAGGGGAATTTTTTTTTAATCCATCCATCACTCGGGAGCAAATCACTATTCCAAATTGACAGAATCACTTTTCTTTTAAACTAAAAGTTATGCACTATCCTAGGAATGTGTTCTATCTGCTTTCTACTGAAGGTCACACCAGCTATTACTTCCTCCCCAAAATGCTATTATCAAAAGGTAGATCAGGCCCCTCAGCTATTTTAGTCAGAAAAAAAGCAAATTAGTTTGAACACTAGATGGTTTTATTTTCTTCTGCACATACAAGGCTATGATCATAACACTGAAGAAGTTATCCAAGTGGCTAATGAAGCATCTGAAAATGAAAAATTAAACTAAGAAGATTCATGTAACACAATACTTCAACTTTGATATATTCTCTACCATTATTTACTCTAACATTGTGCACTAATCTACATTAAAGCATTAACTACAACAATAACAAGGAAATGTTAATGGATAATGTTTAATGATATATACATGTGTTGTATTGGTAAAAGCAAATTGGATACAAGCTTTAAATAGTGAGTTGGGGGAAAAGGGGGGGGATGCTTAGCTATCTTATTGGTTTTTTTTTTAGAATATGTTATAAAGGTGTAATGTTATTGGAGGTTTATTGAAATTGCGAATGAAAGCCAGTAGGTGGTTATGCCTTTAAATACAAATGACTTCAGATAAAAGCACGTTTAAATAATGGTAGTTAAATGAGAATTGTGGTACATTGATAGTAAAATACATAAAGATTTTTGATTGAAAATGTACAATTCATATGAATGAAGTGTAAGTAATGATTGTGGAAGAAACACACTAAATGTATTTGTAACCAATCGACACGCTTTCTACAAGATGTAATGAAGGATGATTCTTTTTTTGTGTTTTTGTTCAATTAAAAAATAAAAAAAATTGAAAAAAAATCAGGCTTTCCTGACTCCTCTTGAATAGATCCAATAATGGAAAACCACTGCTTCTTAGGTCAGTGATGATGAACCATTTCGGCATCGAGTGCTGAAAAGGGAGTGTGCACGCGCATCAAGGATGCGCCCCGGAAGAGAAGCTGCCTAATGGGCATGCGCTTGCTGGAAAATGAATTTCTGGCATGTGCATGCACACCAGCCAGCTTGTCTTCTGGTTGCTGGCATGCATGCATGCACGATGATCAGCTGGCCAGCACGCATGTGCACAACGGAAACCAGAAAACCAGCTCTTCCGGTTTCCGGCACTGCCAAATGCAAAAAGCCCAGCTCATCGTTGCATGTCCATGCGTGACAGAAACCTGGAAGAGGAATGGGTGACAATGCACATCTCAGCCAACATGGCTCGGTGTGCTGCTTTGGGCACGCATACCATATGTTCGCCATTACTGTTTTAGGTAATTGGTCCCACCTTCAAGCTGATCTTTCCACTAGTAAGATTTTTATAAGCTTCTGCAGGAATCTACCTTTCAAAACTTTAAATGCATGATTCTGTGAGCTGCAATATAGAATGAGGGAGAGGTTTCTGACCTTCTTTTATGTGACATCCTTTCAGGTGGTTGAAAAATACCTTTGTATCACCTCTCTGTTTCCAATTTTCAGAATCAAATCCACTCAACTTCTTCAATCTTTTCTCACAGAATGTGGTTTGCAGTCCCCTGAACTACTCTGTGGCCTTCTCTAATCATTTCTTCTGAATCCTTTTTAATCTGTGATATCCAGAAACAGACACAATACTCAAGATGAAGTTCAACCAAAGCAGAATAAAATGTAATTATGACTTTCTACAATTTGAACAATAATAATTCACCCCAAAATGGTCTGAAAATGGCCAAAAAATGCCCACAAAACAGGCTGTTCTGGGGGCTGTTTTCTAGCCAAAATCGGCCCCAAAACCAGCCCAAAAAAATGACCTGAAATTCCCCCCCCAAGCCTAAAAACAGCCCCAAAATGCCTACAAAACTGGTGGTTTTTCTGGCCAAAATTGGCCTGGAAAAGAGCCTGAAAAAAATGCCTGAAAACGGCCCCAAAACAACTTACCCAGCTTCTGTAAACCGCTTAGAGAGGGCTGAAAGCCCTATGAAGCGGTATATAAGTCTACTGCTATTCTTTTCCTCTTGCATCCAGCTCCCTCCCTCCCTTTCTCTCACGCACACATACACAGAGAGAGAGAGGGAGGGAGGGAGGGAGATTGGATCTTTCTTTCCTCCGCCTGCCCCCCCCGAGACCCCTGGATTTCCTCCCCAAACATGCCTGTCCCAGAGGTATCACCCACACAAGTGATGTAGGGTTGACTCAGCCTTCCATCCTTCCGAGGTTGATAAAACGAGGAGTCAGATTGTTGGGGGCAATATGCTGACTCTGTAAACCACTTAAGAGGATTGTAAAGCACTGTGAAACCAGTGGGGGGTGCAGGCGGTATGCCCCGGTATGGGCATACTGGTGCCTGCTGGGAGCACCAGGTACCGTTCCAGCACAGTGCTCCAGAGGGCCCACCCGCCTGCCTGCGCTCCTTACCTGTATTTGAGCTGTTCGGGGCTTCTGCACACGGAGCGTATGGCGCCTGCGTGACAGTCTGCCGAGCAGCTGGAGCGTTGCAGAGGCACAGCGGAGCATCGCAGGCGGTAAGTACCTCCAATAGACCGATCAGATCCCACAGATTAGGCCTCCTCCAAATTCCATCCGCGGCCAATGTCGGCTGACTACCCGGAGGAGAGCCTTCTCTGTGGCTGCTCCGACCCTCTGGAACGAACTCCCCGTGGAGATTTGAACCCTCACCACCCTCCAGGCCTTCTGCAAAGCCCTTAAAACCTGGCTATTCCGACAGGCCTGGGGCTAAAAAAGCTTCTGCCGCCCTTCTCGAATGGTATGGTTGTTGTGTGTTTTAAATTGTGTACTGTTATGTTTGTTTTTATTTTTTACCCCGTCTGTACCCCTTCCCGACTAAATTGTGAGCCGCCCTGAGGGCGGCATATAAATGAAATCAATCAATCAATCAATGCGCGCGCTGCACATGTGTGCACTGCACATGTGTATGTGAATGCTGCACACTTTCATGTGGTGGATGCCTGGCTCCGTTGCACTGTACCAGTTGCAATGTTATCCAGAATTCACCACTGTGTGAAATGGTATATAAGTCTTAAGTACTATTGCTGATTCCTTACCATTCATCTTCATTTTTATTAGAGCACCACCAGCAAGGCTTTTTATTTCTTTTGTTGTTGTTGTTCCTTTCTCCAACACTCAGGTTAACAAAGTCTACATTTTTTATTTATAGAATTCTCCACCAAACCTCCCAGGCAAAGTCCTATTAGCTCTTCTATTTTATTTGTAGAATGACTATTGTATCATATATAAATGTTATTCTACTGAAATGATTATTCCAGCAATGTATAAATAATTTGGGTGTCTAGGGGGAAAAAAAAAACCTAATACCAGCAATTTACCACAAGGTGGCATTGCAATACTACAATTGTTAAGAGAGAGAATAAAACCAACCAAACTGTCAGAATGTATCTTACTGCGTCACCAAGAGTAGTAGTAGTATATATGTCAATTTAAAAAATCTTGAAAATACTTATTTGAGAAGTTTATTTATATGCCGCCCTTTTCCCTGGGGGGACTCAGGGCGGCTTACAACTCGAAAAGGGGGGGGGGACAAACATTTAACACGTAGGACAGTACATCATTAAAAAACACAACATTCATACCATTCGGGTGGGTTACAGTCTTTAGCCCCAGGCCTGACGGGATAGCCAGATTTTGAGGGCTGTGCGGAAGGTCTGGAGGGTGGTGAGGGTACGAATCTCCACGGGGAGATCGCTCCATAGGGTCGGAGCTGCCACCGAGAAGGCTCTCTTCCGCGTGGTTGCCAGTTGACATTGACCGGCAGATGGGACTCGGAGGAGGCCTAATCTATGGGATCTAATAGGTCGAGTGGAGGTGATTGGCAGTAGGCGGTCTCTCAAGTACCCAGATCCACTACCATGAAGGGCTTTATGGGTGACAAGTAGCACCTTGAAGCGTACCCGGAGATCGACAGGTAGCCAGTGCAGCTCGCGGAGGATAGGTGTTATGTGGGTGAAGCGAGGTGCACCCACAATCACTCGCGCGGCCGCATTCTGGACTAGCTGAAGTCGCCGAATACTCTTCAAGTGCAGCCCCATGTAGAGCACATTGCAGTACTCCAGCCTAGAGGTCGCAAGGGCAAATTCAACTCTTGCTAACTACATGGAAATAATCATGCTGTATTCACGACAACAGTATAGCACAAAAGTGTTTTGCCACTGCCTTCTTTTAGGATGTTTTTTGGATTTTTCATTAGCCTATATTCCTGATATTCTTAAATTGTCTCCCATCAAAGTATCAAGCAGGAACAAGTTTGATTAGCCAGGTTAGCCAGATGTATCCACGAAACAAAGTTTAAATGTTTTCTTTGAAGTGAGCACCATGGTTTAGAGCAGTGTTAAATAATGTTTGGATTATTTAACACCAACATATTAATGTGATACTGCTATTAAGATTTTGAAATCTTGGCTTCATCTATGCAGAAGAATTAAGAACTGCCAGAAGAACTGAAAGTTGGATTCAAAAGAGGCAGAAGCAAATCATATTTCTAATATTTGCTAGATAACAGAAAACATCCAAGAATTCTAGAAAGATATTTAATTTTGCTTTATTAATAATAAAGAAATTTGACCCCAAACCACAATAAATGATAAACAGCTCTTAAAAACATTTGACTACAAAATAAATTGTATAATGAACAGGAAGCAACACAAAGAATGGTAAAGTTTGTATTTGCTAAATGTATGTGATTATTTTAGAGCTCTGGACCTCTTTTGCTTACGTCTGGATTGGAAAAGAAGTCATTTACTGGAATTGCCTATAGCTAAGACTTGTGTTATAGGGTGAAGAGCTCTACATATTTGTTAACTAAGAGGAAGTTGAAAAGATAGTGAAATTGTTTTTATTTGTTATGAGGAGGATGGGAAGTTGGCTTCTTAGAATTTTTTCTTTTGTATTTTCTATTTAATCTTTTTTTCACCTTTTATTTAATCTAGCTTTAGTTTTAGTTTGTATCATCCTGTATTACTGTATTTAAAATTTCAATGAAAATATTATTTAAAAAGAAGCAATAACAATGGCAACGATGTCTCAAAATGATGCATTTGAATTATGAAGGGTGAACATTTTAAGAATATTTTGGATAAAAAGAATGAACAATTCAATACAGGTAGACCTTGACTCATGACCATAATGGAGGGTGCCCTTCATGAAGATCATTAAGTGAAGCGACATGTTCATCTCACTTAATCCCACCTCTGTTCTCACTTATGTGCTTGTTAAATGACCATGCAGGTCTTTAAGCAGCGTTGGGTAGATCCTGGGAGGCCTAGTGCAGGACCAGACCTACCTGCCCCAAGGACTCCTCCAACTACCAGATGACCTGCTGCTTGCAAAGTCGTTTAGCCAAATTCTTGTAATATACCAGTTCCACTAGCTAGTATAAACTATCTCCAGAACAACTGGAGGGTCCTTTTTGAATTCCAGTTAGTAAAACAATCAAGGAAATACATTTATTGTTCTATTTCTGTATGTAAGATTCTCTTAAGAGTAAGAGGCACCTAGCTTGATCACCACAAAACAGACTGTGAATTGGGTGAGCTTTCAATCTGATTCAGCTTTAAGGTTCAAAAGTCATGTTCATACTTCCTTGCTTTGCAGTCTAATTTAAAATATTTGTGTTTTAAAAATTATAAATTCTATCCATTCCTCTGATAGAATTTTGTGCATTCTAAATTGAAATGTGCATTGTTTTATATTAGCCACAAGATGGCACAAAAGGACAAAATATTAGCATATGTACCAGAATTTACAGTCAACTAAAACAAGAATGACATTTTTGACTAATTATATGCACATATTAGACTTCACCCTTAAACTTTTTTTTACACCTTTCTTACTGAATTCTATGAAATTTGCTTCCTCGTTTGTATCAGATTTGCAGGATGATTTCTGCATGTATATTCATAGGCATTCAAAGGCACATTTATTCATATTTATTTTTGAATAAGCTCAATGAATTCAGTGACACTTGATCAGAGTAAACACTAAAATAATTCTTCACTGGAACCAGAATTGTCAGTTTCTTGGCCAATATCAATTTGCATCACCACACCCACTTTATAAACTTACAAATTACAATGTATGATCTTACAAAACCTGCACTAGACATTTACTTACATAGGGCCTTGTAAGTTTTAGTACCATCAGTAATTCTTGAAATTCATATTTCTTGCAAGAAATGACATATGACAGCAAATACCTTCAGTAAACCAAAAATCTTAATTTTATAATTAATGAACCAATAATTCAACATATACCCCTTTCCAATAAAGCTTGTAGCTAATGGGCCATTGTTAAGAAAATGACGTCCCTTTTGAGATAATCACTATTAAGACAGTTTCACCCCATCTGAACTCTGTGTAAAGATTTTTTTAAAGCACATTCAAAACCACAAATATAATGTTCTTTTACTAGGTCCATAGATAGCCAATAGGCCTGCTTGGGTCCTGGTGACTGACCCAGATTGGATTCTTCAGTAGAAATTCAGGTGCTGCAAAGTAATTGAAAGAGAATCAACATCATACTAGAAGGCAAAGTTCTTTATAGAAACACTAGCTGATAACCTGGCATTGCCCGGGTATTTATAGACGTCGAAGCAGGGAGCCATTGAGAGGTCTTTTTTCCCCCCTACTCCCATGCCCATCATCCCTGCCCCCCCCCCCCCCCATGCGTCCTCTTTCTCACCCTGTCTATGATCCGGGGACTTTTCCCTGAAGTATTTGTCTAACAGGGAGTCATTGAGAGGGGCCTTTCTTCCCCCTACTCCCATGCCCATCATCCCTGCCCTCTCCCTCCTCCCATGCGCTCCTCTTTCTCGCCCTGTCTACAATCTTGGAACTTTGTCCCAAATCCATCAGGCGCTTCTCCATTGGTCCACTGGATGCCTCACTTGCTCTCCTTAAGAGCCCAGGCTCTCCCTTCTACCTCCCATGACATCACAAACAATTGTGACTTTACTTGCTTTCCTTAATGGGCCAAGCATTCCAGAATTATTCTAGAACACACACACACACACACACACACACACACACACACACACACATACCAGGGGTGACTCCCCCCTCCAAGTATTTGTTTCCAGTGAGTAAGTCATCTGTGTACCAAGTTTGGTTGAAATTTCTCAAGGCTCTCCAGATAATCATATATACATACAGCCTTTTTTAGATGATGATGAAGAAAAAGGAGAAGGAGAAGATGATTATTATTATTATTATTATCATTACATAACAGGGGTAAATGGATATTCCATACAACAATGGAGAAAACCATCTTAGTTTATCTATATTGTCCCTGTGAAAAATAATGTTGATTTCTCCTCTTGGCACTTAAAGCTGAATTTCTATTTAGATACCAGCTCCCTACACATTCAAAACAACTCAAGAATAGTGAGATAGGTAAACGGACAGATAAATAAATAAATATGTCTTGTAGTGCTGACAGAAATTTGTATTCCTGGAACTAACCCAATGCCAATTATCTATAGTTGCGAATTAGTTTTCTCTGACTTATGAATCCACACATAACTCTCTATGCCAGAGAATTAACACTACTTCTATTTGACTCCAGTAAATCTCGCAGTACAGCATAGCAGCGAAATACATTTCCTAAATATTTTCAAGCATGTGCTATAGTTTGGTCTCATTTTTTTCTACTTATCCTAATAGGATTACAGTCTGGTTCCAGTAAACTGCAAACGCCTCTCCCCATTCCAACAGTACATAACCTTAAACCCAGTAAAACAATACTGCAATAAATTTCAACAAGCATGTTTAAGTTTCAACCTGCAAAACTATTTGTAAATAGTAGATACATGTCTTAACTGGACAATGGAAAACAAACAGTGATAAAATGATAAAATAGTTAATGTTCAGTCATGAAGCTGAAAATCCTGACAATGAACAGCAGTTTCTTTTGACAGTGACAATGAGAAATTGTGTACAAATATACCTGAAACAATGTTCCTTAGTGCATTTAACCATTTTAAACAGGGCCACGAGAACTGGGCTACAAACATCAAGCAGTCACTAGATGGCAGTAAAGAGATACAGAAAATTATATATTTAGTACCCTCCCATAGACTTCTGCATTTTTACAGTCTCTATCTGGCAGTTTATATCTGGTAAGATTGTTTTCTACTTTATTAGATTAGGCTACTAGATTAGCCTCCCACCTCTGATTTTATTTCAGTGAGGATTTACTTCAAGTAGACCTGCTTGAGTTTTCATTGTAATAAAGCAAACCCAACTGAATTTGATGCTTCTTTTCAGCAAGGAAAAAACTGTATCAGCTGCATCTAATGTATTCATGTTTTTAAGATGGCAGTGGCCACGCTGGATGATTACTAAGTGTAGGCAGAATGAATCCTGCTACCAAATCCCCCAGTCAGAAAGCTTTCTCTATATTCCCTCTATTAATCACTGCAGATAGATAGATAGATAGATAGATAGATAGATAGATAGATAGATAGATAGATAGATAGATGATAGATAGATAGATAGATATAGATGGATGCATAGATAGATAGATAGATAGATAGATAGATAGATAGATAGATAGATAGATAGACAGACAGACAGACAGACAGACAGACAGATAGATACATACATACATACAATTCAAGATAATAGTAAAAGAATCTGTAGCCTTCTTAATGTTGGTTAAGGCTATCAGATGTTGCATATCAATTGCATGTGGAGTGGTAGGATCCCCAGTCTCAATGGAGAAATTAGCTGGTTTGGTTTCTGCCTACTTCTGCTTCTATTTTTTTTACTTATACTTTTATTTGCTTTTCTTTGAAACAAATTCCATACTTTCCTCTAATCACGCTATGAAACTTTATTTGTAGCTCCCCTAACAATTTGAGTGAAGGGTTTGGAAAGGGCAGGAAGCATCTACCATGAATCATAACCCACTAGATGAGATGGGCTGATTGCAGACTATTTCAAAACCAGTACTCTAACTCAGAGAGGGAGGGAGGGAGGGAGGGAGGGAGCTATGTCTTATTGGATACTGAAAACATTATTCATCACTGGCCATTCTAGTTGGGGCTACCAAAAAGAGAAACACACCACCACCTGGATTGTCAGGTTCCTCAGTCCCCTGTCTGTCAATCCTTTAATCTTCTTGCTATTTCCTGATTCATTCATTCAGTCCTTGAAGCATTACAGTACAGGAGACAGCAGCAAACACTGTGGGATGGGAAATGGCCTGTCTCTCACTTCCAAAAAGATTTTTGTTCTGCAATTCACTAAGAACAAGTGAGCCTATTGTCAGAGTGTCAAACGTCCCCACAAAAAACTAAGGTGAATTTTTAATGGGAGAAAAATTGGGAAAGATCACCATTTTATATTTTTACTTGTTTATTTCAACGGGTTAAATCATAGACTAAAAAAAAGTGGTTCAGAGACCTTCTAGCATCTATATTTCTTTTCTTTTTTTCATTTTTTGGTTATACCCTACACCATCTTCTAAAACAACATATAGCACTTAATATGGAGTGATGGTTCTTTGAATTCCTTGTTGTTTTCATTTACTATTTTGACCTAGCTACGTGCTGCCATGCTATTTAATGAGTTATTAGTGAAGTTATAAAATGTTAGTTGAAACTCTTTGGGACCATTACACAGATCTGATAAAATATCTGCCCATCATCTCAATCTCTCCCACAGAAAATGGTGAGAAAGCAAAAAAGTTGGGGATGGGGGCAGTGGTGGGTTCCTAACTGGTTTACTACCGGTTTGCTGAGAGGATGTTGATTGAAAACTGTACTGCGCGTGCGCAGAAACATGCCGGTGATGACAGAAGAGACCAGAGAACCGGTTCGGGGGCGTGGCAGACCGTGGCAGGCCTGCCAGTTCCAGCGACTCAGGCCACCATACCACTACCGGTTCAGCTGAACCAGTAGGAACCCACCACTGGATGGGAGAGAGGAAGCAGTTCAATATTAGCCTGAAGCAAGTGTGTCTACAATTGTGGGCAGTGGCTTCATAATGGTGTCATCAGATGCATGAAACTGTACCCTCTTCTAATAAGATACTTACACATGAAAAGGAGTGGGGCTTCAATCTCCCAATGGTTTTCATTATTATGAACCCAATGACCATGGGTGCAGCTGTCCTTGGCCTGCATATGATACATGGCAGCACTAAATGCTATCATCCAGTTCCAAAGCCAGAAAAAAACTATGCTGCTTTAAGGAAGTGTTGGCACCATGTTCAACCCCTACTCTAATTCAGCAACAAAGCAAACTAGATGTGTATCTGTAGGAAAGATGGTTTTTTCCCCCCAGGAGGCAACTGGACTTTCTTGTTTTTTTCTTTTGAAGACTTTTCACTTCTCATCCAAGAAGCTTCTTCAGCTCTACTGGGGAATGGAAGGATTTTTATTCCTTGCAGACAGCTGCAAGGTATAAATCCTTCCATTCCCCACTATCCTGTCAGAGCTGAAGAAGCTTCTTGGATGAGAAGTGAAATGTCTTCAAAAGAAAAAAACAAGGAAGTCCAGTTGCCTCTTAAAAAAACACACCTTTGAGGCAACCATGAGCTGGATGACTGAGAATCTCTATAGACTTTTAAAGGTGTATCTGCACTAGAAATTGGGGAAGGAAAAAAGCAGGGGCAGGGGAATCTCTTCTTTGTTGCCACTTAGTGGCAGCAGATCTGTCATCAGGCCTTCAAACCTGGGGAATTCTTCTAGGAATCAAAGAACTGGTTGCAGAGCAGCTGTTTTCTCCAGTTTATTTCACCCCAAATCTCCTGCTATCAATGACTGTCCAGCTTGGACAAAAAAGGGGAAGAAGACTGGCTTGACAATGTGGTGCATTCATATTCTAGAAAAAAGTTTAAGTTGGACATCTTTCTGCTGGGAGAAGAGGAAAGAGTTTATAGATCAAATTGATTTGATTTGCATTTTGGGAATAAAGATAATTATGCCTCTGTCTTCTTTAGATAGAAAATCCCCCAACTATCGCTGTATCTTAAGTCATAGATAAAACTCAAAGGTTTTGATGGATGAATCTTTATCTTCTTAGTAATGGTTCTCTCTCTCTTCTCTTATTTCCAGTTATTACAAATGGGCTTTGCTCATTGCTCTGTTGGAAACAGGCACAGCTAAAAAAAAATGATAGGAGAGCTGAAATCATAAGAGAATTAAATTTTCAAATTAGTACAAATTTCCAATGATTAGCATTTCTGGGATTGTTTAAAAAGACTCCTTCCAACAGTGGGGTGTTTTAACATTTGCAAGTCTGCAGCCATACACTAAATACAGGTTTGAAAATCAATAGCACCAGTAGAATTACAGAGAACAGTTCTTAGTTTTTAATCTGTCTCTCCCCCCCCCCCCTTTTGAAATTCCAACCAAAATTTGAACTAAGTGAAGATCCAGCTACGGCTGGTTTAATGCCTCCATCTGCTTAAACTGATGCATTCTACTATATTCAATTCTTTCCTCACTTTCCAGTTAATTTTAGTTAAATCGTTACGGGGAGGAGGGGGAGACTGCAAATGTTGTACTCACTGCACCATGACACAATGTCCCCCCAACTATTTCAGAAGATCGTTTCGAAGAGATTTGTCCCTTTTACGTTCTTCCTTCCCCACCCCTCACCCAGTTTGGCAACGCTGAGGTTTTTAACACGTACCACCTGTTTGGAGTTCAGACTTGCAGCCGTGCTTTGATCAATGATTACTTTCACATTCTAGAGCAAACAGCGATTCTTTGCTAAGCATTATAAAAGGCAAAGCACCTACGCTGTGAATCATCTTCCTTCCACCAAGGAACTAGGAGAACAGCAGCCCTGTTACGCTAAAGGAGCAAAGCGCCGCGCATGCGCACTGTGGTTGTTTTCCACAAAGCTTAAAATGAGCTGGCAGCGGCAGACTACTTGTCTTTGTAGAGAGACCACAGAGCTGGCGGGCAGGAGCTGCGAGCAGCATCTTATGCTGGTACTTTTGAAGAAATCCCCGATGAAGTGCTCGTAGAGATCACACTGATCCTGCCTGCAGCCTTTTTCGCAGAGCAGAGAAACTGATCAGTGTCAAGTGAAGATCGCATTTTTATATGAGATCTTGACTTCCTTCCCCTTTTTTTCTTATAGTGTATTTTTATAGACTTTTATTATTAAAAAAAAAACTAGTAACATGGTGCTGGGGAAGGTGAAGAGTTTGACAATAAGCTTTGACTGTCTTAATGACAGCAATGTCCCCGTCTATTCTAGCGGGGATACAGTCTCAGGAAGGGTGAATTTAGAAGTGACTGGAGAAATTAGAGTCAGATCACTTAAAATCCATGCAAGGGGACATGCGAAAGTACGCTGGACTGAATCTAGAAATGCTGGCTCCAACACTGCCTACACACAGAATTACACTGAAGAAGTAGAATACTTCAATCACAAGGATATCTTAATTGGGCACGAAAGAGGTAAGTCTTTTATTATTATTATTATTATTATTCTTAAATGTGAAGTGACAACCTTACGAGACCCACTGTTTAATCCTGAGCGTAGTTATTCAAAAGAACCTCCCTAATGCAAGGGAATTTATTCTCCTGCATCGAAGTTCTGAATTAAGCTTCGTATAGAGCTGTGAAAAACATCAAGGTTATATTAAGGAAGGAACCCCGAGATCGTCGGTGCAGCTTGCAAAGTGCTTCCATAAAGACTTTTTCCACCCCCCATTTTCTTTTTATAGAGATCCTTTCACTGTTAGATCAAGAGGGCTGGTAGGGTTTTTTTTTTAATGGATTGATTTGGGAAGGAGATACGTTGAAATTTATTCTTAAGTATCTGATGACCCCAAAAAATGTGGCGACTGATTTATTAATCCACTTTTGAGAGCAGGCGAGCCGATCAGTGATGTCTTTAGGATAAGAGAATTGTTGATAGAGAAAGGGCTCCCTGCGGCTTATTTTGACACTTGCTTTCAGCACCCCACGTGTAGATCCGTGTTCCCTTTTACCGAGGCTGGAAAAGTTGGTTAAATTTCGCCGTATTCTTCTGTAATGCTTCAGCCCTCGAGACGTAGGGAAAGCTATTTTGGGGAGGGGAACCCCACTCTTAAATGACCCTCATATTGAATTAGTAGGGCATCCTTTCTAAGTTGAGGAGTTCTATGATGTATGAACCTGACGGTGCCAATGCAAAGAAATCTGCAAAGGGAGCGAGATTAGCAAAGGAAAAAATACTTTATTGGAGGGTAAATTTGCTTCCAGATTGTTAATCTATTGTTTCAAATGGTGTCAGTGGAAGTATAGCAGAGTCTAAGGTTGTTTTTCTGAAGTTTCCACCCTTTGTTAAAAGCGGTTCAATCCTGTTTGGGACCGGTACTGGAGAGAAGGGAGGGGTGGCGCTCCTCACAGCAGATTGGTTAGGCGCGTCAGGTGGTGGCGATGACTTAATTCCTAGCACAAGAAAATGTTAAAGCAGGTTATGTAATTTTGGCTTGTTCTTTTTATATATATATAGTTATAGATACAGAAAAATTGCTGCAGATAGGAGGGAGAGAGAGAGGTTAGAGACGATTCGCCTTAATTCGGTAGCATGTTAGGGATTTGTGGGTTTTTTTGAAAAATCTGAAAGTAGTTCTATGAAATCGTTTCTCAAATGTAAGTGACGTGAGGAGGGCACTTAGTCGAAAGGTACAGAAGGTAAAACTTGCATTGCGGGTCGTTTTGAGAATAAAATACAGCTTTCCTCCAGCGGCTGTGCAAAACTCAAGCTCTTCCGTTAATAATGGCAGGCTTGAAAATACTCCCCCCCCCCTTCCCCACATACTCCCAGTCATTGAACTGCACAAAATACGTTTGCAGTGTTCCTGGGGAAAGTAAGGTTAGAACCCAGGGAAAACAATTATCAGTTGCTTTTCAGATGTCCTTGTGATTGCACCTGTTTCTGTGGCAATTAAATAAGGGTGGGTTTTCAAATCAGTATTTATTTGTAAGAAACAAAGACTGGTAGTGATCTACGCTCGGTAGGGTCGGGACTCTTGACCCAAGCCCATACGGATAACCGAGCAGTAGACTCGGCTGAATTGTCCTTCTACGGAGCGGCTCTAGCTCTTCATTCTTCGCCGGATCGCTCTCCTGATGGCGAGCGGCTTCCAAGGCTTGACCCCCCAAGCCCAGAGCGGGGGAGTTTCAGTGGCTTAGCTGAGAAAGCAAGACAGGAAAGAACCCGGCAGCCTAGCGTGCTCGCCGAAGCCACGCCTAGCGCTCAGCCAGTCATTGGCTCGGAGAGGTTTGTTAGGCTGTTGCTAAGGCAATGCCACTTCTTGATTGGGAGTGGGGAAGCCGAGAAAGAGGGGCGGGACTAAGAGCCGAGGTTCGTTAGCTCGCGGAGGCTTGTGCTGCTCCTCAAGTGGAGTTGCGCGTGCTGTCGGAATGTGTATTCCTGGATGGCTTCGGTGGAGGGCGGTCCTTTGTCCTCGGCCACGCGAGGTTCGCGTTGCTGTGTTCGTGCAATCCGTGCAGCAATATAAGAAACTCTTGGCCCATCGCAGTAAAAGCCTGACTTATGCTTAGGAGTTAGCCATAAGTCTTCAGTTTCTGGGTAATACTGAGTGGAAAGGCTGCCTAGATTTCATTCTCTCTCGCCTCCCTACTTACGTCGGCTCGATGAGGTTTATTTTGGAGGAAGCGTGCGTGCATAGATGTGCAGCAAGCGCTTGGTGACCGCCACGTCGTTTCAGTTTGGTTGAAAATTGGATGGGACTTGAAATGGGGATCCCACGCGTTGGAGCCTGTAGGAAAGGATGTGCATAACCGAAGCCAAACTGAGGTTTTTTTTTGGGGGGGGGGGTGTCCAAAATCCTTTATAGCAAAGCTCATCTTATTCTACCAAGGAACAAGATTTGAGTTTATTAATACGATTACCGCAGCAACAATCATGAAAAAATGCCCTATTTTTGCTTGGGCATCGATTCCGCAATCCTGAGCCCACAATCTGGTGTCGTGAACGGCGAGTCCTCACTGGGCATTGAAGCCTATCGCTTCCGAAAGATAGCTTTAGTTTACCAGCTTTCCTTCCCTGTTGCCTAAAATGGGAGACAGGATCATTAGGTCGATCCTAATTGCAGAATCGAGTCTCATTCCGCAGGATCGTGACTTTGGAACCAAATAAAGGGAATGGGGGGTTGGATTCCTACACCCTATTTAATAGCCCCTCTGGGATCCGGATCAACTGCTCGGACTCCCAAACCAAACCGTGAAATACAGTAAGGCTTCCAAAGAGGAACCTCGGCTCCTTTCTTTTTCTCCCGGGTATTTGCACTCCTTGTACATTTTTACGTAATTTACTATGGGGGCGAATAAACTGCCCAAATTTGGTCGCTTTTTCACGGAACGGCCAAACCGGTCTTGTCAATCCTTGCCCAAGGACTGGCAATCAGAAAGCGAGGACGCCAGAGCAGTTCCCTTTGCTCCTTTCTCTCGGTCCTTCATGACGCCTCCAGTTAGCAAGCGGGGCGGAGCTGCTGAGCAAGGAGGCTGGGCGGGCGAGCAATGTATACTGTATGCATATGAGCGGCTGGCTGAGGTTCTGTTCGCGCCGGTTTAGGCCGGTCCTCTCCTGCTCTAGACTAGTCTGTGATTGACAGCCCAGCAGTTGTTTACCTCAGCCAGGCGGCGGCGGCTGCTGCTACTCCGAAAGCTGGAGGGAAACTGCTGAGCTGGCAGAATGAGAGGGAGGAAAGCGGAAGGGAGGAGGGGGATTTTCAGTATAATAAATGGGAACGGGGTCAGCGTGAACCAAACGTCAAAAAACATGATTTTCGACATCTGTATTGTATACACATGTATAATGAACGGTGGTTTTGAAGATGCCTTCAGCTATACCAGTGGGAATGAAGTCATGCGCTTAGTGGTGGTCCAGATTTTTGCAGCCCAGATCTGCAAACTTCAATTAGTGCCATATCCTAGATGTATAATTTTTGAGAATGGGAAAGAAGCAGCTCTTCCTAAAGCTCTAGAGGAGGAAGGCATTGTCACACATTTTATTCACTCCTTGCCTGAATAACTCAATTCTAAGACATTAGTAACAGTGCTCTCTAGCTTGTTAACTGGGAGTACTCTCCTTTTTTTATGTTAACAGGGAGAAGTTATTTATTGGTCTTGCCAATGCTATTATTTCCTGCTAGGACATTTTCTCATATTTTAGGACTACATTATATAGGATTTGGGCCCTGGCCTGAGAAAAACTATAACTGAGGACATGATAGGGTCTGGATTTGTAAGTGTAGAGAAATTTGCCCATCCCTTTAGAGTAATACTAAAGAATTCTAAGACAGAAAGAAGTTCCTTTTTAAATGCACCTGGAATCTTCTTTCTTTGGTTTGTGAGAATCAAACTAAAAAAAGATTTTTCAGATATGTAGAATTTATCAACCATATTAGTGTTAAATATTTATTTTCAGAGTCACTAGTGACAGGTGTATAGGATGACAGGAGAAAAATACTTAAACGTGAATTAGAATATTGAATGTTTCCTTTCTAGATGATGATAATTCTGAAGAAGGCCTCCATATCATTCATTCAGGAAGACATGAATATGCATTCAGCTTTGAGCTTCCACAGACGTAAGTATATGTAATACTCAGCCGTGACATTTGGGTCACCCTGCAATAAATCTATAAAAAGCAGCTTATAGAGGGAAATGGGATGGAGAAAAAAAAAACCCTTTTCAATGGTCACACGGATTGCACTAAAATATGCTGCAGGGACATTGTCCTAATAAACAAGAAGTTGCTTTGATTCAAAGTGGCAAAATCATGAAAAATCAGGACAACTACTGTCCTACCAGTAATGACCTTAAAAACATGGTTCATTTATTCAGTTGTTACATATTTAATTTCAAACAAGCTCACTAGGCTTTTAGAGACATTTGCATTGCTTCCTGTTGAATTAAAACTTGCTACATTGCTGATAGTTTCCATTGAACATACCTGTTAAAATGATGTAGAACAAAATTGTATGAATGATATGGAAAATTTAAATGTTAGCAATGGCTCTCGACTTGTAAAGTTACAGATTATATGAGAGTTAGGCAAACGGATGAAGAAAGACACTTAAGTCAAAACAAGAAAAAGCCATTATTTCAACACAGATGCATTCTAAACATTCTAAAGATATTTTAAATTAGTGATATACTGGAAAAGAAAAAATATGATGAGAATGACATGGAAATATACACATTTTTAAAATGGAATTATTTGATAATTATATATAATTATTTATAATGAAAGCCAGAATGTAGAGAGAAGAAAAAAGAGACTTCTATTAAAGAAGTTGTACATTGTTATGATAGAAAATCTTTTAGCAATATGATACATCATTGTCACACATTTTAAAATTATGCAGTGTGTCTAGTAACTTGTGTAGAATTTGCAGGCTGCATTGCTTCCTATTGGGTTTTTTCCCAAAGAAGCAGTGTGACAAAATTTAATTACCCTGACTAGAATATTTTACAAACTCTGTGGTGTTTGATTTAAAGATATAATTATCACTAGCAAATATATTCAGTGAAAATATCTCAACTAAGACTACTTATGAATTAGAAGTTGTAGACATACATACATACATACATACATACATACATACAACATACATATAAAATAAGTTAAAGCATAATTTACTTAATTCTTATGTTTCTTAATTAGTATGGAAATAATTGGAAACAAACTTATTTTTGTTTTTAATTAATATGCTTTAAACATAATTATGAACTTAAATGTATAAATGCATTAATTGAAGGTACCAGGGAATGCAAATAAATTATTTTAGACTGAGCACATTTATTTTCAGTAAAGACCAGAATATAGAAAAGTCTGTAGTTCTCAATAATATCATCATTTCATTTAAGAATACTAACTGAAAGGAAGTAAAGTAACTTTGTAAATTTAAGCTCTGTTCTCTTCTCTGTAATGAAAGCACAGATCTGGAATATTAAATGCCAGACATTATATGACTTAAAAGAATATATTTTGTACATTTTTATACATGATGCCTTTAAAATCAAAAGCATCTTTAAAAAAATCCCTGGTTTAAATAATTCTCATATATAAATTGAGAATTTTGAAAGCAGTTCTGCAAAAGCAATTTATGGACCTGCTTTATATTTCATGGTTTTAAATTTAAAAAGTGATCTGTTCTAAACTTAACATATCTCTTAACTTGATCTTCAATATATTCAAGCTGGAGCACATTCAATTCAATTACAGTTCCCAGTCAGCTAAATGTGACTTAGAGTGAAAATGTAATTCCTCCTGCTTAACCAAATTGTATTAGGAAGTTGTATCCTCGTAGCATATTTCAGTGCAATTCTAGTACAAATATGGTCATACTTTGTAGATCTGTTTAACAATCAGTTTAACTACAGAGATATTTCTCCCAAACACATTTAACATGAAATCTTAAAAATAAACATTTCATTATATACTATGATGCATTAACAGTACAGTACAACTTACTAATTATTACTTTGACTGTATATTTACGTTAAGCAACAACAGAGCTAAAGATTTATTTAGTTTTGACCTTTGTGTCCTGAACAGACCACTTGCTACCTCATTTGAAGGCAGACATGGCAGTGTGCGCTATTGGGTGAAAGCAGAATTGCACAGGCCTTGGCTTCTACCAGTAAAATTAAAGAAGGAATTTACAGTCTTTGAACATATAGATATCAACACTCCTTCATTACTGGTAAGAATTGATAGAATTACTAATTCTTTGTTAGTAACATTTTAAAAAATATCACACATGGCCCTTGAATTATATATATAGATATATATATATATACATAGATAAAAGTAACAATAATCAAATCAATGGAATGCTTAAAGTATATGCAATGTAATACCAAGAATATGGTAGCATATTGAGTAATAATAATTTTTAAGCTGCTTGTTTTTAACATATTAAACTGTTCCAGTAAAGATTAACTATGGGACAGTTTTATTTATGAAAAAAAAATTCACCTTAGAATTTGCAGCTTGGCAAAACAATGTATTTTTTAAAAATTGTACTGCAGTGCATTATTCTTTATTCTATTACTGATAATTTACATATCAAGTGGGGAGAAATCATAATTCTGTATGTTATCTTAACATACTTATTTTAATATATCAGGGATTTAAGATTCAATCTGATCAAAAACCATTATTTGTTCTTTAAAAAATATTTGAAAATGAAACACATGGAGAAAATGTCCATTGAAACAGGGTTCTTTTGCTTTGGATAAAAATCATATTTGGGATGATATAGGGCCTTGTCTAAAACCCAACACAATCAGCAGGAATATTTCTGTGGATTGTGTATGTTTGAGATAAAGCCCATTTCATACATAATTTGACAAAAATAGTACTTTGGAACCACCCAACCACTATTAGATGATGCTACTAGTTTTGATGGATTTAGTTAATCAATGGTGTTAAAGAATATGGACCATTTGGGGCATCTCTTTATTAATAAATGCTTAAATGAGGCTAATTTCAATTACCTGATATAAATATTTCAGGACAAGTCTATGATTATAAGAAGTAAGTCTCATTCAGCTTTAAGAAATATATTTGTAATTTTGAGCTAAAGATTCACAAAACATTTAATTGACAATTCAATTTAAGAACAATTTAAACTGATTTATGATCCTAAACTTCACTTTTAAAATGTAAATCGAAGAGATGTACTTCCATCATGTAACAGTATGGTCCAAATGTTGTTAGTCCAAAATTAAGTTCCACTTGCTCACTAAGTTTTTATTTGACTGGTAATGCAAACAGGCAGCCCACCCTTGTGTTTCTTTCTATATAAGAAGCCTTACTAAGTTTAGTGAAATTTATTCTCAGGTAGCATAGCATCACAGCCTAATTTAGCACTGTGGAAGTTACTCCTGGGTAGATATGAATAGGATCTGGCACTATTTAAAATGAACTCTTTTAGCTCGGATGATGATTTGGGATTTTCAGTGACCTTATTGCTAAACCTATCTCCTTGGAAACAGACCTCATTGAAGTCAGTGAAATTTGCACCCAAATAAATATAGTTAGGATCATACTGCAGTTGGTCTGTGTCTGAATTGTTAGACCAAATACTTTCAATAATATGGGAAGCTTCCATATTCTGAATCAGACTACCCTGTTTTCCCGAAAATAAGACCTTCCAAGATAATAAGCCCAATTGGGCTTTTGAGCACATGCGCTAAATTATGCCCTCCCCAAAAATACTGCAACGCAGCAGCAGCCATGAGGTGACCACGCTCGCCACCTCCTGCACCTCAAAAATAATAAGACCTCCATATCTCAAGGATCATTCAGATGAGAAATATAAACTGGAGTGGAGAAGATGGATTGTCTATATTCAATATAAATATGGGACTAAAAAATTCCAGATAGCTTATGACTGAAAAAGCAAGGAATGATTTAATTTGTTTATAGTTAGCTTAACAAAAGAGGAGTTAAAGCACAAATGAAAGATGAAGCCAAGTTTCTTTTAGTTTATTTTAGAATATGTTGTTAAAGATTTATACCCTGTATTTGCTCTGGGAAGTCAGGGGGGGGGGAGATGGGCTCGGGGCGGGAGGGGAGGTAAATATTTGTAAAAGCTTTTTAAAATTTTCAATTAAAAATAATAATAATAATAAGACCTCCCTGAAAATAAAGCTAAACACTTGGTCAAAAGAAAATAAGACCCTGTCTTATTTTGGGGGGAACACGGTACTAATTTATTAAGTTTACTTCCATCTGTATAGACTGACTGTAGGATCCATCTGAGGATGACAAATGTTGAACAGAGTAATTTTTTTCAGTGCTAGTACACTGACTGCAGAAACTTGAAATACTGAATAATTGAAAACTAGAATTTAAATTCTAATAATTGAATTTCAGTAAAATTAAAGGATTGAAAAACTACTAATTGAGTAGTACTTTACTGAATTAGTCCCATGGTAGAATTAATAGTGATAAAGTTCATTTTACTTATATATTTTGTCTTATTGGCTTATTCATAAAAGAAAAAGGCCATAGAAGTGTTAAGATACTTCTAGACAATGACTTCTTTGTTTGCTGTAGTGTTAATGATATAATAGTCAGGTAGATGTCAGGTCTGTCTATCTTGTGCTAATAGCTGCTGATCTGGATCCAGTAATAGAATCAGCAACTCAGATCACAGTGGAACCAAATCACTCTTCAAACTATTTCATTTTCACTAAGCTAAAAATGTAATTACTGTTTTGTTTTTCTTTCAGTCACCCCAAGCAGGCACAAAAGAAAAGACTCTCTGTTGCTGGTTTTGTACCTCAGGCCCAATATCCTTAAGTGCCAAAATTGAAAGGAAGGGCTATACCCCAGGTATGTAACATGAGTTCTAAGGAAAGTAGGGTTTATGATTTTTTTCATTTAATTGATTTAAAACAATGTTTGGTTTCTTCTGGGGTAAACAAAATGCAGTGTCCTATTAATGGTTGGTTTGCATGTTAACATCAAATGTTATGACTACTTGATTATAAAAGTACATATGCCACAGTTTAGATCCCTTGCAACATGCAAGGTCTTTTGAATAATTAAAATACAAAATATGTATGGACGCATGTAATGTTGGCTTGGTATTCACGTTAAAATTATTGAGTTGTCAAACTGAGCTCCTGGTGACTTAATGAAAATGTCCATATTTTTTCTTAGATAGACATATTTGCCCATTATCTCCTGGAGAATTTTTTTTTTCAATTTCCCAGACTGTATCCCTAGGATTTTCATATGGTACAGATTTATGATTTACAGATCTGTTTCTAGTTAATGTTTGGGTCAAACTACATTAATTTGGTAGCTGCCATTGCTGTGGCTTCTTGTATTTTCTTAATTATTAAAAATAGTATCACCAATGCTTACATTTTAAAAGATTCATGATTTCCATCTGATGTGTTTATTCTTAATTTCATTCAAGGTGAACCAATTCAGATCTTTGCAGAGATTGAAAACTGCTCATCTCGAATGGTAGTGCCAAAGGCTGCCATTTATCAAACACAGGCATTCTATGCTAAAGGGAAAATGAAGGAAGTAAAACAGCTGGTTGCCAACTTGCGCGGAGAATCTTTGTCATCAGGGAAGACAGAAACCTGGAATGGCAAGCAGTTAAAAATTCCACCTGTGTCCCCATCCATCCTTGATTGTAGCATAATCCGTGTAGAATATTCTCTAATGGTAAGAACTTAATTTAATCTTTTAATATTTAACAGAATACAATATACATAGAGTAGATGACAGGTTTTGATTGGGCTTTGAGTAATTTCTTGTTATTTCTTTTCAAGGTATATGTGGATATTCCAGGTGCAATGGACTTGTTTCTTAATTTACCACTTGTCATTGGTACTATTCCTTTACATTCATTTGGCAGCCGAACATCAAGTGTGAGCAGCCAGTGTAGCATGAATATGAATTGGCTTGGTCTGCATGAAAGACCAGAAGGTAATTTAACCATACATTCCAAATTATTTGTGATTTTCTATAGGTCTGTTATTCTAGTAGTATTTACTGGTAGTTAATACTGTCCTAAATAATAATGCTGCATAAACAGTATAGAAAGATTTTTTCATTAGGTAATGCCAGAATATTGTTCTGGATCATTGAAAACCCAGACTTTTCTGGGAATGGAGAGATAGAATAGAACAAAGTCCCAGATCTGTTAAGTGGTATAACTATAGAAAACATTTACAAAATTTCAATGATATTGCAGTATTGATTTTTGTCACGAATACCACTAAAACTGGCCAAACTGGTATAAATAGATTATATTGCTTTTTCTTACCTAATATTGATGATTTGACAAAGGCTCTGCACTTGTGGCAAGTTGTTTGTTGGTTTTGATTATTTGGTTTTTACAAACCAGCCAGTTATGTTTTAATCAGTAAGCTGTGGTAATACAATAACAAGAGTTTTGGCAATGTGGAAACTCCCCAATATCTGTAGCTAGTTTTCTTCTTGGAGAGCTCTAAATTATAATGGTTGTACCATTATAAAACATGATTTTTTAAAATTCTAACCTAGTTATTGCTTACCAAAACTACCAGGTAACAGTTGAAATTATTGTTATCTCTGCCTTGAACAAATCATTTAAACAAAGTTTAATATCCTGTCATGTTATATGTTCTGACATGCATAAGAACATAGTTCGAACTGCGTGTAATTTTCCCTTCAGCACCTCCTAGCTATGCAGAAGTGGTCACTGAGGAGCAAAGACAGTCTAGTCTAGCACCCGTAACTGCTTGCGATGACTTTGAAAGAGCACTTCAAGGACCATTATTCGCCTACATCCAAGAGTTTCGATTCCTGCCTCCTCCACTTTATTCTGAGGTGAGATAACAAGTAGTTAAAGCTCCAGGTTCTATTTTTAAGTATGTTACATTTTCTCTCATTCGTAAATCTCTCCCACTACAATGAACTAATGCATATTACATATTACAAGATTTCCCCTTGCTATATTTATGCTTATCTTCTATCTGAAATTGCAACTTTTATTAAACTTGGAGGAACATAATTTAAATCAGTAGAAATTATTTCTACAAAAAAGGGTACCTTAGATTTAACAAGGGACTTTGTATTTAATCATTGTGTAATATACAACAAGTATTTATATATTAATAAAATACCAAGCCCCATTTTACTACATTTTAATTTTACTACAACTTCTGGCCTTTTTTATGAAAAAAATTCAAAGCAAATAAATGGTTTGTGCTTGCTTTAAGCTCTTTTATTGTAATAAAAGAGCTTAAAACATTAAATACTATGTGCAGGTTAGTTAAGAATTAGCATTTATTGAAGAATCCAAATTGACAGTTGGACGGTATGTTTATTATACCATGCTAGTTGTCTTTAATGAAGGAAATGACCAACTTAGGAATCTTAATTTTTTTTCTTACAAAAAAGACACTTTTAAAAAAACTGAAAAATGATTTGCACTTTTTTTAAAGTTGCAACTGTCAGAAGAAAAAGAGTTGGGTAATATTTTACTATTCAAAATGATCCTACTATAAACATATTTTCTATCCATTTTGGATTGTGTTATTTTTCCTGAAAGAAGATCCTACTATATTGTTTGTTGAAAAAATGATTTTGTCTCTTGGCTTTAAAAATATGCATTATTTCATTTAATTTCATTTCAAGATATATCATTGTCACTGTCTATAAAAGCATGGAATTCAGTATTACTTGAAGTTCTTTTTTTCTAAAGTCATAATTACAGCATTAGGATACGTAATATTAGACCCAAAGCACTAAAATTTGCTATTCTCTTTCACCCAACTTGTTCTAAAATACATATAAGTTAAAAAAATGAAAGAACTCTGAATATTTTGCAATAATTAAGGATTGCTACAAATCAGGCAGCATGTAAACGTAAATCATCATCATCATTCAGTCTCAACATCTGTGCAACCAACCTAGTAAGTATTATAGTTTCTTCCTTGTTTTTAAAGTTGTCTCTCTTTTTTTTGTTCCTCTTTCACTTAGATTGATCCAAATCCAGATCAGACCTCAGATGACAGGCCATCCTGCCCCTCTCGCTGAAAGAATGTCTCCCAAAAATGTTGAGATGGGTCTGAATCATATTTTAACTGTATTCAGGATAAAGACGTCCTATAGAAACAGGCTTTGAAAGGAAGTTATTGCCTAAAAGAAAAGGAGAAATAATGAAACATCCTGTGATTATGCTTTTGAAGTCTACAGCAAACATCATAGGACTGCTCCACATGCTTGAAGACCTGGGCTTTCTCTTTCTGTTCTATAATGGCACATACTAAGAGCAGCCTTAATAGCCTACACGTGTCAAAATACTTACCATGTTGCAAGAGGGATAACATTCTCCTTTTATTTGAAAATTTGCACATGCTCAATGCTTTTGTTGTGCAGTTCAGTGTCACTACAGCTTTTTCTCATTTATGTTGGACTGTTAACCTCTTCTAACTTGTTTGTGGTCCGCACAACAAGGAGCAAAAGAAAGCTTTGAAAACTTTGATACAAATGCACTGACTTTTTTATTTAGATAAACAATATAGGTTGGACTTTTTCTGCATATGCACATGTTCAGAATTGTCCCAATAAGACTGATCCATGCATCACCTCTTCAGCTTGGATCCTCTTGTGGATTTATTACAAACATCAAATGCCTTCAACCAATCCTTGCTGTATGTTTCACAGCCTACTATAGTAGACAAGCAACAGATTCGAGGGGCGAAAGTAACAAAAGAAAACAATAGGATTTTTTGTCAGGAGTGTGTATCTTAATTCCTTTTTAAGCATTTGTTGCCTTTCTACTATTACTGCAAAGACGAATTTTGTTACAGACTGCCTAAAATCACTTAATCTCAGGTGAACTCATCACTTGCCAAAATGTTGAAATGCTACTTGTGTTTATGTTGCACTGTTGAGTTCTTTTTTCCTCTTTTGTTTTTGTTACTTCGTTTTCTTTGAAAAGGGGACTTGGAAAAGGGACATACATATATTAAGACATCCTCATTTCTTATTATCTAGCCAAAACATGAAACATAATTAAGAGTTTGGCCAAATTCCTAGAAGACCCATGTAGGCAATAGCACCGAACATATCAGCAAGAGTTGAGGAGGAAAGTTATACATGATTTATAAAATTACTCACGTAGGGATTTCTTAGCTAGGTGGTATGGGTAGGGAAAGTAAATTTATTTTTATATGTAGTTAACTCATGACCAGAAACGTGTAAAAAAATTTATAGTGAAATTTTAGTCAGATTAGGGTGGGCATCTCAAGTGAGCAGTATCTCTTTTAAGATACTTTAGAACATATTTTCTGGGGACTGCTATTTCAAATATATTCTCTACTAAAAATGAAAGTGACTCAGTAGTAAAATCATTGATATAATTAGCAGGTTTGCTTTGCTTAATTTGAGGATGGGTAACATTACAAGGAATTGACTAGTAGGTGATTGGGGTGGAATCTCAGCACAAATGCTAAAATATTTAATTTTTAAAAAGTCACAACTATCACCTTTTGGAAAACTCAACTCATTTTTTACCAAAATAACTATTCTAATTTTCAAGTGGCAAGAATTGAGTTCATGTATTGCTGACCAAGTGTTGATTTTATCAATAGATTGGCTTTGGACTGGTGCAGCTCATCCCAAAGCCTGTCTTGAGGATTAGAACAAGTAGGATAGGCTTGTCCACAAGTGGCCTTTAAGAAAACATGGACAACAATTCATGTTTGAATACTAACAGGGTGAAAAATGAACAGTATAAAATGAATCGCGTTTTAAGTGATTCTTTTAAATGAGTTTGACCTTTAGCAAGCAAACTTCATATGATGGCATAATAAGAAAATTGAGCGATGGAACTTAAAAAATACAGTAACAATTTTGTGAATGTCCCTCTTCCATAGAAGATTAAAATATGCTTTAACGGGATAAAGGCATAAAAGGGCATTTGGTGGGCTTTTTGTTTTTTTTTTGTTTTAATCAATGAGGGAACAATTGTTATGCATAGCATTATATTTATCACAGTATAATAGAAGGTTCTATATTGAAGCAGGATTGACCAATATTGTAATAATTGGCATTTCAATATACCAATATTGTGATGAGATTAAAATTTACAAACACTAATTTTTTTCACAAAATATTACACTTGCGGCATTACTATTATCTCTGACTTCAGAAATATTGGTCATTGTCTAGACATTGTATAATATTGGATTTTGAGCTGTAAGTCCAGTATTCAAAATAACAATTAAAAAGGGGGGATAAGTTCAAAATGTTAAACAAAGTGCAATATTTAATGTTTGCTTTATAGATTATATTCAGTGGCTGTTTGTACTATATTTTCTTTCTTTTTTCTGTTTTTAGTTTGGTGCTGAATATGTCTCTGTAGATTCTGTTCAAGAAAACGAATTGTGGAAAACAATTTAATTTTTCCTATTGCTCTTCCTTGTGGATAATAAACTTTTTTTATATAAAGCAAGTTCATTTGATAGTTTTCATCTGAAGAAACAAAAGATACCTCCTCTTGAAATTATATGCTGCAGTTATAACATTTGAAGCAAAAAAATCACAGTTTGAACCTTCTACTCATCTTGAATGTAGTAGACTGGTTAATACATAGGTCCTCACTGTGCTTTTAAAGAATGTTAGGTTTATGCACACCTTTATTTAACCAAGTTTCTGAGTACATATTAGTTTACATAATAAGAGCAATGGTCTAGCTCAGCGATCCTTAATCTTTCTGGCACCAGTTTCGTGGAAGACAATTTTTCCACAGACCAGGGAGGGAGAATGGTTTTATGTGCAACCTAGCTTCTGCGCATACGCAGATGACCCTTCATTCGCTCACCCGCCACTTATGTAGCCCAGTTCCTAACAGGCCACAGACTAGTCCACAGCCAGGAGTTGGAGACCCCTCATCTAGCTCATAAATATCTAACATACTCCTCTTAATACCTGTGTCATTTCCATCAGCTATGGAGTATTGAATTGAAAAGGTTTTATGTTGCCAGTTTGGATTTAATGAGAGTATAAAAGTATATAAATACATACTAACTGGCCTTGTAATGTTATTTATGTTTGGTTTTCTGTAGGTACCACATTCTGCATTGCTATGAGAATGGAAAATAAATAATCTGATGCAAGTATAGAAGGTCACATCAAAATAGTTTATTTGAACAGTTAAGTATCTGTATAACCATTGCATATATGATCTAGAAATATAGGGGACACTAAGAAACTTGTATTCTGGAAGCAGCTATGTCTGGCTGACATAACGTACCCTAAATATTTTCTTGCAAGTTCCAGTTGTAGTTCAGATTTATGATTCTTAGAAACTCTAAAAGCTGACAGCTAAAAATTGATAGCACTGTTGCATGGTCATATCAAAATTTCTTTATTAATGTTGCCAAACTTGATTTATATAAAATTCAGAAATGACTGAGCATTAAATTAAAATAGGGGGTGTCTATGTAGCCTATATAAAATACTGAGCACTATTACAAACAAAAATGATGAGTCTTTCTCTCCTTAAGATTTTAAAAACATCTTCATTTTCAATGATATCTAGGTTAAACTGACCCTCATATTAAAATGAGCATTGTTCAATGCAATATAAAATATACTTGTATTAGACTAAAATGTGCTATTAGCTTTCAGCATATGCATTAGTGAATTGTATGGAAGTATATTCTTTATTAACCAGATACTATAGAGAATATGATTACAAATTCTAGGGTAATTTCATTGCTTTTTAGAGTTCTTTATCATTAAGTTTCAGAATAACATTAACAGCAAGTAGAAAAAGGAACCACCTCTTCTTCCCTTCTTCCTCTTTTCTATCCAATAAGTAACTAGGCAGATAATATTATAAAGTCATCAACTGCCTAATAGGTCACATGTTAAGAAAGCAGCTTTTGTACAGTGTAACCTAATTCTAAATAATTCTAAAGTAGTGGACTATATTAAGAGCTGGAAGCACAGGCAATGACATTAATAGAATGATAGGGGTTATGATTTTGTATTGGTGCATTAAAATAAATACAGGAGTTTGACATGAGAGAAATCAAGCAGAGCTGATTGAAGATCATATAGCAGTAAAGTGATTGATTAAAAGTTTTTTTAAAAAACTCATGCATTAGTGCAAATCAATCCCACTAGGTTTTGCATGCTATTAGATCCCCGCATAAATTCCCTCAGTATCTATCCTTCATATAGCACTACTGCAGGGGTGTCAAACCCAAAGCCGGATCCAGCCCATGGGGTGCTTAGATCTGGCCTGTGGGGCCATCCTGGAAACAGCAAATGACTGGCCCGCGGTGCCTCTGCCAAAAAAACGGAGCACAGGAGAGCTGTGTGGCCCTTCCGAACTCCGTTTTCGCTGGCAGAGGGTTGCAGGAGGCCATCGCAGCTGAAAAGAACTCGGGAGTCCATTTTTGCTGGCAGAGCGCTAAGGCCACCCTAGGCACCCCTGACGAGTGATGTTGAGATAGCCATGCCCACTCTGGGCACGCCCCCATCCCCCAAAGTCAAACACAACCAATTTTATTTTTATACCAGATTATACCAATATAATCTGACATGACCTAATTCAAGTGCCACTAGAATGTAATTTTTTCCATGAGGGAGATTATTAGAGCCATTTTGCACAAATAAAAAATCTGTTTGTTTTCTTGTGTGTCTGATAATAATGAATATGCACTTCCTTATAACAGAAGGATGAATCACACATATTCATAACCTTATTTTAGAAGCCTGAATCTTTTTTTTTGAAATTTTTTTTATTGTTTTAATTGAACAAAAACACAAAAAAGAATCATCCTTCATTACATCTTGTAGAAAGCGTGTCAATTGGTTACAAATATATTTCGTGTGTTTCTTCCACAATCATTACTTATACTTCATTCATATTGAATTGTACATTTTCAATCAAAAATCTTTATGTATTTTACTATCAATGTACCACAATTCTCATTTAACTACAATTATTTAAACATGCTTTTATCTGAAATCATTTGTATTTAAAGACACAACCACCTACTGGCATTCATTCGCAATTTCAATAAACCTCCAATAACATTACACCTTTATAACATATTCTGGAAAAAAAATCAATAAGATATCTAAGCATTCCCCCCTCCTTCTCCCCCCAACTCACTATTTAAAGCTTGTATCCAATTTGCTTTTACCAATACAACACATGTATATATCATTAAACATCCATTAACATTTCCTTGTTATTGTTGTAGTTAGCTAAAAATTATTTACTATTTATATCACATCTCTCATCAGACCCAAAAGAAATTATACCTTTATAACAAGATCTAAACAAAAATTTATTAATAAAATTTATAGTTCTTTTCCCCAAGTCCCAATTTACAATTTATATCCATGTTACTTTTACTAGTTAAGGTTATCATTTCATTATTGTTTTCATAGTTAATTATATGTTAATGAATAAAGATTTAATAACAATCTAAAACAATCTATAAAATACTAAAATTCCTACTTATTAATCACCAAAAATTAACTAACTTTTTATCATCAACTTTCATTATCAGCCTATATCTTTCCAGTGGCAAAACAGTCTTATCTCTCTTGCCAGTTGTTGTGTCAATTCTCTTTTTAACTCCTTTATAAAGTTTTTTTTAACTTCTCTCCACACTTTATTGCTTGAAAGATGTCTCAGATAATCTTGTTGCCCTTGAGTTGTTATTGAAATTAGCTTGTCTTTGGTTGTCAGACTTATTTCTGAAAAGGTTTCTCTTCTTAACTCCATCATTATCACCTTTTTTTTTCTGGGATAAAACTCCAAATTGTCAAATTCACTTTTTCCATCTTCCCTTCTTTCCACTTTCACCCATGTTTGCTCTATTAATAAGTTCATCTATTGTCTTGTCTTTATCTTCTATATTTTCATTCTCTTCTTTAATTTTTGGGGCTCCAACCCCATCATCTTTTGCCGTGAGAAACAATAGTCTATCCAACTTCTTCTCAAATCTCCCAAATCCTTCCAATATATTTTGAATTCCAGCCAGGATATTTTGAAATTTTAAGGTTTCCTCATCTGCATATTGATCCATTTTTCCAAAAAAAGGAGGAGAGAAAAAGAAAAAATGAATCTGACAGCCACTGCCACTCTAGCCTTTCAAGTCTCTTGTGTGTGTGTGTCTGTGTGTATAAAGTTGACTTAAGCACAATTTCTTTTGTACTCTTCAAAGAAGAAGGGTTCTACTTTTTCCTTTTCCTTCCCTTGCCAAAATATTTTCCAAAAGCAGCTGCAAAAACAATTCGTGCCCTTGCCTCTTTATCAGATTTTGTAAGCAAGTTGCAAACCCTTCAGTTACAAAGTCAGTGAGATCAAAGAAGAAAGAACAAAAGATACATTGTTTCAAAAAAAACCTCCAGACTCTGACTTCCTAGTGGCAGATTCTACTTTTTCATACTTGTCTCAAGCTTATGGAAAACAAAGGTCTTTAATTGTCTTTAATGGAATTTAATAACAAATGGTAGGAAGAATTGTTGAAATCAAAAAGGTTTTAATTCAAGCCAAAAAATAAGGCGACAAAGAATAGAGGGGGGAAAAAATCAATCCGTTCACTTTAAGAGGAGAAACAGGAAAAATTACGGTCACTTCAATCCATAAAATATCGTTACAAAGAAAAAAACAAAACTTTCCAAGGCAGTCCAATAAAAATTAAATTCGCCGCTTTATTCTTTTACTTAAAGGACTAATTTATCTTTTTAAAAAAAGTTTCTTAGGGCAATCTTTCTCAGAATAGAAAAAAAAAACCTCACCAGATGGACTCACTTTCATTTCCTTCCTTCCGGAGCCATCTCCGACTTCGTCAGCCTAGGGCTGTCTGTTTGCCTCCAGCTTGAAGTGCTTCCCTTGGATCAGTCAGGGACGTTGCGATGTCCCTGAGACCAGCAAGGCTTTGTCTTCCTGTTCCCTGTCTCTACAGGGCGGTTTAGGTCTGACTGGATCATCCAGTGGCAAAAGTGTCAACGGCGGTCTCGGACTGTCGGGACCGCACATTGTATTGTCACGACGTTGACGCCTTCTTTCAGAAGCCTGAATCTTTTGTGTCCCCCCCCAACTTTATTTTCAGAACCTTGGTTTGACATTACCAATAGTGACAGGAAGACCCAAATAATTGTATAGTATTTGTGTTCTATTGTGGAGAAATATATGGATGGATAGTTGGATCAAGGAACAGAGAGAAAAAGAAAGAGAAATTATTCTCTTTTATTCTCTAAAAGAAAAAGAGAAATTATTTGACTATATGATGTCACAAAGCCCAACTTTTGCATTTTCTAATATACTGACAATTTTACTATCCTTAATTATCAAAACTGTAGCAGAAGTTACAAGTGAAACTGATTTTTTTTTCCAGGAAGTTAAAAAGAAAACTAAGCTTAACTTCTCAGATATAGCCATTTTGTTTCAGGTGTACTTTAAAAATAACAGACTGCTAGCATTACAAAAAAAAACACCTTAATAACTTCTTGAGCAAAGCAGACACAGCTATATAGTCACCAAAGGGTGCATTAAATCTTGTCTATTCATTTAAGACTTCATCTTAAATTGCTATCAGCAATGATAGCAATTGATACTGAAAGCTCTATAAAGAATACTGTTAGGAACACACTTACATTTTATGGCAGTTAAACTCACCACTATTTTCAGTTGTCCCAGCTGCTCATTTACTCATTTTTTTTACTTCGCTTTGCTTACTTTTGTCATTCCATCCACTGTTCTTACTCCAGACACTGGCCTTTCCAGATATAGACTGATATGTGATTAACAATTTGCCATTCACAATGTAAAGGACTGAATGAGAAGGACAGAAGCTGGCTTCAAAGACAATTTGAAAGCTTTGACAAGTAAATTGAAAGGAAAAACAAAATATCATGATAATGGCTGCACCTGCATAATAAAAGCCTCCCCCCATTTCTGCATGTATAAAATGTTACTTCTGTTAATGGGGGTTGTTGAGAAATATAGTCTTTTGTACAACTTTTTGGAACTTGGCACCATTCTGCCATGCCTAGACCATTTTTACTTCCCAGAGTTGTTGGCCATAGTCACTATTGGCACTTCCATTTCCTTGTAAAACTAGCAAAGAATGGAGCTTGTTTTTGGTCAGTTGTTCAGTTCTGCTTCACTATATTGCTCCTCCTTGCTCATGATCAGTCAGCCATGTTTTAGATATACACACATACATGCATACGTCTACCAGAGGTGGTTGCTCCCGGTTTAGCCCGGATCGGGTGAACTGGCAATGGCGATAACAGGAGGCTCCGCTCACCCGCCCAGACACTTCCGCGCACGTCCAGCGAACAAGTACCAACCAGTACAGAAACCCACCCCTGCCTTCCACTGTAACCAATCAGTTGCTTCAAACAAGATATTCACAATAGCCATTTTCCATGGTTGTTTCCCAGGTAGTTGGCAGTTTAAGGTAGCCTTTTGTTTTCTGCAATTCATCTGTGAACACTGAGGTGTTTCTAGTGCCCCAGCCTGGAAGCACAGAGTTTATCAGAGTCTGTGGGGAGACTGAAATCTATTGTTGAAGTAACTGTGGGTATCATTCTGAAATGTCATTGTCTTCTATCCATTTTTGGAGGAGCTTGTTTTCAAAGTCAATGGAGGCTTCATAGCACTGGGCTTGCCAATAAACTCTTTCAGCAGGTGCAGCTTCTAGTTTCCTTTGCTGGATGTAACAGTGGTGTTGGGTTTCTTTCAGTATTTTGGTGGTATTTGTGCAGCCACGCTAATACCTTTTTTTTCAAACTATGTTCCATGGAATCTTAGGATGTCATGATTCAGTGACAAACTAAGTGGGAGAAAAAGGTCATTAAGACAAAGCCAATTTTCTACTTTTGCCTTTTGATTTGACTTCTGGGGTTTAAAACTAAATTAGACTAAGATGTTCTCCAGTTTGAAGAAGTGTGAAAACCTCTGGTCTAAGGAAAACAGGATTGGTTTTTTTCCCCCATAGTTAATATAAGACTTGGGCTACTTCAATATTTTTCCTGATTATTATTATTTTTTAGATGGTAGCAAATCTCCACATAACAGAGCAGGAGACGTGAGGAGGTGGGGATGAATAACACTAGTTTGATTTTTATAAGATACGTCTAGTTCAGGCAAAAGGGATCAGACTGTAGCTATTTGTTTTCATTTGGAAATACTGCATGATTTCTTTCTTTTTATTTTACTCAGCTGAAGAAGAAATAGATGCCTTCTATTACACAAGGGGCAAGGCAAAGATAACTTTCTAAATCCCACTGCTTACTTTGTAGCTTTCTCAGAGTTTACAAAAGCAGTAGAATCTGAAGCAGGACCTTTTCAATATGAGAGAGTTATTCATAAGACAAGTAAACTCTGCATTTTATAGGACAAAGCAAAAATTCCATCAAAGAAAAAGTTGCTTGGGTCACATTCCATCTGAAAATGGCAAGCCATCTCTGATCCCTGAAACAGCTTTCTTCAATGGCAAAAATTACCTCATTACTATACAAGCATTAACTTCATTACTGGAGTCCCTTTTCTTTATTGGGAATACAAAATACAGTTCTTAAAAGTTGAAACAGGGACCCCTAATCCTGGGTTTAGACACTGTGTTATCTTTTTTTTTAATCTTGTAGCTTTGTTCCCATAGTTCAGAGGTGTCAAACTCAAGGCACTTAGATCTGGCCCAAGGGGTCACCTTAGAAACAGCAAAGAACTGACCCGCAGTGCCTCTGCCAGTGAAAACGGAGCTTAGGAGGGCTGCATGCGGCTCTCTCAGGCTCTGTTTTCAACCGCAAAGGCCTCCTGCCGCCTTCTGCCAGTGAAACTGGAGCTGAGGAGGGGTGCATGCAACCTTGCCGAGCTCCGTTTTCACTGGCAGATGGCGGCAGGAGGCCGTCACAGATGAAAACAGAGCTCAGCAGCCTGTTTTCACTGGCAGAGCAATCGGGCCACCATAGACGCCCCTGACATGAGTGACATCAATCTGGCCATGCCCACACCAGCCACACACGTCCTGGCCCCCAAGGTCAAACACAACCCTGATGTGGCCCTGAATGAAATCGAGTTTGACACCCCTGCCATAATTTGTATTTCTTTCTTAATATGGTGACATTTTTGATCAGGGGTAACAATAATTATTATGGGCATATTCCGGAATGCTGAATTTGACCAAATGACTTAACAAAGTTTTCTGGGTTTCGTTTTGTCCTTGGCCTTCACTAATGTAATATAAGCTGTTGACATCAGAAAAAGCAAACGTCACATTGAACGGTGTTCATTTTAAAGCTTGGGGTAGAAAAGAGGGCACAAAATAATTCTGCCTCTCTGGTGCCTGGTGTCAACAGCTGAAGATGTAAGAAGTAAAAGGGAATATTTT